>NC_141701.1:31166852-31766852 GCF_971803275.1 Cyanistes caeruleus
TACTGTACATTCCCCAGTTAGTAAAGAAACATCTATATACAAAGCAAGCTGTAATTACATGCTATAACATTTATATAATACAGGCTTGGAGAGAAGCAACATAACTTAATATTCGAACTGCAATTGTACAAATAACAGTTCAAATTTGTTGTTCACTTTTTGTTAAGTCCATTAAGCAGTTCCTAGTTGAAAGTTCAAAAACAATTATCACAGTTCTTAAATATTAATACAACAAAAACTAGATTTTAAAAAGGTTTGAAATACAGAAAGGATTACTATGTACCACTACAGAATACAAAGCAAAAAATAATGCAGACCCTTTAATAACCATCACTAAATTTACTTGACCTACCTTATCTGTAGGAAAATGCTAAGTCCCCCGAGAGGCCTTTGACTAATTTTCCTAGTAAATTCTTCAACGACACATAAACAATCAAGGTTTCTTTCACAATTCACTCATTTTACAAATACTATATCATTCTCAGCCTTTAGAGATTATATTAAAACTCCCCTAAAGCTTAGCATATTGAGTAAAGAAGCATTTGTACTTTAAAACAGGACCATCTGCATTTCATTAACAGCTTAACCACCATCTTGTCTACAGATAAATACAGCATTATTAAATATGTTTTTTAGAAAGTAGTTATTATTCTGAGTTCTTAAGTTGCATCAAATTATATTCTTATAATATTCCAAAGCTGTAATTTAAAGAGTTTAAAAAAATAAAGGGAAAGAACATAAGTATCTTTCTGAGGAACGTTATTGATGCAGCTTATAATAATGAGGCATAGTTTGTACCTACTTTGCAAAATTTCATTACAGGAAAGAATTGCTCCAATTTTATACAAAAAAAAACCCCAACCCATTCAAAATGACAAAATGTGTTTGGATAGAAATTTAAAAAATTCAAGGACGTTTGAACGTTAGCTGTCATTATGGTCCAGTTCACTGTTTATTTCTTTGGTATGCATCTCCTGACCTGTATATAAAATTCATAGTTTCAGAAGTGACATGTGCAAGCCTTGGACAACTGGGGAAAAGGCATATTTCCTGACCTTGTAACCATAGCAACCACTTGCTGATTGGTAGCAGGCAGCCTTTCCATCCTTTACCACTGAAGGCAAGTATGTGAGATTGCTGGCTTTGTTTGTGGCTTGTGCTTTATTTACATGCAAACACAAATGTCAGCCTTAAAATCCCCCTTCCTTTTTTGTTCATTTGTATGTTTTTGTTGAACATTATGGTAGGGAAAGCAGGGAATGAAAGATTCCTATTTCATAGTTTTGCAATCATTTTACTACAAATATTAAAGCAATAAGTGATTCCGCTTTAAAACATGCACATACTCTTTGAACAAAGTTGGAAAAATGAACAGAATTTTGCCATTTGTGCTATTAAGATGTGCTTCAGCAAACAATAATGTTTTATAATTGATTCCAGTTTCAGGAGGGAAAAAAACATATTTTTTTTTGAATGCACTTCAATAGGAACCTATTAATAAAATAGCATTTTCTTCCTTTTCTACATTTTTCTTTCCTTTATTATTTTGCTATTACAGAGGAGACTGAGCAAAATGTAAATTATAGAATAGGTGTATGTGGAGGCTGCCTCATTCCATGATTAAGAATCCAAATTTTCCCTTCAGCATCACATTAAACAGGTTGGAGGCTCTCAGTCCAGCTGAATCCTTTGTTGATAGCAGTCACTAACACACCTCCCCAAAGCCTCCACTACAGCTACTTTCTCCTATTTAAAAAAAAAAAAAAAACAAACAAAAAAACCAGAAAAAACCCCCCACACACACAAAAAAAAAGGAGAAAAACAAGAAAAAGAAAAAGGACTCAGTACAATTCAGCTTGATATATAATCTGTTCAAGGGTGGTATAGACTAAGCATGCATGGACACATTCTCTTCTCATCCTGAAAGAGGCTGCATCTCCAGGTCAGGACTGTTGTTAGTGGCAGGGAGGTAAAAGGGAAGTCCACTTAGCCAATGTCTTGCTTAGACTGCAAAAAAGTGTGCACTAATGAAAGAATACACTTTGTGATATTCTCCTTCTAGAGCTATCATTTGAGAATGAAAAATTACTTTTCTTTCTATATCAATAGTATGAAAGATGCTTTAAATTTAATAGGTAAATATTTTAGCATCATTTTTCTGCACTTGATTAGCATATTTACAGGTGTGTTTTGACTACATTAATATTATTTTATGATGGGTTTACATAATTTTTACATCTTTGTATTACCAGCATTATTCCTGCATCGATTCTTTTGTAAAAATTGCCTCAGGAAGCACTATTATTAATTACTAAAAATTAGAAATAATAAAAATAATACAGTGAGAACACTCTGAAAAACATTGTTACAGAGACACCAAAAGGTAAAAATCCTTTACTTCCTATAAAAATATTCTATAGAACGTTCTAAACTTTTCAGGACTTTAATAGGCTTTTTATTTATCTGACACTACTATCCATACACATGAATCAGATACTAAGAAATTATATATAATTCATTATATATACATATATGCATATACCTATAAAAAAACATTTACATGCATAGAGAATGCAGTCCATTTGACTACAAATGGACCAAAAACATTTAAAAATACATGTTATGGGCTTGTTTACAAAATACTAAGTAATAAAATCATCAAATCATATTTCTAAGTAGTGCTAATGCATCCTCTGTTTTCATGAATATATTTAGGGTTCATTTCTGCAAACATGTAAATTTACTGACAGAAGTCAAATTTAAGTCAACTTATATTTTTGTAAATTGAATTATTAATTTGCATATATTTTCTGGAAATCAGGTCTTAACATTTGTAATAACAAATTTAAACTTTCACTTTGCAATCAGATCTAATGCAAAAAGATTCATTTCAAGTCTACAAGGCTCTCTCTGGGACCTATTTAAAAATCTTTCTATTTAAAGCTCATCCTTACTTTTTTTTTTTTCACATGTAAAGGTCATTTTCTAGTGTACTTAAAAATATTACTCAAAGAAGTCATTCTCAAGAAAAGCATAATTTAATGTTTTAAATAGTTACAGTATTTTAATGTTGTTTTATAAATGAATATAAAGATTTACTCTGACCTGGCACAGACATGCACACTGATGAAAGAGATCTCTTCCAACTAGTCAAATTACAATTCCCCTATAGAATGTAAAAAAGAAAAAAAAAAAAAGTCTGTTAAATTTTAGTTCTTTCTTCATATAAACATTAAAAATCATAGGATTTTCAAAAGACAAGCAGCTTAGATTAGTGATTTTTCATTTTTTACATAATGGATCTACTCAGAAGTAATTTGCTTTACTAGAATGTTGTAAAGTTCTCTCTCAGCTCTGATGTACTGTATAAAACATTTCTTAACTCATTAATGTCAAATATAAATTAGTTTTATATTGGAATTTTAACAAACCAGAGTCCACAGGCAACATAAAAAGCTAGACTATTGTCAGAAATGGTGTAAAGCCAAATGCAAATTTAACCCAGGTATCATTTATCATAAAAGACACACAGACATAAAAAAAGACACATTGCACTTTCTTGGATGTCCTGAAAATATTGCTTAATACTGTGCAACACGATTAGTAACAGGAATTTTGAAATCGAACAAACAAACAAACAGAAATGAAAAAATGCAACTGTTTTAATTCAGCCAATATAAGGTGATTGCATCCATGTTATTAAAATAATTTTCTTAGATATAACAATTCTGGACTCGGAGTAATATGCAGTGTTGGAGTGTCCTGAATATGATTTTTCCACTTGTATATCCTTTGAATATCTGAGCAAGCATGTTGTATTGTATTAATATCATAATTCAAAAGGAAATTTATTAAGCCTCCCCCCTCCCAGTATTCCCATTATAGCTAAAAGTTGCAAATTCTATATGGCAGAGCCTAGACAGTAATATCAAATTTTAATAACAATTTCTCTTCTTCAGTCAGTGCTATACTGAAGAAAAGCATAAATTGCTGTGACTGACCGTTAGTTGTTAGAGAAGCAATCTGACTTCTCCACACCCTTATTTCAGTGTATCTGCTCTGTCCCTCAGCTGTATTAATGATAGCATGAAAGGTCACATGATAAACGAGTGACAAAAATATCAAAACATATTAGCCTGTAGCTTTGTTATCAGTGTATGGCAGATATGACAGAAAATTGTATTTTTCTCCTGAATAATTTTGTGTTACATTTTGCTGGCTAGGCAGAGTGAATTAGGGAGAAATTTCTGCCTCTGACTGTTTGTCTCTTTTTCTGACATACTTGAAGTAATAATATACATTAATAATAGGGAGTAGGCACAGGGAAGAGGTAAAAATTCAGGGGCAGACTGTCTGTTTCAATTCTACAAGGTGCTATCCTTGTTTCTTTTGCAATACAAATCTTGTTGAAAAATATGCACAGCATTGAATCTTATTAATGGTACTGATAATGATCTGCTGTATATTATGGATGTAACAACAGGAAGATGCAAGAAAAAGAGAAACAGAAAAATAACTTTAAAGTAATGAGGTTATGTTTCCACCCAGCTGTACTTCTCACCAGCACAAACGCACATACTTACTAATTAAATAAAGGCAAGCACCAACAATGCTCATTGTGACAGAGACCTAGTAATTATGAATTAGAGACAGATATTACTCCTCTTGGTTTAAAGGCTGGCAGCAGTTGCAGTCCCTGGGGAGATGAGGTTAGCAATCTTTGAAAGAGAAAATAGAAATTGGCGGGAGCTTAATATCTTATGGCCTATCAGTCTCCATGGTCAGGCCATACCCAAGTTCCCTTTGCTGCTGGCAAACAGCGTCAGTGGCAACTCAGTCCTTAAGCTCCTAGCAGATCAAAAGCTATTGTGTCTGAAATACACAAAGAGAGGATCACAGGCCCAACATGAAAAGTTATATAATTAAAACCTTAATAAACTGATAGCATATACATATAGATGGAGTACTGGTGATGTACTGCAGCACATGTAAAGTGTGAATAAAAACCAGGGTGCACTGCTTTCAATGAGCGAGAGGCATTGCAAAGAAAGAGAAAGTCTTTGAGTATTTACCAAAATTTCTAACTGATTTTTATAAACTTTCACAAATGTTTTGTTGACTTTGTGTTTTCATTATTATTCATTTATGTGCAGTTCGATATTTCTAATCATCTTGTTAGAAAAGGACTGCAGAAATATATCTGAAACAAAAAAAAAGTTCTTGCAGTATTTATGATCTGATTCACAGAAGACAATACCAGAAATCTCATGAGAACAATGTTCTCACATGAGATTTCCAACCAATTTTACAGACCAACACAATCTGAATACTTTAAACCTGTTCTCAAACTCCAAACCTTTGAGATATGTATCTTATCACAAATGCCTTGTTGTACTGTGCTGAAACTGTGAAGTGAAATAAGGGAGTTTGCTATAGCCTTCAGGAACTGTGTGTGGGTAAGGCAGTAGTAAAGCCTTGAATTTCATCAGAATTGTCCAATTTATAGGTCAGACTTTGCATTTTTTCCTTTTTTTAAAAAAAATATTTTTTTATTTATATATAACCCTTTAGGGAAATTCTGCTATTATTAATGTACAAAAATAAACACCTATTAGTCAAGGCATGGCATAAACAGACAAGAGGAACTAACCTTTACCCCAAAGAACTTACAGCTTAAATAATTCTTATTTGTGTTTTCAATATTATACCTGGCAATGTGTTCAAGAGAGTGATAATGCATAAAGAGACACCCCCCTCACTGCCGGCTCCCAAATAACTCTCCACACATGAATACCTGGTACTTTTTCAGGTAGAGTTCAAGCCCCTTTTGCCTTGCTTTTGACATATCTCATACTGTTTGTCTCTACTCATATTAAGCCCCAATATCGTTGTTCCAAGATCCAATCCAAGTTTTATACTTAAAGTTTATCAAAAGTCAGGGTTCTGCTTGGGATGCCTCAGTAAGTGTATATTCAGTTTCATTGTGCTCTTCTACTATCCCACATCTTCCCCCAGGGTACAGATGGCTTGATTTATTTAAATATCCAAAATATTTTATTTCTAACCAGACTCATTTCACACTTCTGCATCTCCTGAGTTTCTTTCTGTCTTTCTTTCCTCACACATTCTTGATTTGTATTAATTACTTCTGTTCAAGATCATCTGAAATTGATAGCCTCTAAGTTCATGAAGTTTCACTAAATCTGAAAAGACTTTCATACACAAGAAAGCTGTAACTTAATATGAGGGTTTTTTGTTGTTGTTGTTGAATTCATCACTTTGTGCTTTGTATTTAGAGCCAAGACCCTTCAGCATTTCCAGACAGCTTCTATATGAAGTACAGTGTGAGTACTCTAAGCATACTACTACACTAATATCCATTCCTGGCTTCAAAGAACACTGCTCAAATTGTCCTGTATCTAAAACTAGATACTTCTACTAGAAAATTACTAGACAATTTATGAGACAAAATTAGAAGAAAAATCTCACCATTATCAGAAAGCACCTGATTCTGCCTTCCTGGGATACATATTTATACTGCAGAAATACCACTAAACATTCAGGAGCTGAAGCCATGATCATGGTATAGCTATAAGAGACTGAAGAAGAATAGTCATCTTTGACAGTTTTTTTCCATAAGTGGAGAGACACACTTTCAGGTCATTATCATTTCATCCCTACAGTAATTTATATATTATGTGATACAAATTACCCCCTAAAATTTCTACTTCTCTCCACTGACTGCAGAGGGATCCTAGGAGGAACAGCCAAGATGTAGAGTCTAGCACAAGATGAGAAAAATTCTTTATAGAATAGAGTACATATTTTCTGTCACCATCCTCTTCATGTTTGTGATGGTGAGAATAAAAAAATATCTCACTAGAATAGTATTTTTTTATCTAATAGTATGAAGAAATTTTTTCAGTATTTCATCTTCACCAAATAAAGTTTATGTTTGAATTGTGTCCATCATCTAAGTTCAGCCTAATTTTCCAGTACATACCAGGCCTTTTAGTTTGTACCTCCTATTAGTCAAAAACTGGAATACTATTTTAAATGAACTCAAGTAATAAACACCAGTATTCCTTAGATATATTAACTGACAGATCCATATATTTGCATATTTTCTGAAAAAAGTGCTGTGAATTTAATATCTCTGTCTTTTTTTTGACTGTGTTTTTTCTTAGGAAAATGTAATATTCATTGTAGCAGAAGTAAACTATGCTATTTGTGTGTTCACAGATCACATAACCACATAGCATATCTGAAGACTAATTGATCCTTAAGGACTTTAAAAAAGGTCTAAAACTTTCTACTCTCCAAAATACCACTTGACCTCAATGTCCAGGTCATTTCAATACTGACCTGTACCATATTTTACTAAGAGAATTGCTGATTCTCTTTTAAATCCTGTCTTTAACCTACTTCATTGAATGCCCTCCTTGAAGATATATTTTCTTTCAGTATATGGAGTTAACCATCCAACGCCCAAATATCATAAAATCATAGAATCATAGAAGAGTTTGGGTTGAAAGGCAACTTAAAGAGTGATTTAGTCCAACCTCCAATTGATACATAGATACATAGAGAGATATTGTATCTTATGGAGACTCCTGATTTTTTTCAGTGCTGGTCTTCCATAAAAATATTCTGTTTAATGTTCATTGTGTAGCTCTGCTATCAACCTTTCCAAATCCTAGGGTTCAATCCTGACTATGGCCACATAACCATAATGACAGATAAATCTTTCATTAGCGTGAATCATCATAGCTGGATTGCAACAAATTTTAAATAGGATCCATACAGTTGTTTTACTCCAACTCTTTTGCAGATCAAGTTCCCCTGTAGACAGTTTTCATGTGTTTTAGCCTCTGACCCCACAGGGCCATGATACAAGTCAAGTGATTTGATGGCTTGAGTGATTACTGCTGCCAGTTCAATATAGGTCTGTTCAAGAGATCTTACAGAACTACTTGGCAAGTTTATGAAGGCTTTTCGGTCAAATTTCCATTTCTATTTAAAAAATAGGCACATCTAGCATCTCATGGAAATGCTTAGCATTTCACATAGAGAAGAGGCAGGAACCCATACTTATTTTCAAAAATGTTTTGATTTGCACAATCTGTTGCCAAACAATTCCAAACTTCACATAATTCTAACTCACATTATCACCTTTCCTTCAGTCTCATGATCTTTACCTTCTGAAAGAAATTATACATTATGATAATATACTAGCTAATACTCAGTAGGTCACATTTTCCTTTTTCTCTTCACATGTCCAAACCCAAAATCAAATCTGTTTAGAATATGGAAGTTCTACCTTCATGTTTTCTAGCTGAATTTTTATACACTATCAAAAAATTTAGTTAATAGAGATACTGACTTTACACATTTCAGTTAAATCTAAATTCTTTTTATCATTCTCCCATGTTTTTACAGTCTGATTTGGTGCTGCAAAATCTTCCCAACATACCATTTGAACAACATGTTTTTCATATTCTTGTCATTTTATGCTATGGAATTCCACACAGATATTAATAATTTAGATCATTTAACCTATGAAGAATTCTATTTTTAGTTCTATTTTCATTATCTTGTTTACATTTTACTAGTATTTTCTTGAGAAAAAGATTAAATTCCATCTTCATTTCACTCAGAAGGAACATCACTCTTCCCATTCTCTTTGTAAAATGGTCCATTTTTAACAATGACTATTCTCTGGTTTTGTCTTTCATCCAGGACAGTGATATATATAGTATAAGAGCTACCCTTAATGAAATAGGATTTCCTTAACAATATCTAAGTTATTCAATAATCATTCAATGGTTTAGTTCTATTATTATAGAGAAGCAGTCAATATCTCATGTAATTTAACAGTTCTTAACATGTGACATATATTTTTAAACTCTAATACAGCTCAGTTTGAAACCAGACTTTGAAATTTAGTCAAAGTATTTACCCAAGGAAGATGTATCCAAGTAAAGCTAGTTTATAAGCTCTAAAAATAATTACTTCTCTTCTCTGACTTAAATTCCTCATGTTAACATGATGCAAAAGTGATAACTGAATTCTGTGGGGCTCACAGGAGTTTCAATATAGCATCAGGACTATCTTTATTAAAATTTTATGGTAGCTGTCAAAAAAAACCAAAGTGGCTACATTTTGCCCAAATTTTTGCATGATATTTTACATAATTTGATGAATTTTTCTCTCTCTCAGTAGACACACTCTGCTGGCACTTGAACACATGCCTGAATGAACCTAATAAGCAAATAAAATTTTGGAGGCTATTACAAGATCACTATCAAATTCCAGATCTCATTTACTGATACATAATATGCAAAAAGGAAAAAAGATACTACAGTTCAAGGTCCTCAAAATTTGAGTCTCTGCCACTTGTAAATGGTATTCTCCCAGCTCACATCTGGGCAAGCCTGTTTTTCACACACCCTTCATCCTAAATGTGGCATGTGGCATTCAAAAAGATGCTCTGGACCTTTTCATTGTAGCAGGTCTTGTCCCAGGAAAGTATCTGCCTATTTCACCATGTGCAAGAGTGTCCTCCAATCTGTTTAGAGTTCTTCTGTTCATAACTGTGCAAGTATCTCAGAAGTGTTATTGAACACAGACTATGGAGAGCCTGATATGTGGTATCATTTGCTTACTCCAATTCCTTCTCCCTGCTCCATATCAAGGATCTAGGATCTTCATGAGTTCTTAAAAGCATCTGTTCAACATGGGTCAAGCTGAGGTGGATTTTTTCAGCACTTCAAACTGTCCTGTCATCTGCAAATCAATGAGCATGCTGAAACAGGAATCTGAAGTCCAGACTAGGTTTTATTGCACTCCAGGCTAACCTAATAGAGGATAGATGTATTTTAGCCCCTAGTAATACATGTCAAAATAATTGACATCTCATATATCCCTGTCTGTTTGAGGGAAGACTTTGAACGAGGAAAATGTGAAACATAAGGACATGTCCACTGGGACCTGACCACGTAGTAGAAACAGACTAGACCTACCTTTCTCCTTTCCTTTTGCCCAATTTTCCAGTCCCTTCCTCTGAAGTTTCTATGATAGTTCAGATGGCCATTGTCTTGGTGACCAGTCTGGAGACTGAACTGAACATGAGAACAAGCAAGAGAAAAGTATGTAAGGCAACATTGGACATCCATGTGGTGATCATAACAGTTACACTTTGGTAAAGGGATATAAAAATAAGTCTTCCTCTCCTGGAATCCAAACTGATCATTAAGTGTTGTGAAGATATCCTAGAATAGCTTCCTAGCCTGGGTTTTAAGTAGGGCTTTTTTTAATAAAGAGGCCTCACCTTCGACTGAGCAAAGGTTACAGAGGTTGCAGCAAGGCACAGCATTTGCATATTACACATTTCACAGATAAAGCAGCAGAAGTCTCTACAAAATTTTGAGAACTAGTTTGCTAGACATAAATACAAGTTATAAAAGTGGAAGTGCTAATTTTCTCATCACATCTGTAGTCAATATCCATCCATATACCTTACTTCAGGAGAAAAAGATTCTTTTTGAGCTAATTGAAAAAGAAAATCTAGGAATCCTGAATATGTGGCTGTTAGTTATTTAGACAATGTAACTGGTCTGAGCACCTAAGATCATATTCTAGCATTCTAGAGCAAGCAGGAAGTGAGTTACCCATTGCTAATGGCACATGCCTGCCTATTAGACACTAAATTGGCAAAATCACAAATCATGGTATGTAAATCCACGGATGATGCATGCAGTACCTTTTTGCTTCCTGTGTTTTCCACTCCAGCAATTATTTGTCATCCCAAGTGCCTGTGAAGCTATAGAAGCTGAGCAGTGAGATTCCAACGAGCAAGAAGATAGGTATCTTATCAAAGATTATCAAAGGCAAGCTTCATATCAGAAAATTTTTTAAGTCCTATTGGTTATCCAAGGACTTGAGGATAATATTTCCCAGTGGATAAAAATCACCTTGTCTCAGAGGCATCATGACCTAAGAAAACATAAGGAGCACTATGAGTAGGATGTTTTGTGCTGTCATGTGGTGACCACAGACTGAAAAACATCTATGTGGCAAAAGCAGAAATGATACAGAAAGCTTAAAGGCATTTATATCAGTAAAAATACAGCACTGGTGGGTAGAGAGCAAGAAAAGGAAGGGGGGTTGTAAGGTATTGTTAGTGACTACCAACAAGGGTGCTACTAGACCAGTGATGAAATGATATGCTAGAGTGAAGCATAGAGGCACTTGGAGGATATCGAAATCCCAGCTTTGCACCTTTGCAAAGGGTACTGCAGAAGGCAGAAGTGATCTAAAGCATACAGATCAGGAAATAACATTTTAAGGATTTTGGCTTATTCAGACCAGATCTGGTATGACTATTCAAGACAGCATTGGATAGAGCAAAAGGTCTCAGAAGCCTATTAGCAATGTCTCCAGACATGCAGCTTTCTAACAATGTTACACATTCAAGGAGAAAGCTTGTTTTCTGGGAAGAAAAGTTTATTAAATCAAGTTCTGACCTTTTGAAGCTTACAGAGGCACAGCTCTCCACTTAAACACACACACAAGAAACATCTCTCACACATGGCTCTATCGTCTTCAGTCCCAAATTATACAATGCCAAATTCTTAAACAGACAGCTGTCACCACGTAGGACTGTTAAAAGTCAACACTAGGACTATTATGTACACAGGAAGTTTGCCTATAAGTGTGTTATGCAGTGTCAAGTTATTGCACAAACTTTACCTGGGTACTCAATTTATTCACATTTTCCTATGTGATTCTCGAGTGAGCTGTAACCATAAAGGTCAGATTATAGACCTCAAACACTTCAGCTAATGGAAATAACTTTTATGAGGAAATACATTGTTTGTTGTATTTTATAAGGTGCAACCCACAGAGGGAAAACACTATCTCTGTCACTGCATTATGCACTGACTTGCAAATAGGCCCAAGACTGTTGGTAGCGGCATTTCCAAGCCAGGCAGGCAAACCTGTTCAGGATACCTACAGGGACCAAGCCTGGGATTCTGGAGTTAAAAGCATCAGGTCATCACTTGTGGCAGAATGAGAACTGAAAATTACTACTGAGGCACTTACAGATCCATACACTTGTGTGCATCATCTAGCTAGCTGAAAACTACTAACAGAGATACTTGCACAAACATTATTTAAAGCAATATGGAATTTTGCCCACTTAATCTAAAGTGTGGGTGGGTCAGCACACACTTTAGATTTGTCGTCATAAGGACTTCAGCTTCTTTTTCTCTTGGGGTGCATTCAGCTTTACGGGAATTATGTCTCCAAACCAAATGGATAGACGGCACCGTTTTCATAAGAAAGTTTAAGAAATAAACTTTAAGGGAATATTTGAGTTCAGTTACCCAGGCAAATAGACTTGAATGCTAGGATGTCTACTACCCTTCAAAAACAACCTCACATACAAAAAAATTGGAAGTAATATACTGTATGCTTGTGGTGAATTACAGTAGAAATGTAGCCCAAGAAACTAATTTTTATGTGTGTTAGTATTTTTTAGATGCTGATGCTATTGCATAAGTTTCTTATTTGAGTGTCAGTTCTCAAGCTGTCACTAAGTAATAAGAATGTCCTTAGAGCAAAATACTTCCTACTTTGAATTATTGCTTGAAAATTTGGTTAGGCCATAGATTTTCTTCAACTGAAGGTAGTAACACATTAGAATTAAGTTTCTTCAGAGTTCTTTGCAGTCACCATAGCATTTCTTAGTTTTAAAACATCTTAAAATTTTAAATAAAACATTATATAAAATTTAATTTGTTCATAGTCTATTAAAACAATTAAATTTCACAAAGAAGCCAAGCACATCTCACCTAAATAAATAATTCCTAGCTTCTTTCTTGTGAATAGCATAAAATTATTTCAAAGATCAGCATGTTTTGACAATCACCTCTGTTCTCCTATCTGAGAATCTATATGGCCATTACAGATCACTTACATCCTTGATGAAATTATAACAGCAGTAAAAACTTTAACCTTTCCAGTTGTAGTCATTTCACCTAATTCGGTATCTAAGTTTTCTGTACAGTCAATGGAAAAGAAAGACTCATTCAGAAAGTAACCTAAAGAGTGCAAAAATAGAATCTTGTACTGCTCTTCTGGAGATGGCTCTCTCCATCAGCACTGGAAGACTTCATAGCATAGATATCCAAGTTGAAAGCCTATAGTAAATATTGTCAACATGTCTATGTGAACACATCCACATGTGCAAATTTAGACTGAAATTGCTCCTTACCATCAGTGAATGAGAATCAGCATAAGATTTGTGATGTTCTACACCTTTTCTTTATGTCTTTAAGGCAGTTCTTCTAGTCCAACACTCCAATTCAGAGCCCGTTTCACGTCGTGCTGCATGATATGTTAAACCGTTTATTTATTACCATAATTTTTGCAGAAAAATCTACTGACTGTTAAATATCATACTTTATATGGTGGTGTATTCCTATGGTTAATGCATTAAGCCACTCAAAGTGTCTAATAACACCCTTGTCTAAATAAGTCACTTGAATCCAACCGCTTAAACCAAAAGTAGAATTTAGTTGTAGATCTCTAAATTATGATTTCTTTACTTTCTTGACTCATTGCCATCATGTGACAAGCAAAATTACTAAATCTAGTAGTAATTTATTTTATTTTCCATTTTCCATTTTGTAAGTCATCAAGATACTTACACATTCCTTCATTACCCGTGATTATCCTGGTGAAATCAATCAACTCACAGATGAAGATCAGTGTATTGAGTACTGTTTATCTGTGTTGCTCTCTAGTTTTAGGGTATGGTCCACCAGATTTACAGTCGCTCAGGTCTAGATGAAAAACAAGGAAAAAAAAATATTGAGGATTAAATATACTGTTAAGGAAGCCAATTGGTCTGTACACACTACTGTCCCTGTACTTAGACTTAGTTGCACATCAGTTAAATGCAAGAGTTCACACGTAACTTTTTAAGAAAGACCTTTAGAGACAAGTCTATTTAAAACTGGCTTTAGAGCTTTTTTTTATATACTGGAGAAATCAAAACAAGCCATGGAAGAGCAGGAAAGATGAAAATGACAGATTATAAACACCACATAATCAGCCCCAGCAAGTTCCATAACACATAGGTGCTCCCACTACACAAATTATTCAAAGACCACATCCTTAAAAAGAAAAATCTTCCAAAATATGAAGATGGGAAATTTCTGATTAGAGCCTTGTTCATATTACTGTAATTTCTCCACCATAATCTTAGAAGACTGTGTGAGAAGATATCAATATATAATACTGTTTATATCAGCAAATGCACAAGTACAGAACACATTATCATCTGTGACAAACCCAGACAGAACAGGAGAAATGTAGTTTTATTCGGGTACTTCAGAAAAGGGTTTGCAACACACAAAGCTATTTTGACAAACAGTTTTTCCTAAATTTCTTAACTTCATTAAAATTTAGTATCTTTTTAAAGTATCAAATGCTACTTTACTCTTCATATAAACACATGTGTAATTCCATTCAAAAATATTTCTGTTTCGTAGCTTTTTAGGAGGTTAACACTGTCTGAAGGCCAAGATGCCAAACAATTAGGGGGCGCAAAATTGATCTGGAAAACTTTCTTGGCAGTGGATGAAATTTGATAAAGATACGAAGATCCAACTATAGGCTCAGTGTACTGAGAAAACCCCAAAAGAAAGGAGGGTCTACAGTCCATCCAGAGATTGCCAACGTGCTGAAACACGTACCCTTGCTGCCATAATGTATCATGGGAACACATAATGATTTCATTATCTCTACAGCTAAATAAAGTACTGTATATGGTCAAAACTGGTTTGAATAGTGATTAGAATGAGGATCCACTTTGACTTTATCCTGAACCAGCACTGCAAACACCCTATTCCAGTTCACTTAAAATGTAACACTGTGTGCAGAAAGAGCCACCTTCACAGAGAGCCAACCTCCAGCCTCCACAGAACCAGAAGTTCTAGAGATAAACAAAGAAGCTTCTGGGGTTAATTGGAAATAATTTTGTAATTAGATGAGAACTACTCAGTTAAGCCCCCCAAAAATGATAGTTTTTATATGACCAAGCAGGGACTCACTGGGGATTTATCTCTAGTGATACACAAGAGGTCAGATTAGATGATCTATTGAACCTTCTGGCCTTAAACGGTATGAAACAATGAGAGTTTTTATTATATCCAGCCTTGTATGCCTTGCTCTAACTGCAATGCTATAAATTATTAAATACAATAAAATTTTCTAGTCACTTCATTGCTACTTTTTTAAAATAAAATGAATAAACTCAGTTCTAATATTAGTGAATAAACTGTCTCTTTAAGCTACAAATTAGTATAGAAAGAAATGACCAAAATCATTATAATTTAAAGTATGGTTGAAAAAATATTTTATTTAAATATTTGAAAATTAGTTTTATACTACTTAGACTGATTTTTGCTTTCAAAGCTAAAAATTTACATTCATTCACTCAAAAATTACGTGTTGACATTTTGTTCAGATCTACTCAATATTTTTATTGAGGATGAACTATATCCAGTCTCCATTCTGGGTGGAGCTTATCTGTTTACCAAAATTTCTCAAGTATGCCAGGTAATTCTAATATTTTAACAACTTTTTGAACATTCTTCTTTTGTAGTAATAAACAGCATCCTAACAGGAGTGATGAAATAACCCTATTATATTGCCTCAACTGCTTACTCCTGACTACTGTCTATTTCAGTAGTTTACAGACAGTTACACAATGAAAATAATTTATACTGAAAATGTATATATCTAGATTTATATCTGGAAATCAGCTTGAGAGTAGATAACTGGTTTTTATTTTGCTTTGGCTTTTTAGTGGGAAGAATTTAAAGGGTAACCTTCAAGAACATATTTGTTGTCCTTGGTTGTAAGTTTAGTTTATCATTGTCAATGAGGCCTTTGTGTGTTTTTAAAGAAATTAATTTGAGGAGTTGGATTAGTATATTCATATAGCTGAAACTCAGAAAGAATCACTAAAATTATCTAGTCTGATATATGTAATGATTTTTCACCCAAACTGTATTTGAGATCCACAACCAGGTTAAATTGCAACTTCAGTTTTGCTACAGTAATATTTTTAAATAAACTTCACATATTTCTAATTCTTGGTTGTTTTACTTCATTTTACAGATATTTGCTCCTTCTTATCCATTTACTCTAGATTATAGTTTATAAACACACCTTCAAGTGTTTTTAAAGTATTATGACATCCTTTCTCTGTTATTTTTTTCAGAAATGAAGTAAATTTAATGCTTTATTTATTCCCTCAAAAACATTTTCTCCTACTCTAACAACATATTAAGATTCTTTACCCTACCCTAATAATTTTAAATTGCAGACATTTCCCTGAGATTATGTATTTTATATCTCTCTTATCATGATTGTATACATAAGGAAATATCTTACCTACTCCCTGCTGCCCTACTTTTACATTCCAGGGATCACATGAGGCCACGTCTGATGTTCATGAGAGTGACGCACATTCCTGTTGAACTGTAGTTCATGGAGTTCAGCCTCATCTGTGATGATGAAGATGAGCAGTAAAAGCGAAATGGGTCACAGCTCTTTTGCTGGCAAGGGAAGAAATGGGGGAAAACAATGGAAGTTACTGGTAAAATTTTAGATTTTTTTGTAAGATTCTTGCTGCCTTTTTTTACCCATTTCGCAAACAGGCAGTAACAGGATTTTGCCCCATATCATTCAATCTTAATGATCAATTGTCCCCAGTTTAGTTTCTCCTTTTCTGCTTTAATTATCTGTTGCAGCTCATATAGGTATATGAATAACACTAAATCAACAGAGACAACATTTTCAGCCCATGTTTTAGTAATCAAAGTCTAATACAAATTTCTGTCCTCTGTCAAGGAAAATGCATAAATCCAGAGCCTTTCATTATTTTATCCTTGTAAAATGTTATTTTTTACAGGTAAATATTAATCACTATAACATTAACTTTTCTAAAACTGATTTTGAAGATATAATGCAACTCAATTTGACAAAATAAAAAAAAATCTACCTTTGCAATATTGGTAAAATGTGTCCCTAAACCCTCATTTTTTGTCTCCAATGTTATATTTTCCCTATATGGTTTAATGTTCTAGTGAATGGTAGCGGGTACTTTGATCTCTCCAATTATTAAGCCATTAAGAAAAAGAAAAAAAGTTCATATCTCCTACTAGACTGAACTTGGATTAAGGCTATTATACATATAATTTCACTGCAGGACATTTTTTCATATTACTGGTTAAGTTTTCTTCCCTTTTAGTGTACTAATTAATGACAGTTGCTATCAATATAGCTAAGGTATATTGGGGAAAAGTTTTAGCAATTTGAGTTATTCTGCCACTAGAGCAAACTGTATAAGAGTAAAGAGATCATTACAAAACATGACTGAAAAGTGAACTTTTTGTTATGTTCCTGATTGCTTGTGGCTATATGATGTTATACAAGAGTGTTGTTATGTTGGACACTCATTTCCTGAAATCTTGTGAGTAAATAATAAATGCTTTGATATTAAGAAAGTTGCTCAAAAGATTCTTATGAACAGATGTAATTTGTTACAGAAATACAAATAAACCTGCTTTAGATTTGATGGAATAAACCATTCTCATTATTCACGCTCAATGTCTTTCCATCCCACAAACGTTCATTGAAACAGAAGAAGTGGCAGAAGAATTTAAAGGAAGGACAACTTTATGAAGCACTAAGCACAAAGGGAAATTTCCCAAATGTATTTTTTTTATTTAGACTAGAACAGTGAATGGCATCTTCTAGCTGGTTTTGGGTGGGATAAAATTCACGTTATTCATGACAGCTAGTATGGGGCTTTATTTTGGACTTGTGCTGTGCATCAACATTGTTGATAATTCAGGGATTTTTCCACTACAGCTGAGCAGTGCTTACACAGCATCAAAGCCTTTGTGCTTCTCACCCCACCCCACCAGCACACAGGCTCAAGGTACACCAGGAGGTGAGAGAGGACGCAGCCGGGACAGCTGACCCCAAGTGAACAAGGGATATCCCCACACCATATGGTGTCATGCTCAGCACAGAAAGCTGAGGGAAGAAGGAAAGAGGGACATTCAGAGTGATGGTGTATGACTTATCAAATTACTGCTAGGCATGTTGGAGCCCTGTCTTCCTAGAGATGGCTGGGCACCTACCTCCCCTTGGGAAGAATTCCTCAGGTTTTTTTGCTTCTATTGGGGACTTTAGCTTTACCCATTAAAGCGTCTTTGTGTCAACCCATGAGTTATATCACTTTTCTAATTTTGTCCGTGATCTCTGGGTGAGGGAGAGAATGTGTGGCTATGCTGTGCATAGTTACTGGCTGGAGTTAATTATGGTCCTGCTTATTGATTATGCCCATTTTCCCAAGTAGAACTCTGAACTTGGATAAGGCAGATAAACACTTTACAACTCTAGGTCTAGAGGCAGAAATGAACAGTGTCCCCTTTTGGTTAGTCAAAAACTCCCTTTATAAGCAAACAATTAATATTTTTTGTCTGATAAAATGAAAACTTTCACAGATAGGCACTTCATACGCAGGGCTGTGTTTTGTTTCTTTATACATAATAAGTAGAAAGGCACTGATTCTGCTGACTTGACATCTTCATTCTCACAAGATGATGATTTGAACCTTGCCTGAAATCTTTTAGGAGATAAATGTGGGTAAAGAATAAAAACAGAGCCACATGGAGTCTATGAAATGTTAATCCCAAGGGTGGCCACCTCTTTTCATTCAAGCAGGAAAATAATTAAAAGCATCTGATACATTACACAAGATTTCTTAATTAATTAAGTGAAAGTTGTTTGTTTGTACTTTGCTATAATAGAAAACACAGTTCATGGCAATATACAACAGAATGTACACCAATATTTTCATGAAGTTGCAGGCTCCCACTGTTGGTACAAATTCTGGCATGTTTTATAGGCCTGATCTGTACACAAAAGGCATGTATAACGAGTAACATCTACATGTTATAAAGGGTGTGAAAATTCTCAACATGCTGATAATTAGAAACAGTGTTAGAGGTTACTAGTAGTTGATTGTCTGATGTGAACATTGAAAGACATTGTGCTGACAGTGATATCTAGTTCATTGAACACAAAAATCAGACAAATAAAAAAAAAATCTTCTCAGAAAGTGTCTTTTAATTTCCTTCACCGGATTTTGTGGAAGAGCTTTAAAGGGGGCCATCATCCTCTGATCACTCAAACATGGCTTATGTAAGGAACAATCTTCCTATTTTGTGGTCATCATGCCTCACCATCAGTAAGGTACCAGGCACAGATACGTATTTGGATATAAATATTTTTGGTCTACATAAGAGTCATCATGAGGCATTTGATAAAAACAAAAACCAGCCAAACAAAAAAACCCTGAAAAACAAAAATAAGAATTACTCTCCGTGTCATGTGCACAAGTCACTACATATTTGGTTGCATTCATGTGATCTCTAAGGATTGCCTTTTAGGACTATTCTACCCTTTGTTATAAGTCAAGAGAAAATGCCGATGTCTCTGTATAGTTGGTATGATCTGGAGGAAAAAGATAAAAAGCTAATTATATCTATATGCATGGGCATAAGATATTCAGCAACAGAAAAATCTTATGCTTTTAGTGCTGAAGTAAGAAACTGCAAATGCTAGCCACAGGTCTTTGACATGTCGAAGGCAATGGGCACAATACATTAAAGTTAGGTAGCTCGTCCTCATTGTTTCTGGATTTGATAATCCTTGCTCATAACAAGGCAATACTCCCAAGTGGAAAATCTTCATCACAGAGATTTGTTTTCCTCTACGTTGTATAATGACCTGACACAAATGAAACAGCAACATTTACTTTAGGATTATAGGCCAGTGTGAACTTTTTATTTTATAAAGAAAATTAAATTTGTCATCAGACTTTAGTTGCTTACAAATTTTACAAACCCTTAAATGTAATACAAAAAATAAATGAAGGCAGAGAACCATCTCCTATGTCCCACTGTTAAGTGTAGAAATATCTTATTCTGTCAATGTGATTTCATAGCAGGATGAAAAATGTCAAAAGTGGGGATGACAAATCAGTCTAGTGAGGAAAAATGACTCTCAGACAAGAGATGTCATTTGTCATGATTGCCATTTGACTGCACTTTCTCCTGTCTTCTCTTTCAGATGAATGTTACTTTGCCATTAATTTAAAATTATCTTAAATCAAAGATGGGTTGAACATGAAAAGCAAAAGTACTCGTCTTTTGAAGTTTTGCAATATGCAGGAACCTATTCAAATGTAAACTTACTGAAAACTGACATACACATTATAAAAAAGGTTATCATCATGAATTGTTAACTTAGAAAATATTATAGTTCTTTAGTTCAAAAGTGCATTTTTCCTAAATACAGGCAACAGCACGGCTTTTGTTCGAAACTGACACAGCTGAGCACAGCACTCTGAGCCACTGCATAATATGGGTGGTAATTAAGCCACAGCTTCAAGGTTGCATGGGCACAAGACAATTCAGCCTAATGAAGTATCGATTGGCTGCAGTCGAGGTAAAACAAGTTGACATTCATTTAGAGGTAGCAATGCGAATATACCACAAAGCCACCAAAGAAGCAAGGGTAAAAAAAAACAATGAAACTGAATTTTAATCTTGCAAACACAATTAAGATTCTTATTTACAGCATGTTGCTATCACTTAAACTAAAGCTAATTGCATACTTACTGCCCTGACATCAGATTCTTAAATCAGCAGAAATTATATTCATAGGCTGTTGGCAAAAAGCACATGAAGTTCAGTGTTTCAATTAGAACCTGTCCTAACACTTCAAAAACACAACTGCAAAAAAAATACTTAGAGTCCACTTAAGTTTCCACTTTAATCACACAACTGAATTTATTTTAAACTCTGTGATATACTCCTCTGTAACACAGGTTACTTAATTACTAAGGACAATAATTTTACCTGTTAATTGAATAATTCCAAGTAGATTATTTCTTTTGTTATATTATGCAAATATTCAACATAGTTTTTAAGATTAATTTTATTTCTTTTTCTGTCTTACTTTATAAAATCATAGCCTTGACCATACTTGTCTCATGCACATACACTTATATAAAATTGTGATATGCATAAAATGCATATAGCAATGTATAAATGTATATCTTTAAACTTACTTTTGTAATAATTTTGTTCCTAATCACTAAAGTTAATTTTCTAAATGAGGTGTTCTCAAAAGCCACAGGATAAGTGCAAAATTTTGACATTTGTATCAGAAAAATTTCCAGTAAAACAAGAAAATACTTGTTACCCCTACTACAAAATCTTCAGGAGATTTAGAATGTGGATACAACTATCAAAGAGTTAAATTTTTTTCTGTGCAATATTATATTTAATTTAAAATTCCTAAAATTTTACTTTAGTACTTTGAGATTAAAATTACTAAGTACCTTAACAAATTGAATAAAATATATCTAAGAGAAAATCATTAATTAAAAAGAGAACTCTAAAAGTAAAAAAAATAATTTAATCCTTTTCAAATTGTATTACTGGTTACAAGGGTTTCTCAGGAATTTCATTAAATTTGGATTGTTGACTCTAGTTTAAATAATTCATCAACAGATTTTTCGCTGAATTGTTAGCATAAAACAAAATTTGGCCAAAGAAGCCTGTAACTGTACACTATCATTTGTGACTAAATTCTTACATTTTACTAACAAATACTCAGAAGTTGCAACAAATATATTACATTACATCATTCTAATAAAATCTTCCTTATGAAGCTAAATGTATTATGAGTTTTTGTCTTCCAAAAGTACAAACAATTTACAGCTTGCACCAATCACTTTCATTTTCTCATGAAAAATACCCCCAAATGACTGAGAAAGTGCTAATGTGTCTAATTGCATTATAGACCCCTCCGGCAGACAGACATTTCTTTAAAAAGTAACTCATTAAATCACTGATTGCCAGATGTTGGGATTCACATCAATTGCCCTACTTATGTACTGAATTAAGGCAGTCTGAGCACTGAAATAAACATAAACTATTTTAGTAATTAAAGGATTACTCTAAAAGTTCATAAAATTGAGATCTGACTGCATTTACTATATGTGAATGTTTACAGGCAAAATATTTTCATCATCACTCTTGAAAACTGATTCTCAGTGACTATTGAGAGATTTTTGGAATTTAAAATAACAAATGGAAAATTTATTAAAAAAATATTTTCCCCCAGCATACCAGTGTTAAATACTTACAAAACAATTGTATTTTTGGCTGGACTCTGTGATCATGGTCTGCCTTATCAACTATCATCATCTTAAGTAGAAATCATGTAAAAGAAACTTCCTATGTAATTGTAGCTATACTACAGGATATCCCAAACTCAAAAGGTGGGAATTTTAGTTTCTCTTGGTAGGAAATGTCTGTGGTCTCTTGAAGCCAGGTCAGCACACTGGATAACATGAGAAGAAATACTACTCCAGAGCTGATATACTACTTGCCTATGAAATTTCCCCCTTCTGCTGGTTTCAAGTCTCTAACCACATCCCCCATTATCTGTGAGGTCTACGGTTGAGATGGAAGAAGCAGATAGAATTTCTAGCCACGAGTACTTTTGTTAAAAGTAAATATTTATCTTGGCAAGGACTCTTCTGGGCCCACATCTCAATTGTGAAGTAATAATGAGAAGAATTCAACCCAGTATCAGCGCAATGGGAGCTCCCGAGGCAGAAATGTTTAGTCCAGCAAACTTCAATCCCTTTTCCCAAATGACTGCAGAAAGAATCTCTGTCCACTGGAGATAAGCATTTTGGAATTAATGGCCATTTACAAATGCTTTCCTTTTGACAGACTACCTCTCAGACCACTAGTGAAGAAGCTGTGCCCCAGTAAATGGATTAGGGAAAAACACAGATTACTTTTGAGAGAACTCATCAGCCTAGTTGTTCTAAGGGGTCTGGATAGGCTGTACACTCTACCCAAAGAAATGAGACATATTCAGGTAATATCTTAAGACCTACAAATGTTCTTCTGAAGAAGAATTTATTTCTTCAGAAGACAAGTTTGCTCTCCATACTGAAAACCCTAATTCTTTATTGCTCTTTCAGAATATGCAGTAAATAGTATATGCAATTCTATTGCTATTGAACAGAATTTCTTTTTAAATATTCAAGTCAATGCCAGAAACTTCATTTTGGTCAACAGTTCACATTTGCATATCTTCAAATTATTGAAAAGTAACTCAAAATAATAAGAAAAAATTGTATCCTCCTGACCAGCTTCAACAGTAAAGAAAAAAAAGACTAATGATGTATTCAAAGTGAAAACAAAAGTTTGCAATATCTCAGCTATTTCTATACTTCATATTACAACTCTTCATATCATCAAAATTCTAATATTTTATAGTTCATATATATTTCTTTTCAAATACAAGTGAAATCAGTAAATTTTGAAGACAATTTAAACTTTCTCTGGTGAAAAAAGTTTTCATAGTATGCTTGCACTGATGCTTGTACTGATCTTGTGTTGCAATGTTTCTTATTCAGAAAAGGATGTGCAGATGAAAAGATGTAGCAGTTGCAGTTATAAGTCATCTAATTTTCTGAATTTCACTGAAATAATTAAAAAAAATTCCCACAGAATTTATAATAACTCTCCACATACGTGTCTATCACAAAATCTTTATGCTTTTTTCTACCCTCTGATTTGAACCCCAGAGTATTACAATTTAACATAAAACTACCACACTCTCATAAAAAATATGATTATTTAAAAAACATGATGTCATTTAGGAAAAAGATATTTTATTATTTAGCTTTGTACACATCCAAAACTTGTGGGCAATTAGGTTTACCTCATCTGAAAATGGAATATAAACATCAAAAAATGTTAATTATAATTATAATTTTCTTATTTATTTTTAATTTTTTTCTATATCAGTACTATTTAGTGATAAAAATACCTCCTAAAATGTTTTTACATATAATACTTTTTAAAAAAATATATGTTTATATGATTCATCCAGAAGTGTCATGATAGGACAAGGATTAATGGACACAATTTGAAAGAGGGCAAATCTGGGTTAAGTGTCAGAAAGAAATTCTTTACTGTGTGGGTGGTGAGGTGCAGGAAAAGGTTGCCCAGGGAGGCTGTGGATGCCTCAGCCCCAGCAGTGTCCAAGGAAATGTTGGCTAAGGCCTTGAGCAAACTGGTCCAGTGGAAAGTGTCCCCTTGGCAGGGGGGTGGAACTAGATATCTTTAATGTCCATTCCAACCTTCTAACATCACTCCCCAGGGAAAAGAAAGACAGACAAGAGAAAAAAACATAAAAAAATGCAGGCTGTGAAAGACAGGGAGGTTTTTTTTATGCCTTATTCAAGTTCCATAAGCTAAACTCTAGTGAAGACATTCAGTTTTGTCAATAAAAAAGAAAAAATCAAAACTGCAACGTGTCAGTCTGTCTAGTACCATCGTTATAATCCAAGGATAGTACATTTTACTTATTTTTGAATATTTGTTGTAGCCTGCATTGCAAAAAACTAGAAGGATATCTGCAAGAAAATGCTTTAAGTAAAGGTTACAAGTGATATAGTGTCTCAAAGATCTAATAATAAGATAAATGAATTTTACCAGGAGGTCATCAATTCAGATTCCACAAAAAAATCAGCAATGCTTTGACTTTTAAAAAATGTCATTCCAGGTCATATTGGAGTAATGACTAATTTAGGAGGATGAAAGTCACTGTTTAAATCAGTCTGTCACTTTACTTAACAACTCTGAACCTAAAGTTTTACAGAATCAAACAGGCCCACTCCAGACGTTTTACTCCAAAGGATGCACTCCTTTTTTTACACCAAAACAGATAAACACGAGATCCATGTTGTAAGACATATGCATGTGTTTAAAATTAAAAATTCATTAATTTAATCCATTAATTTCATTAATTTCTAAATAGAAAAATTCTTTTATAAACATATGATGTTTGGCTCCTATTCCTACGCTACTCAAGAACTAAGGCAGAAGTCCATGCCTCAGAAGACATCGAAACTGTGAAGAACTTTCCTATCACAGATTCCAAGTCTCTGATATGGCACTAAATATGCTGTATTTGCATAAATTCAGAAAGTTTTATCTGAAAACTGGTTAGTTTTCTGATCTCCTCACTTAACAGAATGTTCCAGATCTCCATTCCTGAGATGAATAACGAATGTGTTATAATTTTTAACAAAAATTTAATTGTGATAAAATATATATGTATTTATAACAATTTGCCCTCTGTGCACAAAACTGTACTTTAAATTTTTCATTCCATGGGCCCAGCTTCATTCATACAAAGTTAGCACTGCCACAATCTCATCACAATGTCAAGTGAAGACTATGGAGATTATATTACGATGTCAAAATGCAATTGCAAGGAATTTTTATTACTATCTATGGTCACCACATTTACAATATCAAATCATGATGAAAAGTGTTTCAGTGTTTCTCTGGAGATGAAATTATAATGTCAAGCTGATGACACAATGAGGTCAGTACAAATCTTCATAGACCCAATCGCAATGTTCGTTGCAATGGGAAATATATGGAGACTGTCATACAAAGACTATACAAAAACAAAGTGGACAAAAACTACTGAAACTTCAGCAAGCTTTGAAAACTATGAAGTTGGAAAAGGCTTTGAAAAATATCCTACCTAAAATTTCCCCTACTCTTTCTCCATCACAAGTTTTCTTCAGGTTTTTTCTCTCCAGTGTCGTCACTTAACTCGGCTTTTCTGGATTCTGTGTCCATGATTCCAAGACATTTTGTCTGTTTCTAACTCTTTTCCAGCCCTTGCTTTACATAGCTCCCATAGAGTTTTTCCCTCTTCAGCCCATAAACTACACTACAATTTCTCATCTGCTATTATTGAAATCTCAATAATAATAATAAATGTAGTATTTCCTTCAGTATTTTTCCTTAGGAATTTTTGATCCCTTTCCTGACCACGTTAAGATCAGCAACTGAAAAATGCTCCTCACACAAGGTTGGAAGCCTGCTTCTTACTGAACTGCCTATGGATGTGAGTTTTGTTACTTTATTACTTTTTTGCACTCTTGATGGCTCTCTTTTCTGTCTCTACCACAAAAAAAGTACTGCCGGTTCCACTAATCTCCTGAATTACAGTCTGATTTTGTATCATCTTTTCCAAATTTTCAAGTTCAAATGTTTTCTGTACTCTTTCTTAGCACATGAATTTATCTTAAATAGCTTTATTAAGTCTGATTATTTCCTTCATCTCTTCTTTTACAGTTCACACGTTACAAATGGCATTCATGCCTCCTGTGTATGCAGACCAGGCTTTGCTGTAAATTTCTTTTATAAACTCTCTCTCTGATAATTACCCAGGGGTAAAGTAATATATAAAAGAAAATGTGAAGTTTTGCCTGACAATAGACAGTGTTATATGTCTGAAACATGTTACTTTCATTTGGATAAACTTCAGTTTTTAAGCTAGGGTCTGAATCCTCTTTCTATATTTGTACAGATTGATGCTAAGGAAATAATAACTGCAATATTATAAAACAATTTCCAATACAAAAAAATTCTAAAATCTTAAATTCAAAACCTTTCCATACCTTTATCTCAGTCAATTTCTATCTCTAAATCTTTGGGAGGTTTTTCCTTGATTTGAATTATCATAGTGGTATCTATGTTCCACTAATAGAAGAGAATCTATATTACATAAAGGCAAAAACAAGTGTCCTATCATTATTAATACTGTGTTTTGAAAATGCATTTGCCAGGAACAAACCATGATATTCTAAAAGATGTAGGGACCATAAAATCCACTGACAGCTAATCTGATTGATGATCCCAGCGCCAATACAGAGGTAGATCAGTATAGACTACACTCTGGTGATATTCTTAGGACATATTCATCTTCCTTCTTTTTACACATTTTAATCCTTCTCTTATTTGAGTGTCCTCTTCTAAATTAAAAGGTATTTAAAATCATAATATTGTTACAGTTTTCTAAATCAAGGGTGTACAAAGACTTAACATTTTTCCACTTGTTTAAAGCTGGTATTCATCAGGACAGCATGAATAACAATATTATCTGCACTGAAGCAGATTATTCTCACTTCTTCTTAAATAATAAATTATATTGATGTGATTTATCCAGAACAAGTGCCATAAATATTTTAACCTAATGCTAATACCAATCAACTGGAATGTTTAATGCAAATGCAAAAGAATATATTTATCATAATTTCCTTATTTTAGAATTTATCTCCTTCATTTTTCCAGCACCAGAATTTGCATGACCTTTTTCTCATAAAGACAATGATAGAATAGCATTGTAGGTTCTTTTTTACCAAGCCCACAGTCTGCTCATTGGCTTTAGGTCACTTAAGTTTTCCCTTTTTTGATGTTTAGTCTCCTTTTCCCTGGTTTAAAAAATGGAATAATTTTACTGAGCTAATGTAAGTTTTAAATTTCTCTGTTACCATTTTTGATTAGACATATTAAATTTGTAAGTTGTATGTTTTAAAAGCATTTTGAGTCTGCTTTTGTTTTCAATATCTTTTTCAAAGTAGGAAGAGCAAGTCATGCTTGATTATTAATACAGCAATAGGGATAATGCCTCATGTACTCTTTTAGGAAAAAGAAAAAGAGGAAAAAAGAGGGAAAAGCAAAAACCCCAATATTAATAAAAAGGAAGTAAAGCACATGTTATTTCAGTAATGGAGAGCTGACACTGACAAGTTTTTTTCACAAGCTTGACATGAAACTGATGATAGACAAAGGCAAGAACTATTGGGCATAAATAAAGTAGGAGTATATAAATCAAAATTTATTGTCAAAATATTTAAGAATGGAGAATAGATTTTATGAGTACTTAGTGCTTTTGTAAAGGATTACCAAATAATCCATATATATATATGCCCTAATATCTTAGATACATATAGATACAGAAATTTGTATACTGTACAGAAAAGTGAGGAGTAAAAAATAACTATACCAGACTTCAAACCCTAGCATTTCATGATTTCACAGACTGTGAATATTCCAACCTCCTTTTCTCATGTACTGCACACTGAGAAGCAGAGGATGATTGAGGACACATGGAATTTTGCATCCACTGATTTAATACAATGCTGTTTTACTTTTATCCATTCATCAATGTAGCAAATTACCACTCCTCTCTTCATCAAAGCAGCATGGAAATTGGTGTGAGGTCCTGTAGAGTCCTCTTACACAGGACTTCTGATCTATGATGGAAGGAGTGATGCACAAATATAACATGATGGTATCATAACTGTGAAAATGGAGAATTTCTGTTTAAAGCATCTCATAAAAGAGAAAAATATATTCTATTTTATTATTTTATTAGTGTCAAATGTAAAGCCTAAAGTCATTGCATTAACACATGTTCTAATGTTGCTCAAGATAATTACTACGTCCAGTTTCTAAAATACAAGATTAATATAACAGGGATGCTTGAGACAATGGTTAAAATAAAAACCAGGAAAACTATTGTCCTTTATGGACAATAAAAGTATGGGTTGCATGCATTGATTTGCTTGTATGGCCCTTATATGGGCAACCTTTGGCAAACAGACAGATTCTCAATATTTATTAACATAAAGGTGAGTGTGTATATGGTGTCCACATGACTTGAATATGCAAAATTTTCTAAGGTATATCTGCCTAAAAATGATAGATCATATTAAAGAGAATCATGAACATCAGCCAGATGAAATAATCAGAGATTTCAGAATCATAAAATATCTTGAGATGGAAAGGACCTACACTGAAACATGAAAGTCCAACTTCTGGCCCTGCACAGGATAACCCCAGCAATCTCACCATGTGTCTAGGAGCATCATCCAAGCGTTTCTTGAACTCTGTCAGGCTTGGTGCTGTAAATAATTCCCTGGGGAGTCTGTTCCAGCCCAACCACCCTTTGTGTGAAAAACCTTTTTCTAATATCCAGCCTAAAGCTCTCCTGACACAGTTTCAACCACTGGGTGCTGTCATTGGTTACCAGAGAGATCAGTGCCTGTCCTTTCTCTCCCCACCACAAGGAAGTTGTAAGCTATGCTGAGGTCCCCCCTCAGTCTCCTCTTCTCCAGGCTGAACAGACCAAATGATCTCAGCTGCTCCTCCTATGGCTCCCCTCAAGGCATTTCACTCCTCCTTTGGACACTCTCTAATAGCTTTACATTCTTATTACATTGTGGTGCCCAACACTGCCCACAATATTCAAGGTGAGGCCACCCCAGCTCAGAGCAGAGCAGGACAATCCCCTCCCTTACCTGGCTGGTGATGCTGTGCCTGATGTCCTCCAGGACACTTTTGCCCCTCCTGGCTGCTAGGGCTCTGCTCATCTATATTCAATTTGCCATTCAACAAGACCCCCAGGTCAGCTCTGAATGATGTTGAGAGCAAAGGACTCAAACTGAAAAGAAGTATAAACTAAGGCTGAAAATCTGTGGCAGTGGAGAGAGGTAGTGGAGGTGAGCAGAAGGCAAAAGCTTGCCAGAAGCAGTCCCATGCCCTCTTCCATGGCTGCTTCCAGCAAGCACATGCAACTCACTCACAGCTGCCATAGGTACAGCCTGTACCCTGAGTGGATGGGGGTTTATCCTGGGGGCTGCCACCTCTGGGGTAAAGAATGACAGCACAAAGCTCAAGCGCAGGACGGGGCTCTTGCACAAACAGGTTTTTGCATGTGGGGTCTGCCATGCTGAGATGGAAGGGATCTGCACACCCCAAAACCTATGACAATGGGTGAATGTTTCTGTGTGTGTGTGCATGTGCTCATCCACAATTAGGAGTTCTTGGGATTAGTTATAGAAAGGTGTTTCAAAATTTCCATTTATAAACTTTCTCTAAGTGATACGGTTTATTCATTATTGTATCAGTATTGACTCTCAATACCTAGTTCATTGATGCCTAGTTAATTTTATGGGGTTAATAAATTAATAAATCACTTCAATTTCTATTTGATTTAAACTACAAATTTTTCTCCTGCAGCAGCAAGTCTCCACTTTCATCGGAAAAAAAATAATAAATGAATCAACTGCAAGGTTTTTGTAATTTCTAGACTTTTAAACACTCCTGTGACAAAAATAGGAAAAAAAGAAAAAGAAAATTAAAAGAAATAAGAAAACAATGTCATTTTTCCTATTTTTTGCCTTGATTATGAGATGTTCTGGCTAATTCAGGAAAAGAAGATGCACAAAATACAGCAGCACTGAATATTTATAATCTCTCTAAGGTCAGCAATGTTTGGTAAATCCATATGAAGTATCAACTAACTTTGTAACTCTGTTATACATTTGTATTAATGCATACTGAAAAGGCTTTGCTTATCGAAGCAGCAACAATGTCCCTACAAGCAATAGCTAATAATTCACCTTGGGGCATAGGCTGATGTTAAGAATATAGTATTCATTTTTAGACACATTTTAGGAAAGCAGAAATTTTTGACAAACCAGTACTGCTTTCTGTAACAAGATATTTTATACTAAAATTTGCAGAAATTATCAAATAACCCCCACCTAGAAGACTCTTAGCAACAAAAATGAAAATATCATTAATGTTTATCTATGAAATCTGTTTCAGTGAAACCTATTCACAGTTCCTTTTATTTAGAAAAACCTGTGGTCTGCTGCTCTCTTGCCTCTAAACATTACTGAAGACCTCATGACAACAGTCTTTTATCTTTCAATAAGTGAAAATTAGGAAAAAAGAAAAATAGATGAGAATTATAGATGATTATTTACAAAACACAGAAGGAAAATTCAAATGAAAATTGTAATTGTAAGTTTATCCTGGGTTTCACCAAGAAGATGATAAAAATGGTTTGTGTTACATTGGAAGGCCCACTTTTTGTATCCAAAGTAAATATACTGGTGCTTTCCCCTAAAGACTTGGATTTCTCCATAGTTTGACAGGGGGTCAATCAAAACACAAGTAGATACAATGGTAAATGTTAAAAAATTCTTAACAGGGGTACACAGGCGAAAATTCAAAATATGATGTAGGTCAGATCTTTCCACTTGTTTCATCTATGATTTGAAAAAGGGAGTTAAATTCCCATATCTCACTGACTTTCACTGGGATTTGGGAAACAGAAATGTCTTTAAAAACCCTATCTTTTATTGAAAATTCTCACAGTCACTTTGAGAACCATCCTCTTGTGTGTCAGGTGCACTTTAACTGGATTTAAAGGCAGTTACTCCTCCCCTCACTGGACTCACAGATACTCCTTTGTAAGCTGTAATGTGGGCTCTTCAATACATTTAGTTCTATGAATAATTAATGTGTCTCCTGCTCTCACCACTTGATTTCCAGTTATTTGCGTTGCATGCAGTATGCTGAGCCAGTTTCATAGCTCCTAGACGAAAATGCAGGTTTCCAATCTCATAAAATGTAATGGGATATGAAAAATAAGAGTTTAAATAAAAAAAAAAAAGAAAAAAAAGAGCCATAAACCTGTCTCACATTTCTTAAAAATACTAAAAGTAAAATCTCCACGAAAGAAAACATAGGTAATGTTTATGGAAGAAGAAATAGATTATATGCAAAAATTCAATGAGCATCAGAGAGGATTTTTCTGTTTGATGTTTTATTTTGTTTGAGTTGTGGGGAGCATGTTTTGGCTTTGTTTGTTTGTTTCTAATTCTATTAAAAAACATTTGAAATATCATCCTTTGGTTGTTTTTCATTCATTTGCTAAACATAACTTGGACAGAGTTTACAAAGCAAACTTGTCATTCAAGCTAGTCATCACACTTCATGGATGGCTGAATAAAAATGAGTTTTTCACGAGGTAACCAAAAGTACTGCCTCAGTGAATCTTTATGTACTTACATACTGGACACAGAAGAAAAAAAATCAGTTAGATGTCCTTCTAAGACAAAGTAGATCAAACTCATTGCTTCTATAAGATATAAGATGAATTTGAACAGGCTGCATAATTTCCAGAAGCAGATATAATAAAAAAAGAGTAGCTACAAGAAAACAGACTAGATTGCTAATGGAATGCAAAACCTCTAGGTCATTCTGGAAGGCAGGAGGAGAGCCCAGGAACTTTTTATTGTTGAGGTAATGAACTAAAATTGTAGTTAAAACTCTTGACAAATGTCAACCTATTGTATAAGTTTCCATTTACTGATTTTAGAAATATGTCTTCACCTATATGGAAGCAGCTATGTATGGAAAATTCTTTTCTGTGAGTGATGTGATGAAAAGGTATAGTTTAAATTTATTCATTATTGTTTAACTGATAAACTTCATTTAATTTAAAATAATTTGTACAAAGAAGAGAAGGAATATCTACTTCTGTTACTAAAGCAATGTAAATCTGGAGTAGTTTCTGTGGTTCCACTGAGTTTTAATTCATGTCTTATATTTTTGTTTTATTTTTCTGCACCTTTTGTATCAGAGACTCAAAATTAAATAACAAGTAATTAACATATGACTAATGTCTTGATCCTACCACTAAACCATAAAAATTTACTTACTAAATGCAGAATCCATAAAACAGAATTAAAAAATTATATCAGAAAAAAAGTCCATTACATTTTATTATTTGCAAGACAATTTTTTTAATTCCTTAGCATGGTATTCTTATTTACTTTTTTTTTCTTTAGGGGGAAATTTCAGAACTAATTCCTTTTTGCTTCTTAAGCATAATTCAGCTTGCTTTCTCCAAAAGCTGAGCAGTAAAAAAACCTTGATCAGGGATTGCAATCTTTTCCTTTCAACTCAAAGCCTGAGAAGCTTGACCTATTTTTTTGCTGTTTGCTCATTTAAATTTCCCGGTTCATACATCAGAGTTATATGGGGAGTTTTTAGTTCTGCAGGTGGGTGGAGGTGATATGTACATCTCAAGAGCAGAAAGAAGGATAGAGAAAACAGTGGGTGCACAATAATTTTTCTTCTCTACAAGACCTGACATCTTTGATTCTCTCCTCTTTGCAGCATCTCAATCTGTTTGGGCAAGACCGTGCAAAGCACCAGTAACTCTCAGAGTGCTCATAAAAGGCTGAAACAAAGCTCCAGCCCATCCTCCCATCTCCAGAAGTGACCCACAGCACCTGGTTGCTGCAGTAAAGATATAGCCATGTTCTCCTAAAGCATATTCACAAGCTCAAGAGACATACAGCATAGAAAATATCAACATATTCTCTCTTTCTGGGATAAGTTATAGGTCTATCAAGTAGCCAAACTGGAACGTCCCTAACAGATATATCAGGAAGTATTCAGCTGCTTGAATATAGTCCACCTTTATGTGACATGTTGATTGCATGCAAAAAAATTATAAATGGCTTCTAGACAACAATATGATTACACTTAGTCTGAAATATAGGAAAAGCATTTCATATACATATAAATGGATTAAAATTCAGAATGTACAATAGATTTTTTAACCACAAGTGTAAACTTGTAGACAAGTACGTTATATGTCCTTTTTTTTGAAAACTTATTATATGCTTCCTAGTCTACTCTCAGCTCTATAAATATATGCATCAATAATAAATGTATGTGTAAATAAAATTGCTTGATACAAATGATACTTAGCTTCTTTTTCTTTCAGATGATTGTAAATATAAGATGAAACCCAGACTTCTCTAAGCCAAAGAATGTTTTAGAGATAAGAAAAAATACTCTCCAGTTTCATTATGAAGCATAATATAATCCTAACACAGCACTGTAGATGTCAACTGAGCTTCTCATGAGAGCAGAGGGTGCAGAAGTCATTACGTATTTTGTTTAAAACCTTCTGTAAAAGTAATGAGGATTTATGTTTGGAGTGTTCTTGTTAAAACACAATGTTCAGCCTGATTCTGTATAATATATTGTGAAAAATCAGCAGTTACTGGAAGCAGGGGTATGTTACTGCTGTGCCCCAGAACGAGTGCCGACACCTTTAGTTGTGCTCACCCACAGCAGCTGGAGCCCCTGAGGTGATGGGCATGGGACGAGCCTGAGGACTGCTCTGTGCTAGCCAGGAAGGATTCCCAGCAGCTCTGGCACTGAAATGAGCACCTCGGGGTGTGCCAGAGCTTTGCAGGAGACCATGGTCCCCTCAGCAGGGGTGTGCAGGGGTGGGACAAGGGGAGCATCCACCCACCCTGGAGGGACTGCCCTGCCTCAGCCTCCTTTCCTCACCTCACTGCCTCACCAGAGGAGTTTTCATCAACTCTATGCAACCCTTGGAGAACACCAGGGGAATTAACTCTGGAGAAGGGGAAGAATGTATGTATTTGACACATTGTTTGTATTCCTGCTTTCCCCAATACTCAAGACAATGATCAAGAGTTTGCTTTTATTTGCAATACATTGCATACAATTCTCTGACTCACAAATGCCTGGGACAAGTTTGTTGCTGGTTTACAAGTTCTGCCACACTCCTTTTCCATACCTTCTCTCCAGTGCTGGTGTGCAATAGCTCTTTGAGACACACATTTATTTGAAAAGGGCCCTAGAGGTGCAAGTTATTTCACTTAATGAACAACCAAAGAAAGAGAACATTTTAAGATTTATTGTCTTACAATGATAATATTTCCTCTCTCATTAGTATTTTCCTCTTTAACTTAAGTAGTTAATACCAGCCTAAAAGATACCAGCCTTAAACTTAAATTAAAAATATTCCAACTTTATTTTTTCACTCAGCTGGAGTTATTCTTGTCACATTAGCAATACAGAGATGCTTCAAGTACTGTCATGTTAAAAACAATACTTCATTTTTCCCTTAAAAATAATCCAGTTTATTTCTGTAATATTAATGTATACCATTTTTATTTTGTAATAAGAGACAAAATATGCATTAATTTTTTATTAAACTCTTCACTTTAAAAATAAAACAAAGGAATAATGTACTGTTTTACATACTGTAATGTAATGTACTCAGTCATTAATCAGAAAGGTTTCACAAAAAGCAGGACATGCAATCAGTCCAATACAAACAGGAAAAACTTCATTATCTCCCTAGCAGTGCATAGAAATCTTAAGAAAATGTAGTTTATTTAAATCTTAAGCTTTCGCATTGTCATTATCAATACATGCTCTAAGTAGAAAGAAGGGGCATCTTCTTTCTCAGAAAGTCAGCTGTCAGGAGGACAACAGCTAGGAGTTTTTCCAGCTGATCTGTCTGAATTCTTCTTCCTAATACAGAAGTAAATATTGTAACACCTTGCTATGAATGATAGAAGAAATACCTTCTTGATTTCTTACTGTAGGGTTCTGCTTAGCTGAGGCATCTCACCTCCTCTAGCAACAAAAATCGAAGCCAGTCATGTAAGACAGTAGAAAAATGACATTATTTTCTTGAGATACAGGTAGTAATTACTAGGTAAAATACTTGAATTAGAAATTTGACTGGGCTCAGACAGAGTCCAAAATTTATACACTCAATTTGGTTTTAAATAGATGGCCATGTCTTATTAAAATATTTGGTGTCATCTCTATTGTCTTCTCACAGAAAGGAAAGAGATTCAAGTGATCAACTGCAACAGTTTTCATTTCTTCAGTATCTTTGTATACAGTCCAGAAATTTCCCCAGGAGAAAACTGGCATTATACAGAGCTGCAGCAAATAAATTGGAGGAATTGACAACAATTCTTTTCTATTCTTGATTAAAGGATATTTCTCTTCTGTTTAGTCTTTGAAAGTTTTATTATAATACTGTCACAGATCCCCAGTCTAGAGTGCTGAATCCTATGCTGGCATTGAGATCAAGCCTCATTCATGGAGGCTTCCCACTGGAAAAAAGAAAACTCAAGTGATACATCCCTGCTGTTCTTGTGGGACTGTGTTCTGACACCAGTGGAAAATGTTAAAACTGAGAAAATATTAAAACCATCTCTGAATGCAAGTCACAGAATAGGATTACAAAACTGAAACATTGAAACCTATCAAATTTCAAATTCTTAAAAATTCATATTCTCTATTCTCAGTCAATTCCACTGAATTCTTCAAGTATGTGTTTCATATATAGAGAGGTGCTTTTTAGCATTAAACCACTGTAAATCTAACGATTTTCAATTTTAAATGTATTTTCATAATTTTTTTGAGAGAAACAAGTACAAAAATGTCTTTAAAGAAAAAAACATTTTTGAATTTATAAAAATTTATATTTTTAAAAATTATCAAAATTTAAATATAAATGCAAATATTGAGGCATAAGATCAGTTTTTCAGTTATTTCCACAGTAAGTGAGTTCCTACTATTTACTTCAAGTTGTATTTTACACAGTCTTTGTTCCCTTATCCAGCATTAAGTCTAGTTAAGATAATTGAATATGGCAAGTGTTTCTTCTAATTTTGATTATATTCATAGCAGGAAAGAACTTGTACCACTATATTCAAATAGTCCAGGAAAGGAAAAGGAGAGAGAGGAGATTATCAAACTAAAAAAACAAAAAAAAATTTAAAAGTGAGATTTATCCCTTTCCTCTCATTTTTACACTCTTCAGGTATGCACTTGAATAAGTTTATATTTTTTTCTGAAATTTTTCACAATTTGAATTAATTTTAAGCTTCAGGGTAAAGTGTTCATGTTGTTTAACTGGTCTTATAGGGATATCCTATGGCCTGTGTTGTCCACCCTTTATGACAGAATTTTACATGTTATAGCATCTGTAATCTCTGATCTCTGGTTTGTTCAATCTAATACCCAGCAACTTCATTTTCATACTTTATTTTTAGATATTGGATATATTTTAAGACTATTTTGTCAGGGCATGCAGAGATGCTTTGGGTTTGGTGGCAGTTTGTTTTTTACTTGTATGTTTTGGTTGTTTTGTTGTTTTTTTTTTCTAATTCCCTAGAGTGTCAGGTCTTGATTATTTTCTTCACTTATCTTTAAAAATGCCTTTGTTCTTCTTGTGTGTTTCTGTCTCTTTGCTTGTGACATTCCTTCTAACTATAAGTTTCCCTTAATTGGCAGGTTTGCATTTGAGTTTCCTACGTGGAATGACCCCTTGTTCCTCCTTCTGCAGTGTCAGGAAACAGAAATGTCATTGCTGATTAGGGGCCTGAACCCTCTGCTCCTCCTTCTCATACAGTAGGCAATCTTGTTCTGTACACACTCTAGCTGCAGGGTCAGCCTTAGGGGAACTCTAAACAAGTGTCCACATGGGATACCAAAGTGGAAGGGGCACTGATAGGGGCAAGTATTCTTTGAGATCATTTGTCTACCACAGAAAGTCTTTTCTGTCCCTTTAAGTGTAAAATGTCCACTGGCATTGCCCAAGTGTGTACATTTTAACCAGACAGAAGCATTTTTGTGCCTCTGGCTTACTACACATGTACATCAGTGATGTTAATAACATCTCTGACTAACAATGTGACACTGAGATGTACTTCTAATAGTTGTCTTTCCTCTGAACTGAGATACAAAAGCTTTCATTTTTGGTTCTGAAACTCTCTGTTATACCAACTTTGACCTCATCCCAGGGCACGATTACCTAGTCTTGCTTGGGGCACCTGAGGCTCTAAAGATGGCCTTGTGTAGCTGTGGTTGAAAATCTCTCTGCTTAGTGCACAGAGTGCATCCTGTCTTACAACTGAGTGGAAACCTCTGCTTTTTCCACTTTTGCTCCTCACCTAGGGAAGTGGAACAAACCAGAGGTGGTAGGAAGAGAAACTACACAGAAAAGAACAGAAGGTAGTGGCTTCAAGTGGCAGGGAACATGCATAAGACCAAAACTTCTCCCTAAACCAAAGGATTCTGCAAAACAGAAACTAAAAAGAGGGGAGTGGGAATAACACTTCCTACCATATTCATAGCCTGAAGGAAGTCTATGGATGATGTACAAAGATGAGGAAATGGAAATGAAATATAAAGGACTAGCTATGGATCCCTTACACAGCAACTGAGAAAACTGATATTGCTTGGAGTATTTCAGGGATAAAGGAAGAGCTTTACTCCCTAGTGCAGGAGAAATTTCTATAGTCACAAAGATAACTTGTTATCTGCAGCAACTTCATATCCAAACAAAATCTATTAATCCATCACATGAGCTCATAAGCTCATATGAATTTAATTTTCATTTCATTTATGAATATGGAGCATATGAATTGAGCTTCTATTCTGCTTATCTAAATAGCATTGCAAATAAAATATTTGCACACATTAGATAAAATATTTTTTAAAAAAGTTGAACATCTGTGTGCTTATTTTGTCGGAAAAGTATATCAGTTTACTTTTAAACAAGGTTATTGCTAATAAAGACTTTAAATCAACATATTAAATAAATAGCTATATTTTTATGAATTAATAGAGAAAAGAGAAAACAAAAAAGATTTTTTTTTATTTTTTCTGAAATATAATTAAGAGGAGTCAGTGAGGCACATTTCTAAAAACTCCTTCAGTTTCTAAAAACTCCTTTCAGTTTACTTCTTCAGAGTAAACAGAGTAAACGTAGTAAACTTTTACCAGTTTCATTAAGCTGTTTTTGGAAGAGAGGTAAAATTCAGCTCCTCCTGATTCGCTTGTCATTAAAAATCCCATGGCATTTTTCATAAAATAAAGGTTATTTACTATAATATTCTGGCCAAAGTCCAAGTCACTTTGTGGCTACCAAATCCCGAGCGGAAGTAGTTAGTCTGCATTTTCCTCAAAACCTTGCTGTGTAGAACACCAGTTGTTTTTCTAATAGGCAATGTCATTTTGATAGGGTTTATATGAACATTTAATATGATTATTTTGGATCAATACAGTGATCCTTTAAAATAAAAGTTAACATAATAGCAAATCTATAAATTCTCAACAGCATTAAAAATATCAGATATTTTGAAAGAGATTATTTGGTTATTGGCATGCCCTTCTTTTTATTTTTTCCTCTCACAGGAATTTTCAAGAATAAACTTACACATAGTGTAGTAATATTTGTTACTTTATATGTCATCTTTACCTGAAATCCACGGGCAGGTAATTAAAAAATATCTAGTTCTAGAATTTTGAGTTTCTCCCTTTTATTGGGCAATTGTTTTAGATAATTCAGCTGAAAAAAAAAAAAAATTGCATTTAGTAGGACTTGTTTAGATGAGATGCTGTGAGAACATTTGGTTTTCCAAAATGTTTTCCTTACTACTGAAATGCAGAACATCTGTTCTGTCCTAGGTCAGCTGTGAGAGCTGGAACAGCAGTTTCTTCTACTCTGCTCAGGCTGAAGGTATTACTGCATTTGATGTTATGTGAGGCTGTATGGGACTAGCCTGTGGGTGCTGTCTCAGACACAGACAGGTCCATAAGAAAATCCAGTCCATGATGTTTTCCACATGTTTTCAGCCACACAGTTAGCCTCTCACTTCCCTGAATACTAAACGTGTCTAGAAACCTTCTGAATACATCTCTTACTGCTTACTTCCTGGCAATGCAACTTAACATGGTACAATTTCACCAAGCTAAATCAAAACAAGTAGGTTTAGAATAGGCAGACATGTTGGTAAGTAGCAGGCAGTGAGGAATCCTAGTCAACTGAGAGTGCTTCTGAGTTGCAGTAGGGGTTCATATTAGGCTTGACACCCTTCAATATTTATCAGTTCTATGAAAAGCAAAGATAAAATCAGAGCTGATAAAATTTGTGGGATGACACAAAGATTGGCACACTGGTAAATAATGAAGACAGGCAGTCATGGGAAGTTATCTGTATCACTTGATGACTGAACCAATTCAAATCATGTACAGCCAAAGTTACAGATATGATCTTGCAGGGATAAGGAGCTACAATTAGGTGAGACATTAGAAAAGTTAAACCTAGTCATTCCAGTTTGATGCAGAGAGTGTGTCCTGGTAAAGATAGGCATGAAAAAAATCTCGTTTTTCCCTTTTGCCATCACAATGCTTTTGACTCTCACAGCTTCCTTAGCTTCTGACCCTTTTACTTGAACGTTTGCCTCTTATTTTCATTCAGGTTTATGAGTTTACTGCTTTTACAGAAAGAGAAAAAATTTCTATTTTAAGACTTCACCATGTTTGAGTTCCATTTCTAGAGTATCATCAAGTGTCCTCATAAACCATTGACAAGCATATACCATAGACAAGTAATTCAATATTGAATGGCAAAATGAATATTTTAGAGGCTGAAGAAGGACAAAGTCAATTTTTAAAAAAATAAAAAAATAAGAATGAGTATTTATCACCAAGGATGAGAGAAGTCCTCATGCTGTATTTAGGTGAAGACTGGATGGTTTGCTGGAAAATATACTTCAGTAAAACTCAAATTATTGGATTCAATGCAGCAATCAGGAGCTAAAAATCTGTTGCTTACTTAACACAGGGGATCAGACTGGAGGTCTCATCAACCCTTTTTTTGACCTTAAATTGAACAGAAATTTTTTATCAAATTCAGTTAATGGCCCTGACAATTCTGTCTCACTTTTCATCATTTCAAATCTCACCAGACTTAAGACTTCACTAGGGCAAGAAGCTAAGCATTCGTGAGAAATCCCTGACTCAGGGAGATCCCACTGTATGTGATTTTAAAATAACAGGAAGCATAAAGCAATACCAGATGTGAAATTTCCAAGACGAGTGTGAAAGGACAGTGTCAGTGCAAGCATGAAGCCTGAAAAAAGACATAGTCAGTCTTGGGGGTAGAAAGAGGAGAGATGTGGAAGAGGAAGGAGAGGGACCTCCAAGGATTAGTTTGGATAAATATGAGATTAGTATCCAAACTTCTTGGTACTTCTCCAAACTAAACTTCTAACCTCTAAGGCTTCATCCACCCATCGTAATTGTAGCTGATCTCGAGGACTCAAGCTTCCAAAGTCATGGCTATTAAGGGGCAGAGGAGGAGACTATAAAACAAAACAAAACAAAACAAAACAAAACAAAAGAACCCCAAAGCTTTTAAAAAGTAATTTATGCTAATTACAGTTGTGAAATAATTTTTCCTGCATGTCCTAACATGGAATACCTCCATAGTCTCCATCTGTTTATCATCTAATATGTGTTAGCAAGATGTGACTGCTCATCATTCTGCTCTCTCACAGCATGTTACAGTCACTATAATAACATGTACAATAGAAATAAACTACTTGATCCCTCATTAGAAAATAAATTATACTGCCCTCATACATTTACTTTACTTGTAAAACATTAGAATAGAGCTCATGAAAACATTTACCCACAAGAAAATCACATAGTTAAATATGATCCAATACATACATTGCTACCTAAGGCTCCTTGGAATAATTTCTCCAGCCTGTAGATAGGAGTTTTTTAAATACATCTCTGGCATTTTTCCAGTGGTGTTATTAAGCTCTTGGAATTTCCCCTTTTCTGTGGTTCCTTTATATGTTTCTTGTCATTCCAGTATCTCCAAGTTCCTCAATTTTCACCCTATAAACAGGCACAGGCACAATACTCATCAAGTATTATATAATGGAATTTATCATGTATATTAAGTTGCAATTCTTGGGGGTTTTTTAACCTCTCTGCTTTAACTTCAGTTTTATTTCATAGTATTATGATACATAACTTTTCTGGCAATTCGTGTTTTCTTTCAGATATCTTCCAACATTTTAACACACAACCTTTATAACAGCACTGTCACTGTAATTCTGGATCTCAAAATTATAACCATATTGTAATCTCAGGAATGAAAACTTTCTTAAAGGATTTGTGGGGAAAAAATAAACAAATAGTCTATCAAAACTCTGGTGCTCCACTGCTATGTGACAACACATACACTTCTTGAGTTACATGAGAGAAATGTATGTCCGTTTGGAAGTGGCAGTGATAATCTCCAAATACTCTCATGAGGCAGAAAATTCATTTAGTTCAAATATGATTATCATTAGTCTTTATCCAAAAACTTCTAATCAAACACTGTAAGTTAAAAACAATTCCAAAGGATAGTCTGTTATTTAAGATCTAAGTCTTGCCACAATCACAGAGGTCTTCATATTAAGATATTTTCTTCCCCACCCCATTTTAAAGCTGTGTTCCCCTTCAGTTCAGGGAGAAAACAAAATACATACCCAAACAAACATCAACAAAAAGCCCCCACAAAACAACAAAATAAAAACCCCTAAACAAATAAAATAAGACATCAAACTTCAAGTCTTTAATATTTATTGAATAAATGCATCTTACTGTAAATAATGTGTCACATAGCCATGAATATGAATGAAGACTGACCAAGGATGGATCTCAAAAATTTGCTTATTGACTTCAAGGTTATTTTCTGTTCTAAAATAAAGTCCTCAATATGTATCATTCATTCAATCAGCAGCCCAAAATAATGGAATATCAGAGGAGAAGTGTAAATGTTGTCCACTGATTTTAATGAAGTGTTAAAGTGTTAATTTTGAAACTTAATTACACTTACAGTAAATACGAATGCAGCTAACGACTTCACTGCCAGAGGATGAAAATCTTCAGCTAAATCTACCCAACATGTCTAAATTTTCCATCAGGAATCAACCATTCAGTGGAATGGAACTAGAAGAACTGAGGCCATGACATATACATGAAGCACAGTAAGTGAACCTTATCCTCTGATTCAAAAGACTCATCTAAATAGATACAGATTGAAAATACAATGCATTTCTACAGAATTAAGTTAAAAAAAATCTTTTTCCTTTTTCCTTCTACTGCTATGCAGATATTTATGGTAACATGCAATTTAAACTCTGCCATCAATTTAAAAGGGTTATAAGGATTAGAAAGCATTTTACAGAAAATCCAAAAAACCCATTTCTAGTAAAGTTAATTTGTGCCAGCCTCAAAAAGAAAGACGAAAAATTTGATGCTCACTTCCAAAAATCTTTTTCATATAAGTCTTTTCCATAGATTTTCAATTTCAGTAAGATTTAGATAAGACCTGAGAAGTCTTAACTCACTTCCCAAATACTTTATTTAAATAATGTATTCAATATTATGTAGTGGTAGTGTTGTTAAGGGAAGTCAGCAAATTACAAAGATCAAAAGAATGAGTGATCCCATAATCTGGGGTAAAAATATAATCTGGAGTGATAACAATAGCACAAATTTGTTTTCTCACAGATTTTAAATGACTTGTGCTACTGTTTCATCAGATAGCATCTGAAAAGCACATACACAAGGCTATTTTCACAAGAACTTCAAAGAATTTCCCCAAAATTATTTCACTACTAGCATGGAAGAATAGTAATGTTATAACTTCTTTTCATTCAATTAAAATAGAAGGAGAGGCTAAATAGTTTCACAGCATAGAAATTATTGTTGGTCAGGAGCATGAGGACTAGTAAAACAGGACTTTATTATTGAGAAAAAAAGTATCAAATATGTGTATTGATTTTTTTAAGTGACTTCAGAAACTAGTATCTACTGGATATGGCCCATATGTATTTTTTTATTCAATTTTGATACCTACTGAATATTTTTACCTACTGAATTGATTAAGACATGCTGGGAATATTTATTGAATGCACCACAAATTAAAATTTTCTGAAATGTTATGTTCAAATAACAGTATTAATAGTGTAAATAGTGCCTGAGAACTTTACTTATAGGTACTGGCCTCAATCTTGTTTTCTGATTTTTGTGAGGTGGGGGTAAGGTGTAGACAGGAACATAATAGAATGTATGTATGTATATATCAATCTAGTAGTGGAAAATTTAGAGATGAGAATAGTAGTGCAGGAGGGCAAAGGATTCAGCTTCAGCTGTGATCCAAAATCCCTTTTTAAAGACAATCTTCTGATTTCCACAGTTCTATCACTCTTTTGCTACAAAAACTGTGTGTGACCAGTTGTTTCTGTTTATTATAGATCCCTCTGTGCTTTGCTAAAAGTCTTTAGAGTCACTTTATTATGCATAATTGAAACACCTTGTGTTATGATCGTCTCAGTCATTATGCAGCTGGACTTACTGAAACAATATGAGAAGGAGAGTTCTGTTTGAGATTCTATTGCAATAATGTTACATATACTTAACCAGCTGAAAGCAATGCAGAAGAAAAAAATTCGGATTAATAAAAGTTTCATATAAATGGATTTTTTTCTTTGCAATAGACAAACTAATGGAGACTACATCCAGGATTCCTTGCCATTAATCCTGCATAATTATTAGTTTTGAAAGTGAACCATAAATATAACACATCAAATGACTCAACCCCCACCCCACTCCCTCAAAAACCAGCAGCAAACCCTCTTTTCCTACAAAATCAATGAATGAATCAAAAATAATATATAGTCTTCAATTTTCCTGTTTTTACAGCATTGTTTTACCTCCTGAAATGAGGTGAAATGTGTTATAAGGATTATAATATAATAATTATATATTTTAATATATAATTTTATATTTTATATATATTTATACACAGTATACGTATTATATTTATATATAATTTATTAATTATTATAATTTATTATATAGAATATTATATATTATTATATAAAATAAAATATAACAATTATAACCTGATCTTCAAAGCAAAAGAACCAGTAGAAGGAAACTCTCAGTAGATTTCCTGGAAAATTCAACTCTGCTTCTCCTCCACTCTCCAAAATCTGAGCAAAATTTTGGGCAACTTTTCACATCTTGTCACATCACTTCCTTATCATTCTTTTTGTTAAAATACTGTTATAGCTGATAATATCACTCCAGAAGAAACAATGAAGAGAAAAGCAAATATACCCTGTTTATCTCTTTCTTTCACGCAAAGTTTGTATCTTTTCTCTCTACTACACCTCTCCTTAATTTTTTCAACTGCATTTTTTTTGTTTATTTTACTAGTGGGCAAATATTTCATCATGACTCAGTATAATGCTTTGCATGCCAACATGAAGTTCGACCTGACAGAAACTTTACACTTAATTTTTGAAGAATTTCTTAGATAAATTGATGAAGACATGAAAATCTGATTTCAATGGATTAAATGCAACCGATTTTTAAGTTCCAGACTAAAATGGTTCCTACAGAAGCTGAGATAGGGAGGAGATGGCACTACTGTACAGGGATCCAAACTTTTGCCAAAGAAAAAGAAGCTGTAGCATGGCATGTGTAGGAACCTGGGCTTGTTGGGAGCTAAAAAAAGATTATGTCAGGGTCTGACTGAAAACATTTCTACTACCAATCAGTAGGTCGTATGACTGTCTTCTTTGCTTCACTCTGAATTACACAGATATCATTTATGCAGAGAGATTGTCCAGGAGTGGTGGGTTCTTCCTCTTGTTTTCTCTTGGCTGACTCAATAGCTTTTGAAATCGTTATTAAAAAACTCTGAGCAATTGATGTTGCCGTCATTCTTATCTGACTGGCAATTCTGATTTGGACAAACATTAAGCATATATCCAGACTCAAATGATTTGGAAAATTTAAGTTAAGAAACTGCTGTGGTTCAATAGTATTGATTGTCATCCTAACTTTGGTACTTGCTGCTGATTCGTAGCTCTGCCTTGCCATCTTCCTTCGGATATGTAAAATGTCCTCTGTAATCTTGACAGATAGGCTCAATTACAATGGTAAGATAACTCTATTATTAAGAAGAACTCTAATATAATAAATCAAACTATAAATAACCTTAAAAGACTTTTCCACACAGAACTGTACTTAACATATGCTTTATTAAGTAGAGTTTATAAATTATACATTTCCTCTTATTCTCAGCATCTCAATTTCACCTTATGAGGCCCATTTCAAACAATAGTATAATGTCAACCTAATCAAGAAAGTCTCATGAAATATATAAAGTTATATATTTCATAGATGTGGGATTCAAATTCACTTTAGAAGTTTAAATTTTAATTATTTCCAAAATTTTGAGTTATTCAAGGGCAAGCTGCATTGCAAACCATACTATTGTTTACTGACTTTATTCAACTGTGCAATTAAAAATGTGATAATAATCTAGTGGTTTTTTTAAGAGACATGATTCTCCTTAGGAAAATATTATTGTGAACAAAGAAAGTCTGTAAAAATCTAATTTCAAATTTTGCCCTTATGATTTAAATCAAGTGAGGTTTTATTTTCTGAATCCCTGAAATTGAATTAACTCCTTTGGTTTTGTCTTATATTTCAGATTAGGCTTTAGCTATCCAAATTTATATTCTAAATTTATATTCTGTCACTTTATCAAATTATTAAAACATCTTACATATCTTCTAAAGAGAAGACAAAAGGGTCTCTGTTTTTCTCTTTCCATCCCTCCTGACAGCAGGAATTGATTGGCTTATTTTTTGGCTTTGGTACTGCTAGGTGAGAGAAGTAGGTTTCACTGATTTGTTCTGAAGATACTGAAATTTATGACTACTTAGATCTAGTCCAGATGTGGTTCCACAGTTGTGGGCAGATGCCAAAAACCTTTAGCAGCTGTGCAAATGCTTATGACCACGTAGGGAGAAGAAGTCTCTCAGGAAATTTCAGTCAATCTCACAGAGCATGGAAGCTTTGAATTTAACACAATATTCATTGGAAAGCAACTTGGTGCTGTGATCTTAGGCACTCGTAGTTCAAATACCTTTCTAAAGGTTTTTTTCAATGAATTTTTGGAAGACTAGACTTCATAAGATCATTATTCATGATAGCAGTTTTCATTGAATCAACTCTATACATGGTATCTATTATGCTCAAAAACATTAAAAACTGTACCTGTCCAGTCTAGCCATAAATTGAAGTGTTGCTTCTCTTTTAGCCTCATTTTTACAGATGAAGACTCAGCATGTCTGTTTGCTGCCAAAATCATAAGAACACACGTTGATAATAATAACTGAGCTTTTTTTTTTTTTACTATCTTTTTGCAGATTTAATGGTAAACATGAAGCAAATATATAACACACGAGGGGGAGTTTGTTCATTGCTTGGGAAAATCAGATATTTCAGGCTAGTAGCTGGGATATTAGAGAGAAAAAATAAGAGTTTGAAAGTCTGAACCAGAGGTAGTAATTTAATATTACAGTTGTTTCCTTATAATAAACAAAATGCAATTTGAGAATGTTGTTGAGATACACTAATATATTTTAAAATGTTGCAATTTACGCTGCAATTAAAAACAGTATACCTGAAAATCAAGAATATGTTATAAAGACAAGCACAAATACATAATGTTTTCCTAACATTTTGGCTATGCCTGTCTGGGAATATTAATAGGAGATTCTCCTCTGTTGCCTGGGAGAAAAAAGGACCAGGCTGGAGGTCAGTTTTTTCCACTCTGATTGAGATTCCTTGGCTTGATTTCTCACCTCCATTTCTGGCAAGTGTCTGGCCTTTTGCCTTCAGCTACAGTCACAGAGCTTTTATTTGCATACTTGGGCTTAGGGGAGAGAAAGGCTATGGTGGTGCAACAACCATTTATTCACACCAAAGAGCCGTCTGGATAAGCAGTCCTCACAAGTCCTGTGAACAGAACACAGGTCTCTCCACGTGTCAACAGCTACTGCCAGCTCATGCATACCCACATAGAGGGCTGAAATCTGAGAGATGCAAATCCTACCAGTATTTCTAGAAAAAGGTTAGTTTTTGTCAAGAAACATGAGCTTTAAACTGATTATAATAGGTTATCAAGTTTATTAATCAAGCTAAGTCTTAATTGCTTTGTTGAGGTCAGGACTGGGACCTTTAGGATTTTCTTAGGAGTGATGCAATGAGAACACTTCTATACTAGTTCCAATGTAGTCAAGTCCAGTGAAGTCATTAGATTTTGCTGCTTTTGATCCACAAAAAAATCCAAATAAATCCTGTCATATTAAGCAGCTTGCTTAGATCACTACTCACTGAGCTTCTCCTCACTCTCATGGCTGTTCATTGTGACAGAACTCTTTGCCCTTGGATGGGACATAATGGCAAGAAAATGGAAGTAAATGTTTGCAATTAATTAAAATTTGTTTTTCTGCAGAATGGTTTGGAGTTCCACTGTCTGAATGTCATGCAGTCTGCAGAAATTACTGTGCAGGGGAGAGGAGAGATTACTAAAACAATGAATTGGATGCAATTTCTTCATGATGTAGCCTTGTCTATATGACTTTTCAACCCAACTCAATGTATTTGTAGATCCTGGCCAGCACTATGGGAAGGAAGACACTGAGATGGCTCTCTTAGAGTCAGACATATCAATTGTGGCAGTGTACACAACATCGATAGTGACACTGTCAGCTCAGTGACGGCAGATTACAGCTGCCCAAATCACAGGTGGGCCTGACAAACTTCTTGTCCAAGTTGAGCTGGTCATAATCTTGTACTGCACTGAACAGAATCTATGAAGTTGGATTGAACCTAAATTCTCAAAGAGTGCCTGGTTGGGTTCTCTGTTCCATGCTGTTAACTACCTTCTACCAGCCAAGGGACATGCATAAAAGAGACCTAGGAAGTTCAGGACTCACTCAGCCTACCTCCCATGTCTTCTTAGAGGTGACACAGTGGTGGCATTTACTTTTGTAAATGGGTATCTCACAGTCATAATGTTTGCTGAGGGTGGAATAGCCATGAAACATGTAGCTGAGCATAGGTTTTAGGAGGAAACAAAAACTACAGCTGCTCAGGACACATTGAGGCTGGTGCTAGAACGAGGGAGAAACAAGAGTGGGTGTGATGGGAAACAAAAAAAGGAATGGAGAAGATCCTAGGATCACAGAAAACACTAGGCTGGAAGGGCACTCCAGACAATATTTGTTCTATGTTGTGGAAGGTGTTGGATTATATCATCAAGGCCCTTGACAAGCCATGTCATGAATAATCCACCACTTCCCTGGCTAACATTTTATTTAAAAGCTGGGATTAATTTCATGATATTAATGGTTACTGAAATGCAAAAGGAAATACTGAAGTAATTTCATAATAATTTAATGACATTTGCTTAATTGTATATTACAACTTTACAAGGAGAATGAGCAAACTGCAGCAAGTGTAGGAAGTAAGACAAAATATATTATTCTTTTATCTCTATGGTGGCCTCTATAGCACTTTAGGATTAGTGTTTTCCTTTGCTTCATGAAGTTTGCATTTCAAATGGAATCCTTGTACTAACTGTGGAGGGGAAAAAGGGGGAAAGGACAGATAACTGTCATCCTAGCATGGTTTATAAAATTCAGGACTAGGGGCATTTCAGTACTATTTTTCTCACAGCCTGGATCAAAGGCTGTAGGGCTGCCAAAATGCTTCCACTTTATCTCAACTACTAAAGTGTTCAAAAGGAAAAGCCATGTTTAAGGTTACTAAGACACAATCCTTCCAAGAAGCTGCCTGTCAGGTTGTCTGCACTGAGCTTTGAGCTCACTTACAAATGCAGTAGTGATAACAATTTCAAACATGGTTTGGTTGGTCAGATGACAATGTCAAAGTTTCCAAAACTCTTTTCAGGCATGATATTTGAGCTGCAATGATATGTAACAAAGACTTTTGGAAAATGTGTTTAAAATATTATAGCTTATTTAAGGTAGAATTACATGTCAAGCAAGTTCAAATTTGTTATTTAAATATGACTCAAAGCTCAAAGTAGACTGAAAGAGACAGGCTGTCCCACAGTAATATGATGGAACATTTTCTTTAGTGTTTATAAATTATGAGGATGAGACAAAAGGGACCTCATCATGTATTTTGAAATAAATATTAATTTCATACAAGATTATTCATTCACCGTGTAATTTTCAGTCTTTGAAAGGCAAAGAATTTGCTGCAGCTCTGTTTTTCTCTTCTTCTTCATCTTAATAAAGTTTGTGTAGTTCAGATATCCTAAAATATTGAGACCTTTACTAAAGATGCCTGTTATTTGTATGTTCTACTGGTCTCTAATTAGGACCCTAAATGGTTTCAAGCAACATACACAAAAATAAAGGAGCACTGTATCCAACATAACTAGTCTCACCAAGGGTTTGTGAGCTATAAGATGAAAATTAAATACCACCTATTTTTTTTTATATCAAAATATTTATCTGTTTTAAGTCTCCCACTGTTTTTTGTTGTTTCAAAGACTCAAGTTGCAATTTTAATACTTGACATTCAGAGCTTCTCAGCAATAGAAATAACTGCTTTTTTAAAAAAGAAATATAATTATAATACATTCAGATATAATAAATACATCTTATTTAGAAATTAGCAAAGCATCTGTAAGTTTTGTTATAATAATGTTCCAAGAAATATATTCTATATTTCAGTCACGTGTCAGAAATACTAGATAGCTGGCATCCTACATTTTATTAGGCAATGAAAGGACAATTTAGATGGCCTGTATTGGTAAATATGAACTTTTAACGTATTTTACTGATGAATACTTTTTAATACTGTAAATAAGTTTTTAGACAGTCCTGTCTTTTAGAATACATTTCCTCTAAGGACTTCAGTATTTTTATACAATTGTACATTTGACTTTTTTTTAAGCATGAAATGTTTTTAGGGCTGTATATAATCAACCCTAAACAGAAGATACAATAGGTACATTATGTACAGGAGGCACAATACGCACATTAACATGAAACCATTCATTATATAAGAGAATTTCAAGGTTAAAATTTTTAAAACACAAGGATAAGTTCTTCTAAAAACTTGTCTCTGAATTAAAAAAAATCATGGGGAAAGATGAAAACATATCACATTATCCATGACACAATTTACTTTGGAAGAGACTTTTTTTCCTAAAAAGAATGTATCCAATCATTTAGCATGTAACTGTTATGTGTCTGTCTTCTCTGTGACAGTTGCCTGCAGGGTGAAGAGCTCCAACAGATGTAGGAGTGAGCAGGCATTACTCAAGGGAACATAGAAAAATGAATTACTATAAAGAAGTTAATTAAAAAAAAATTATTGATGTGATGTTCCTCTCAGTCTATAAATGTAAATTTTATTGCTTAAAATTTAGAATTATAGTCAAACATAGCTTTATATTTAAAAGGTCGTATCACCTATCAGCAACTGTCATTGTGCAAGTTGACATTATCATCAAGGCCACTGAAACAACTGTGGCACATCAGACCAAATGTGTATAGCTATCCATCCTGCACCAAGTATGCAGGAAAAATACAGTCAATTAAGAGGCACTGTTAATTGACTGGAAAATCATTTGGCTGGCTGTGTGTCTTCAAAGCTAAACAAGGTAGGATAAGAGACATCTGTCCCTTGCTTAGTATTCAAGTGGCCCGTGAAATATCAGCTTCAATTCATAGTCTGGTTCTCATTTTCAAAGATCTTTGGCCTATCTATCTTACACACTCCAGCCATATCACAACTCAAGTGTTTTATTCACCAAATTTAAATGTCACCAACAAGAATCCTTGAGTTAGGGACTGCAGCTACTCAAAGTTATCAATGTAAATAAGCTGTATTTTGAAAGAAACAAATGTGAAGCTCATAGAATTCCTGGAGAAATGGTATGTAATAGATATGGCCAATCTAAAGCGGTAAATAAAATAACATTTTATGCAATCCTCAAGACTATTGTTTTAAGTTGAAGAAGAAGGGAAATATAAGCATTTTCATGAGGTAGGGGCAACCGACTCTTCAGCTGCATAACAGTTTAAATGCAGTAATCCTCCTAACATTGCCCTATTCTGACCATTCTTCTGACCAAACTTTCCTTCAGGTGGAGTTCACATGCAGTGTCCAGAAATGATTACAGTGATATTTTGGAATGCCTAAGTTCAGAAGAAAATGGATAAAAAGTAATTCTTTCACTTTTGATAGGGAACCATAAACGATGTAGTAAAAATATTTAGTGACTTTATATTTATCCTGAATAACAATGTGTAGTTGAACTTCAGGGCTAGTCAGCATAGCAGAAGTATTTTAACCCAGCAAGTCCAGGCAGCAGAGTGAAATAATGTTGATCTTTGTGAAGTGATAACACACAAAATTAGAAGAGAGAAGAGACATAGAATTTAAGTTGAAAGTTTTTATATTATCATTGAAAACAGTGATGTTCTCCCACTGCTGTTTACTTCTTAGGATGAAGCTTTTAAAATTCTAGTCAGCAAAGCTGTTATCAGATAAAATGACACTACACAAAAATAATTAGCTGATTCTATCAGACAAAGTAAAATTAAGATCTGATTCAGTCACTGCAATGGATACATTATAGGTCATATTCAAACAAGGCAATCTACTCTTGTGTCAAATATAAGTCTGGAAAAACACAAAAATCCAGTAAAAATTCTCATTTTGTCATATATGTTCTGATTTGAACTTTAATATAACAGTTGGTGGTACTATGAACAGGTTCAATAGAAATAATTCCATAAAACATACAAGCGATTTATACTAAAAGTAGTGATTGTACCTTCTTTCATAAATTACTTTTAATTGCACTACTAATGTTTAAGGGTATTATTTGCAACTTCATGAATTGATATTTATGTTAGGAGAAAACTTCTCAATTAAAGCCCTAAATAATGAATCATCCATTCAAAGGAGAGAAATATTTTCACAATGACCTACGCAATGAAAGCTATAAGGAAGACAGAAACTTTACTTGGCCATCCTCACAAGACATCTAGAGGATGGACTTTAGGAAAAAAATGTATAGCTGTGAAAAAACACACCAAGAAAATCTCAGAAATAAAAAAAAAAATCAATTAAAACTAACCCTTAAAATTCCAGATGGATGCATAACTGTAAATTAATTTACTACATTGGAACACTGGTAATCTATAGGTAAGATTTTCCAAACATTAATATCAACTAAAAGCTAAAAGTTAAATTGACATAATTAAGGAATAGATTTCACACATTCTGAAAAATTAAGCAGAGTGAGTTTAAATTTAGAGTAGCAGTGAATTCTTTACTAACCAAGACAAACTTTTAATTTATTTCTCGTTCCTGTATATATTCAGAATTCAACCAGCACAAGTGTCATAGGATGGAACTATGAGCAGATGTTATGATAGCATTTTGCAAGGACATAAATTCCCAATGCTGAACCAAAACTGAAATTCACATTTCATGTTAAACAAAGTGTTTTTCTGCTGGACTCCAGCTCTCAATAATATGTGAGTGGTAAATTCCTTGCCAAGTTATACCAGGCTACTGAAAGCATTTCAGACATATTACTATAAGCAATAATTTTTATACTGCTGTCAATTAAAACATATCAAAATTAATCAAAGCATGCCAGTTCTTGTGTAAGATGCAGAGATTTTTTCAAATCCCAAATATAAATTTCCTTGACATTTGACATCTTTAAAAAAAAAGGAAGAAATGAAGGAAAGAAAAAGACCAAGAGGCCATCACTATCCTAAGCTGCTTAGAGATAAGGAGGTATTAAAAAATAGAGTTCTGTGACCTGGGGTCATTAATTGATTGTTAGACCAAAAATGAATCTGTGAATAACTACTTTGATTCCCTGTATCATCACAAAAGCATCCTTCCCACATAACGAGTATACTGATAGGAAAGTTTTCATAGCCGTTTTATCACTCCTTTTACCTCAAGCACTGCAGGTTTTGGGCTAACGTGAGGTACAGTTCACTAATATACCCTGTATCAATGCACTGACCTTTTACTGTGACTCCTAGCTCCAGGAAGAACTCAGACTTACAATAAGAGTTTAAATTTGAGAGAGGTTATTTTCCAGATCTCTCTTGTTGCTGTTTGGAGGTCAATTGGTTGCAGTGGGGAGAGTAAAGGGTATTTCTAATCATTCTTAGAGCAATGTATTCTGTTAGAGGGCAGTAATATTAAGAAGGAATGTAGGGAAACAGATAAAATGTAATGAAAGTTGCACAGCATAAAGATTTTAAAGATTTTAACTAAACATCTACTACTTCTAGATTGTTGAAATGGCTTAACAAGCTGTGGGTTGACCTGTGAAACCCGATGTTCCAAGGGACTGAGATTGACAGTTGGGTTGGGAACGGTAACCCTGTTAACCCAATGAGGTTTTCAATTCCGAAGCGCACAGCAAAGTATCAGTCCTTCTCATTTTCCTGGGTGGAAGTAGCAAGAAAGAGAGCACCCAAGTTTGAGCAGCCTTGACCATTAAGGCAACATATAAAATTGGTGCATAATGATGAACATTACTGGAATGAATTCCCAAGGGAAGCATGCAGTAGGTATATGGGATAACGCTCCTTAATGTGAACACTACTGTTGGACATCTTAGACAAAGACACCACTATGTAACAGAAAGAAAGTTACATAACCATTTCCACAGGGATTCCAAAGACTATTATGAATTTTCTTCATGCTTAATGTTGGAAAACCATTTGAACTTTTCACCTACTATCACAAATAACAACCAGATTTTCATTAAATTTGAAATGAATTTGTTCCAGTGTGAGCATATTAATGATTTTAAAGAATATCCCAAACAGCTTTTCAGAAGTAATAATCTAAAAAATGAGTTGCAACTTACTAATGTGGTTACAGATAGTAGGATTCACTGCTGTACTCAAATTTAGCCATTCCATCATGTCAGCAATGGCCTTGCCAAAATTACCTTTGCTCTAAGTACCAAGAGTTGATGTGTACAGCAGACCAACTCACTGTGTACATTTAGAGAATCAAAGTGGTACTCAAGAATAATTAAGTATTTGCTAACTGAGGGATCAAGTGAAGCCTCATCTCCTTTTTCTAAATGTGTTAAAATGATGTTAAAAACCAGAACACCGGGAAACAAGTGAAACAACAAATAGATAGATGTCTTCCTACTAATGTCAGCAGAATTATCCAATTTATAGCTGAGAATCACATTATGCATCCCCTACATCTGAAGTATTCTGGCAGGAGTACAGAAACACAACTGCCATTTTCCACACCTTTGGAATGAAACATTTTTCTGATTAAGGTGCTGTGATATCTTCCCTCCCACAATCTCTCCTCCCATCTACCTTTCTTGCACAACAAATAGCTGGTAGCCAATTCTACATACTTTACATGTTGGGATGAAGGAAGTAGAGAAAAGGACCTTATTTCTTATAAAAGAAATGGGTCAGATGAAGACAAGTTAAGGAAAGAAGCAGAATGGCAGAAGTTTCTTTACACTTTCACCTTTTATGGCTTTCTGTAGGCTGATCAGAACAAATCAAGCAAATGCATGCAAAAGATAAAAAAAAATGAGAGGAAAGGAAGCATTTATCAGTTGAAATATGGGTTTCTAGTTAATCACTTTGACTTCAAATGTTTCAAGGTAAAGTTTATAAACCTTATTTTAGGAGTCTTTCTTTAGCATCTGCAAATCAGATGTATCACAGAAGAGTTGTGAATAGACTGCTCATTTTCTAGTCACGCATGCACAATTATGACCATCTGCAAAGCACTGCTTGCTCTTCAGTCCAGAAGATATACTTGAAATAAAAATATAACTAACAACTTTAATCACAAAAGGTATTATTTTAAAAAAAATGTTCTTTCTTATGTGATTTTAATGTTCAGCCACTGCATTTGAAATATAAAAATATAGAATAGGGCATTTGCAACTCCTGTGTAAAACATGATGGAGAATTCAGACTCTCTGCTATCAGCCACTATTTTCTCAAAAAATGTCTCAGTGAAGTAGGATGTGGAAAGTTAGTAAAAAATTAGGCTCTTCTGCAAAAGAACATGTTGTTTACCTGATCCCTTCCAATAAGATGGTGGTCCCTTGGAAAAATTTGCCATTATAAGGATTCTGTTTGAGCAGTGAGTGAGGCTATTTTGTAAGTAGCCACCAAATTGTGTATCGACAATATATCTCACAACTAAATAAAACAAAAACAATATGTTGTTGGAAGAATTTTGAACCCTAAAAATCTGGCTTAAGAAAAAATCATCAGTCACATCTGATTAGTTTGATGTGAACATTTCTTTTTTAAGAATAGGCAACAAAGAGAAAAAAAAGGAACAAGGACAGCAGTGTCAGAGAAGAGCAAATAACTGTCACTGCAGACAAAGCCAGAAATGAGTGGTAATGAAGAACTTGCTGCACTTTAGGCCTCTATGGTGAATGAGCAAATAGTAACAGGACACACCCAATAATGGATAACACAATCTGTGCAATTCTGTTGTTCTGGCTGGACCCCACCATATGTACATGTACAAGTACATATATTCAAAAAGCTATATGGGCATGCCCCAGAAAATTTGAACACCCTTTCCAAATCAGCTTTCCACAATTTCTACCTCCTTCTCCCTTCTGAATTAGAACTGGTCAAACAACTTGAATTAAACTTGAATATTATTATTCTCAGATTCTGATTACTAAAACCAAATTTATGAATCTTCTAAAATTTGACCTGACATTACAAAGGGCTATGTGCTTACCAGTACAACTCATTACTGCAAGTCATTATAAAGGTAAGCATACCAAATAGCCATATTCCACATTTCATATTCCATTACTTTCTGCTTGGTCAAACATATAATAAAAATAACTTTGCTTGCTTTTCTCTCTTTTTTTTTTTTTTGAGACTGTTACCATGAAAAAGGACTGACAAAACACCAAGAGAGGCCCAAAAATTCCTTTTAAGAATGTTTTATTTCTATTTGACAAAAATATGGCTTATACTTTTTTTTGAAGCAGAGTTCAATTTACACATGACTTCATTCTGCTTCTCCTCATCTTTGGAAGGTAATCACAGGGTCCAGATGCCAAGCTATGAAAGATCTTCTCCTTTCAGTTTCTTTCTGAATTAAATTAGATTTTGACTTGAGAAATGTGACCACATTATCTGTTTGAACATAAGGAAACTGCACAAATCCCTCATAAGACCTATGTAAAACTCCTTTTATGTTTAAGAAGGGGCAATTTTCTCATGTTCACATTTCTTAGAAAGGAATCTATGCTTCCCTTTAAGGAACTTGCATTCCAGTGCATATTTTTCTGGTGCAAGTTGAATTTGGGAATCAGTAGGAAAATACATAATCAATTGGTTATGCAGTATAGCAATTAGATCAAGTTTTGTGAAGATTCCCAGTGCAAAGATGATTCCATAATACAGCTAAGGTGCCACAGTAAGCTGTAAATATAGCTAGGGCTATACGTTTTATGATAAACCTTACTTGAAAAAAGTAACTATGTCAAAACAAATAAATTAAAAGGGAACTCCTAGAAAAGCACCCAAGGACTTCAGTCTGAATCTCCACTGCAGCTCTGTGTTCCCTCACATTTTTTCTATAGCATATATTAGACCTGTAGAAGAACAGGGTATGATCTCTAACTTAATTTGATGGTATAGTAGAATAGGAATTTTGATGTGGACCAAAAGGCATTAAGCTGCAATGAAAAATATGGAATATTAATAGTTTAAATACTTCTATTGCATATAAAGATTTAATTATCTCTGTATTAAGATAATAGATGTATCAGGGAAATTAAAACTCACAGAGAAGAATTTATGTATTTTTTAATCTCTGTAATCTGTTTCCTTGTTGTGTATTTCCAAATACACTGATTCGTTCTTCCCTGTTATGTGAATTATGTTGCCCAACATAATTGAAAAAGCATCTTTTTGAGAATTGTGTTCATAACTGCTTTTAAACAACATTTTTATTTCTGAATTCAGTTAAATTTTATTTTATTTATAATATAATATTACTTCACTTTACTGCCCCTAAGTCTGTACTTTTTTCTAAGAGTGAATGCAATTTATAAACATAGAAGTTAAAAAGCACTTTTAATATCACTCACAACATTATTGTAATTGTGAGTTTAAAAGTATATCTAAGACATGAGTAGCAGAAACAAAAATCCTGATGGTGTGACATCCATGCCCCAATACAGTAGTACAATAGATGAAGGCTCAAAATAAAAGATCAAGAAAAAGCACAGCTTTGTTATCCATGATCCAATAAAGGTGAAATAAGCTGTGAAAGCAAGCATTATAGACATATGAGCCAGCAGGAATACTGCCAAGAATACTTCATGGGGCACTGAGCAGCTGCATGAAAACCATTGCTTTTTCAGGACCTTTGGACACTTCTCTAGGCCAGGGGATCAGATGCAACCTTGTCACTGCCCCTAGTCAGTGTTCCTTCAAAGTACAGCTCATAAATATAAAACAGCTGCTACTTAAGTTGGCAACAGCAACATTCAAAATCCTAGAAGTACTGCATTAATACCGCATTAATTGTATGTTTCCTGTGAGGGGGAGAATCTGCATGGGGGTGGAATCTTATAACCATTTTCCCCATCCTCCCCAGTACGTTGCACACTTCCCACAAAAACTTTGAGTGAGACTGATGAGCCAGCCACTTCTCTGCACCAAATGTCCCAAGGAAATCAGTAGCTAAAGTTGCAACTTAGTTCAAAGCATGTGTATCTAACAGGTGTGATGGACAAGCTTAGAATTCAGACCTCCATTGTTCCTAAATTAAATAAAAACACTTGTCAAAGCTATGCAAGAAAGTAGAGGAAGGAAAATTCTCAACATTAAATTCTTAGTTCCCACAAAATTGTCCATACAATACAGCCAGTCATTTTTGAGAGGCTGGATCCATCAAAAAATACTACAACTTGGTAAGCTAAATAGTAAATATATCCACAAGTTCAGTGAGAAAATTTTGCCTTTCTCACCCGTATAAAATCAAAAACTACAGGACCGAACATCTGAGGAATGCATGCTGCTCTGCAATCCTCCTGACTTTCTCATTAGGCTGATTTGTGTTCTAGGGAGGATCTTTAAGAAATGTTTATCAGAACTTTTATATAGCAACTTCACCATCCATGGTGACAATACTTCAGTGTCACACCTTGGGTAAAGTTCCATCTCTTGTACAGGCTGGCTCCAGGTCCCTGAGCTTGGGTCATTCCTTGCTATTTTCTGAAATGCTCATGTGTATTATAAATCACTTTTTCTAAGGGTCAGTTTTTACAACGATTGACAATATTTCCACCATATTCACAAGAATATCTATTCGTTTTCACTCTAAAAGCAAGTTAACAGAAAACAAAACAGCAACAAAAAACTCTCCCCCTCCATATCAAAATCAGATCAAAATCAAAAGGTTTTCAGCCTTTACAATATTAGCTGACCTAATTTTTGAAGAAAATTATTATGTAAGGTTAGCAATTTGGAATCATATCTGTATATATCCATTTAGCAGAAATATGACATAACAGAAGAACTGAAATTATTTGGACAGATAAGAATATTCAGAATTGGAACAAACCAAAATTCTATGACTGATCATTATCTTCAAGCCTTCAGTTATTTTATAAGGTCTGGAAATTTAATTTGCATTGAATAAATGTTATAGGATTCTAATCACTGTATGATACAAACCAAATTTAAACAAATACAACTCATTAAACACAAAGAAAAAAAATTTACTGGGGTGAAATTTTCATGAACAGTAATATAGTTGGGGGAGAGGGGGAATTGTTTCTGTTACTGTGGTTGTTGTACCTGCTGTCAGTCTTTGCTGAAAGACTTGATAAGACCTTTTAGCCTATATTACTCTATATTATTTCTAAAGACTCTGAGTTTAATATTAAGAAAGGATGCATCAGCTGTTATATTAAAATGCAAATCAGAGACAAAATAGAAAGAAGTCAGAAACAGTCTCAAGGCTAGCTCTGTGCTTGGATTGTATCTGTACATGTTTATGTTAGACTGTAAACAAAAGTCATCTCCCTAGCCAGCATCAGCTGGAAATGTGCTACAGTGTGAACAGAAGAAATTAAAAAAAAAAAAACTGAAAATGAAAGTACTTACAATTATTTTAACCATTCTGCTAAATATCACCCAGAAGATACAATATTATTTCACAGACATTCTTATTCTGTCTGGATTTCTTTATGAAATTCTATCTCAAATCCTCCAAACCCTTCCAAAACAAAAAAATTCATGACCACCAATGACTTTATTCATGTTTCTAAATGTAAAATAAAGGAAGTATCTGACACACATAATTCCTATAGTGTGATAAATTTCCAAAGGATTAGTTTCCTTGAAAATATATTTGAAATTCTTTCACAGAGATATTCAATTCAACCAAATACCTTTTAGCCAAAAATAGATAAAATATGACAGTACTAGTGTAAAGCTAAAGTTCTTATAGATTCATACATCTTAGTGAGAGAGATGGGGCAAAAAGTAGTTCTTTGACATTATTGGCCAACCTCACTTTTAATTTTTTTATGATCTAGAAAACATTGTTTTAAGTGTGACTTCTTTACCTCAGCTACCCAATACTCATCAATAACTAAATAACAAGAACCTACTGCCTTATCTAAAGTTCTCATCCTAGACTAAAAATCAAATCCACTCAGAATCCTTTATTTTTGCTTATCTTTATCAGTAAAGCAAGTGACACAATATATCTGTTCTGGTTTTTTTGAAGAATGGGCAGAAAAGTACCTTTGGTTACTTTATTGGCTTTTACATGCACTAACTTGTCTACTCATTTTATGGTTATATCATGTTGTTCACATTTTGAAAATACCATCTTTCTGCTAAATCCAGCCTTTAAAGACAAATGTTCTTAGGAAACATTCTAATTTTGATTATAACTGTGATTTATACAACAATCTAAGTTACTTGTAATTTCTTCCTCTGTTTTATCATGTGTATTCTGAAGATACAAAGATGCAAAGATGTAGATGTGTCCTCTTCTGATAGTAACTATGTCAGAGAAAGTTCCTGTTACTTTACTCTCCCCCTGACATTTGGTACCACATCCTCCTCCTGGAGATTACTGCAGGCTGGTGTCTGCTAGCTGAGCTGTACACAGGGCTTCTTCCTCAACCACTTCAATTAAATAAAATGGTTTATTTCAGAGAATTTAAATAACAACTCTTTACTTACCCATCAAATTTGGATCAAAATTGATTGGGAAGAAATCACACAGATATTTTTGCTGGCTTAGCTGATGAGGAAGTAAACCTATTCAAACAGCCCAGCTGCAGGTATGTGGTTGTGTGACAGAACTGTTGAGAGTCTGAGAACTTTCTACAGCATAAAACACAGATTAAATAACTCCTATCCCCTTAGAAAACTGGGGGACTTAGAAAACAGAAAGTCTGTCCCTCCCCCCTTTTAAAAACACCAGACACCAGTCTTACAAAAAAAAAAAAAAAAAAAAAAGAGAGAAAGAAGTGGCAGATTCTGATGTCATTTTTTCAGGAACATCTAAAAGCTTAAACATTTAAAGTGATACTTTACAGAATTACAATTAGTCAGATTTTACAGTGGAACAGTCTGGATATGGTTCACATATATTGCAAATACACAAACAGCAGTTAAAACACTTAGAAACTTCAAGATGGTTGAAAGGTTTTGCAAGCACTTTAAAACTCCCATTAACTCTAAGCTATGAAAAATCCTTGCTCATTTGGTGGTCCTATGGATAGTAATGGGAGTGTTGCAAAGACTAATAGCTGCATTACAGAGCTGATAAATGTTCAAGAGAGAACACAGCAACTTAAGGTCAGATGCCATTTTGTATTGTGCAATTTAATATTCCAGAATTTATAGTGCATATCTTTAAGTTAATAATGACAGAGTTGAAGTTGGTGCATGTTGTGTTCAATTCTTACAATAAAAAGCTTTAATCTGAAAATAAAATACACTGGGAGACTACTATCAAGTAAATACTCATCTTGATGAACCTCCACGAGCACAAGAGAAATAGCAAAATAATCAATGAACAGGATAAATTCACTGACTGAAAAGGAATATAATCTCCAATTATGGGATTTCTAAGCCAACATTAAGTCTTTAAATCTTAACTTGCATTAACTAAGTTGCTGTGATTATACTTCAAACTCAGGAAACTCCACTTGCCCAGTCATTTATTGAATGCATTTGTTAGACCAAGGAGATATATTTTCAGGAATAAATAATAAGCTTTTTTCTTCTAAGTTCCACAGATAGAACTATATATAGCACCCATGACTAAAAATCACTTCTATACTTTTTTCAGAATTGCTCCATAAATAAAGTAGAAACTGAAATCATTAATGCACTAAAGACACTCTTTTGATTTCATGAGAAAACTTCCATCCAGTAGAGTCAAATACCAAGACTCCAAATAAAGGCTATCATACTCAACAATAGGACAACTAAAGGACAACTAAAATATCACACCAGGCATTAGAGAGAACAATACCAAAAATCACATCTTGTGTCTAAGAGCACAGTCTGAATATTTCTTGTTACAGCTGAAGGCTGTTTAAACTTAGTTTCCCAGTTGTATCAATATCAATTTTTAATGATGTTCTCTGTCCATCAAAACTGAAGAGACTAGTATTATCTACATTTCTGAAAACAAAAATATGAAAGTTTTTGGGTTTTTTTACCGCTCAGAGTCTTAATCTTTGAAAGTTAAAAATTTAAAAAATTTTGATGCACTGCATTTTTTCCTTAAACTTTATTTTTTGGGGTCTTTTGGTGCTTTATATTTCAACATTTGACTAAATAATAGTTTGCTTAAGACAGATGATATCATAGAGGACATAGGATAAACTCTATAAGCTTATTTTTATCATGTTTAAATTTAATTTATCATACTGACAATGACATACTAATGAAAACTTGAAGTCTGTGATACTTTCCTGAAAAATTTTTCCTAAATAAAAAGTTGTCTTACACAGAAAAAGAGAGAAATAGCAAATTTCAATATTACTGTATGAAATGTTCTGTTCTTTCAGGCATGTTGTAAAAGTAGCAGTGGCATTTTGTTGTCTTTCCTCACACACTGTGTTAATACCCATTGATACACTAATTAAGCACGCTAATTATTGAAGTGACTGTGATGTGGGAGATACTGGTTCTCCCAAGCAGACCCTTTCACTCACAGACCCCATACTCTAACCACTGCATATAAAAAGGAACATATCTCAGTACTCTTAGCCTCTCTTCCTGCTGAATTTAGAAAATGGTGAAATACATTTGGAAGTTACCCTTTGCTTCCAAATTTGTTTGTTTAAAATAATTGAAATTTTGCACAGAAGGTATAATCTTCCCCCACCTCTGCATTGTTTTTCCTTTCACAACTATCAAATAATATCATTTTCAGGTTAAATACTAACCTTAGTTCTTTGTATCTGCCAAAGAGACAAATTGTTATCTCTCATTTTATCCCTGACTGGGAGGTGTGAAAACCAACAAAACCACCTTTTCTTGTGTGCTTAATAAATTCTGACTGAAGTGTACTATTATTAAATACCACATTAAAGAAAATACAGTAAGAATTATCAGACCATGGGCTTAAAGTCAGTCAAAATTAGTAAATTTCCACTATTCTCATAAGTAGTGGAAAGTCTTCACACTGAAACTTGAAAAAAACCAATACAATTAGACACAGGCAAACCTTTTACAAAGTCATGGAGATGGGTACATGCATGAAGAGTAAGTGTAATAGTGCAGTTAAATCCACAGCTCTGAAAAGTCCATGTTTAAAATCATGGCCACTGGAAGTGAGGAAACTCTACCAGGATAAAGAAAATTCTCTACTCATCTTGGGTTTTATGTCTTTTTCCTAAATATTACTATGGACCAACACCCATGGTACCTGTGCTTGAATCAAAACAGCAGTTCTTGCCTCCTCAGAGAAACAAGACATGGCTTAATGCTTTTAGTCACAAAGTATTCCCAATAGTGACTTTTTATTTATTATCTAATTAAATACAAAAAAAACATGCATACCAGGAATGTTACACTAGCAATCTTTTGCATTATAAACCATAAATGGAATAGATATATATATGGAGGATAAAATGGGATAGCACAAACTGGTAGTTTAGTACTTATACTCAATGGTTGAAATTAATTCCACAAAGAGGTCTTCTGTTTGAAGAAACTTTAAGTTGGAAATTTTCTTGTTTATTTTTAAAAACAGCTATTATTGTCAGTAGTCTGACTTGTCCTTTGTAGAGCCCATATGTGCTTTAAAGAGTCTCATTTATAAAAGCACTTTTTAAATTTTCACTGATAAGAGACATGCATGTTTTCTGTAGAAATAGAGTGGGCTATGTCAAAAAAACTAATGAGTTTTCACTCTCCTTTTTACTCCTAAATGCAAAAATGCTTCCAATTTGGAAAAGAGAAAATTAAAACCATACAAATCTGGAGGTAAGAATGTCTCAGAGTAGAAGTAAAGCCTTGCTTCAAAATTGCGCACAAATTCTCCCTTTTACACGTCTTAGCACTTCCTTTCCAAGGGATACTCTTCTGGCACGCTTAAGCTGCATCCACATTACTGCAATATTTCTTGCAACAATTTAACTCCAATACTCTTTTTATTGCTCATGACTTGCTTTGAGCAATCTCTGTATGAAGGAGCTCGCTGGGGATTGAAAGTGGAGGGGAAGGAAGTCAAGGATAATGTTCCTGTTCCAGATTCCGCATTATTTCTGAAAAAATAATTGGCAAAAAACTGTTAGCAAAATTAACTTCCAGAATAAGTGAGAAGTGTGAATACTTTTTGCAGTTGATTTTATCTTTTGGGGCTTTGTGGTGTCTGTGTAATGGGAACTAATGGTCTTGGAAAAATAATAGCTTTTATTACTGCAAGTTGACTCGCTGCCAGAAATTCTTCAACCTCTGCGACTTGCAGTCAATCAGCCACTTGAATAGCCTGGACTTACAATCTTAGGAAAATTTTGCCTGAAGGCACAGTAAAAAACCTAACACACTCAAACAGTAGAAATACTTTGGTTTTGCTTCCCTTTCTGAAGACATAAAAAAATCAGAAACAAAAAACTAAATAAACACCCATCATGCCTAAATGAATGACTGAAAAAAAGAAGTTTTTTAAATGTAGTGGAAGCAAAAATTATTACATAAATAACATATCTCATTACTGTTTGGGAGTTCTTTCCAATACATTTTTTACAAGACCACAAAGGCAAAAATAATCGTGGATGGAGGTCCTAATCTATCATGGCAGGTGTTAGAGAGCTTACCAGAAAGGGACTGGTAACTCTGCCAATACCTAGCTACAAATTCTAATTTTAGAAGTCTTCAGCTTTTCCCAAATTTCTTTTGTAGTACTCTGATCCCTGAATTGGTTTTAGCATCTGGAGTCCCTGCTTGTAGTTTACTATTTTGTCTGTCTGAAGTAACCCCTAAGGAGCAGTGAGTGAGTTGCCTTGGAAGCCTTGCAACAAGATGGCAACAAGACTGAGTCTCCACCCTGAATTTCTGCTCTTTTGACTTAACAGATCTGCACAGCTGCCAAGAAATTAATTGTGCTCAAACTCTGCTGGGTTACAACTCCTAGCAGTAGACCTGTGTTTTGTGTTCAGGTAGCTCATGACACTTCATTTCTCTTTTATCTGCTGCATAAATAAACTTCACAGTTGTACTGGTTTTGGTTGCAATAGAGTAAATTCTCTTCATATCAGCTTGTAGGGTGCTATGTTTTGGATTTGTGACCAAAAGAGTGTTGATAACTGTCATGATTTGACCCAAGCTGGCAACCACACAGCCTCTTGCTCACTCCCCCAGGGTGGAACAGGAGAGAGAATCGAAAAAGTAATAGTGAGAAAACTCATAGGTAGAGATAAAAATGGTTCAATAGAGAAAGCAAAACCCACATGCACAAGCAGAACAAGGAATTCATTCACCACTTTCCATGGGCAAGCAGGTGCTCAGTTATCCCAGGAGAGCAGGGCTCCATCAGGCATAACAGAGACTTGGAAAACAGACACCATCATGCTGAACATCCTCCACTTCCTCCTTCTTCCCCCAGTTTATATGCTGAGCAAGACACCATATGATCTGCAATATCCCTTTGGTGCGTTGGAGTCAAAAGCAAAATAAAAACATCTCTTAATCATCAATGCCATTTCCATCATAAATTTAAAACAGAGCCCTATACCAGCTACTGTGCAGAAAATTTACTCTGCCCCAGCCAAAACCAGCTCAATAGCTCAGAGATGTTTTAGCTACTGAGATACAGAGGTGGCTTCTGTGAGAAACTGATAGAAGCCTCCTCCATGTCCAGCAGAGCCAGTCCCTGAGGGCTCTGAAGATGGGCGTGCTGCTGGCCAAATGAGAGAGGTTGGCAATGCCTCTGTGATGACATATTTAAGAAGGAAATAAAAACAAAGGGGCCATGCACAGTTTTTTCCTAGCCAGAGAGGGAAAGGAGGTGAGAACATGAGCGCAACAACACAGAGACACAAAGGGCAGTGTAGAAGGAGGGAAGGAGGTGCTCCAGGCGCTGGCACCAAGATTCCTCTGCAGGCCATGGTGAGACCATGGTGAAGCAGCTGTGCCCTGAAGACCATGGAGATCCATGGGGGATGCAGAGATCCACCCACAGCCCCGGGGGAGATGCCAGTGCCAGAGTGGGTGGATGCCTGGAGGAGGCTGTGATCCAGCGGAAGATCCTGTGGAGAGAGGGGCCCTGCTTCCAGGCTGGAACAGCCTGTCCTTGGAGACTGCACCCTGTGGAAGAGTGACTCAAACCACGACAGTTTGGGAGGACTGTGTGCCTGAATATTGTAACAAAGAAATGTAAAGAAACCAGCTGCAAAGCTCATCATAAGGCAAATGTAGATGCAACATGGAATAAAAAGAAAACGCTAAACATATTTCTAAAATAATAAAAAATATATGTAATTTTTTTTTTAATTATATAGCCATTCTCTTTATAGCAGTGGTCTGAGCTAGAATGTAAACACATTTTTATATAGAAATGTAAGCAAGAATCTGGATTACCAAGTTGTGCAATCAGCAATTATTTTCCTTTAGCTGAAGACAGCAAACCAGAAGCAAGATAATTACATATTATGATATGTATAATTATTTTACTCCATACAAACTGCGCTCTGAAAGACACCTTTCTTCTCTTAAACACCAACATATAACTACATTTTCCAAAGTAACATCATTATCACATGCCAAACCTGATAGTATATTCCACCCATTAGTGAGATATATTTTGAATATTTTATATTTTAAATAAATTTTGTCATTATTTTTGCTATGTTTTATTTTAATTTAACCACTACAAAGGTAACAGTTTTATTCTATTCTGTTCCTCACTTATAAATGATACTGTATTTCTTTAAGATTCTGAGGAACCTTAGAATTGATCAGGTGAAGTCCCCTGTGACTTGAAAAAGGGAAAAATCACACTGTTTTTTAAAAAGGGTAAAAATGAGGACCCTGGGAACTACTGACCATTCAGCCCAGTGAGCTGATTAGGAAGAGATCCTCCTGGAAGCTGTGTCAAGGCATGTGACTGACAAGGAACTGACTAGAGATATCTATGGATGCTAGCTTTAGAGCAAGCTGCAGGCCCTATGGCCTCTCAGTCCTGCCTGAGAGCTAGCCTGGGAACTTCATAGGAGGATTTCAAAACAATCCTCAGAGAGAGAAAACAACTGCCAGGTGCTGTTTGTCTGTCCTCTTGTTTTCCTTGCAAGAGAGAGTCAGAGGGTGTTGTGACCCACTGACCAATGATGGTGATGTGGTGATTTGCTAACCAATAAGAGTTTCCTTGCTGTACTTTCCACGTATCTGTCTATAAGACAAGCCTAGAGCAATAAACTAGAAGAATTCTCCTGTTCTGACTCCCTTGAGAGTCCGTGTCGTTCTTTTTGCCGTTCCTAATTAGAACGACAGATATCAACGTGGCTTCATGAAACAAAAATTCTGCCTGACTGATCTCTGGCCTTCTACAATGGAGCGGCCAACTTGGTGGGTAAAGAGTGACATTTACCATGTCTTGTGTAAGGCCTTTGGCACTATCCTGTAGCCAAACAACACTGCTAAACTGGACATACGTCGTTTGATGGATGGGCTATTATTCAACAGGTCAGGAATCGGAAGGATGGAGGCATCCAAAGAGTTGCAGTCAATGGATCTCCAAATGGAGATCAGCACCAAGTGGTGTCCCCTAGGGGTCCATGTCTGCCCTGTTAGACAGTGGGAGTGAGCATCTGCAGCATCTGGATGACCTCAAGCTAAGTGGTGGAGTTGATACGCTTGAGGGAAGGAATGCCATCCCTAGGGACCTTGACAGACTTGACCATTGGGCCTGTGTGAACTTCAAGAAGTACATCAAGGCCAAGTGCAAGATCTGCAGGATCTGCAGAAGTGCATCAAGGCAAACTGATGTATAGTCTGGGTGTTAAATGGAATGAGAGCAGTCTTACAGAGAAGGAATCCCAGTTACAGTACCAGTAGATATTGGTAGTTATTTTTTAAACTGAAATAGGGTAAATTTAAGTTAGATATGAGGAAGAAATTTTTCACATTGACATTGATGAGACACCAGAATAGGCTTCCCAGAGAAGTTGTGGATGCTCCTTCCACAGTGGGAAAGGTCAGGTTAGACAAGGATTGAGGCAAGCTCATGTAGTGAAAGGCATCCCTGTCCATGCCAGGGACTGGGGTGGGATAGGAACTAGGTGATCTTCAAAGGTTCTTTACAATCAAAATTTTTCTATGATTCTATGAATCTACATTAAATATTGTATGAGGCTTTATGATGTATTTTGTGGAGGGCTTTCTTCAGATTTGTTTTCAGCATTGCGCTGAAAAGCTACAGAATCCTAACAGAGCAAAGTTTTTCCACATTCTCCTAAAATTATTTTATTTATACATATCATTTTGCTAAATCCTTGATAATTAAATAACTGTAATCAGTTAACTTATTAAGTTACTTATTGAGTAACTTGTTAACTTATTAAGTACCTGTAGTCAGTTGCTTTTAATAAAGACTCCTTCAAAGTACACAAGAAAGAAATAAATCTTAAATTCATGCACACGTGCATTCACACACTTTTCATTCACAGGGAAAGTAAGTGTGAAACAAACTTGTGCTTTCTAGACAATCTGAGAGAAGAATAATGTGTTTATGAATTATTTTAGGTACCAGATGATGTAAAATAAAGTACTGTAGGTCACAATGGGCCAAATCAGATTGTCAGGGTGCTGTATCCGCTTGGAACACCTCTGATCTTACAGTGATCCACCCAATGCTCAGGGATAAAAGGACTTGGTAGCTACACACCCACTGTGCATGGCAGATCCAGACAATGAAGCCCAGTCTATGAACTGCAGCTCTCCAGTGGCAAGTGCGAATAGAACCCTCATTTCCTACTTAGAAAGGCTTCCTACTGAATTAAAGATGAAGAAAATACACTGAACTCTGACTGCAAGTCTGCCTGTTGGCTGTTTCCCTTAAGGACTATTGTACTTTGCTCAAACTTACAAATGACAGCTTTAAAATACACAAAAGTGTTTAACTATGGCACACATACCTTAGTTTAAAGGATCAATACGACAAAGAATTGCTAATATGTATTCTTCCTGAGTACAGTCATTGTATGCCAAGCTGCTTAATTTATTTATGAACATCAGCTGCTTTTGTAGATGTTTTCATTTCCATCTGCATTGCATCTCTTTTTTTCTTTTCTCTACTTCATGAAAATTCACTAAAATGGAATTTTGCAAAGCTAATAATTGGCACATAATAAAAATACCAATTTGCTGGGGTAAAAAATAGCAATAGTATGGGATTTCATAGAAAATTCATAGCTGTTCCTTTTTACTTCTTCTTTTTCCTGCTTTCTGCAGCCCCCCACTTTTCCCATACTGTCCTGTGACACATGCAGGTTTAGCAGCACTAAATGCTTGCCTAGCAAATTACCCTGGGTGCACTGCAATATATTTGAAAATGCTGGAAGCGGTAATCTGCAGTTATTTCCAGTACCACTGAAATACATCTATTACAGTTTTCAATTCTCACTACCACCTTTCACTTTTATAAATTTTGAATTCAGTCTCCATTACACCACTGATTGCAATAAGAATTTTCCTTGCTGTCTTTAGTGTGAATATAAGATAAAGATCACAGTCAGTGTAGCAGCTCCACAATCCATGGTCTAAAATCTCTATTTCCATCAAGAGAACTGTTGTGTGGAATGCACAAAACAGTTTTTGACTCTGCATGATGACAATAAGTGAATAGAGAAATTTTGCAGTAATGTCAGTGGTAGAGAGCCTAGTGGTGTTTCTCCATTATGTCAGAGAAGAAAAGGGGTAAAGTCATAGAATCTTTTCCTCAGATTAATTATGAATAGAAAAGTGTATCAGTACTTCCAACAGCTGCTGTGCAAAGGAAGCATGAACATGTTGAAAACACCAGTCCTGGTCTTCTCAGAGCAGAGCATTTAAAACACAAATATGGCCAAGTTGGGTGTCTTGGTTTTATCATAAAAGTCATGCAAACAGTGGATTTTAGCAGACTCCAACTAAATACAATGAAAATTCACTATGCTCAGTGTTTTCATCACTGGATTTTATCTCTAACAAAGTCCAGACCCTTAAGTAAGTAAAAAGTAAATTCTATTAAAAATGACACTGAAGAATCCTCATAAACAAGGCACAGGTGATATATTTCAATGCCACTATATGAAGAAATAAAATGGACATACAGAATTTTTTGTACTGAAATCAGTTCTTGGGCTTGTTTTTTTTTTTTTTTTTTGGTTTTTTTTTTTTTAATGACATCTCAGTTTCTATTTGCTTATAGGTTAAGAGAAAACAGACATTAAGCTAAATAGAATACAATTATGTTTTTTTCTGTAAAGTTAACAACAATCTTTTTTGTGCAGTGCCAGTCCCAGATAGTTTTGCCAACCTGGGAAGTGTCCTTTCTTCCTCTCTTCAGCTTACTGATTAATAACCAATTCCATGGCCTGTGGTGACATACATATCTGTGGTGGCATGCATACACTCCATTACTGTCTGAGATATCAAAAGTCTGCTCAATTTGAGACGTGGTTATTTTTAAAAGAATGTGAACTGCGGTAACACGTGTACATGAAATTGCATGCATTGCAGGAATGTTTCCAGTTACGTGACAGAGGGTGTGCATCTTTCAAAGGAAGGGAGAAATACATAAAGGAGTAGCAGTTCCAAGAGAAGGGAAAAAAAAAAATAAAAGAAAAAGAAAAAGGTTAAATAAATTTAAAAAGCAAATACTTTCAATGAGAAAAAAATAAACATAACTTACAGTTGACCCTGGCCAGCTTTAATTTATGGGGTGAAAATGGGACACGCTCAAGCTATCTTATACAACCATAACACTGAAAACCATACACACATTTAGGACTCAATAAGTGCACTATTTACTAGACAGGTATTTTCATAACTATACTACATGCATATCTTATTTCAGTTTAACATTACTATGACTACAATCGATTAATATCAGTTCAGAAAATATACACACACTGAATCATGGTATGCAGTGTCCAGAATAGAAATAAAAGCTTGTGAAATTACCTTGAAAACACTTCTTCAAAGTAAACTTGATACAGTGGGTAGTATTAGAGACATTGTTTTTTCAATAAGTAAACACCACAGTCTTAGTACCTAACACCTCATCAATATTATGATATAATATTGCTAAATGTGCAAAATGACAGAAGAACAGTTAAACTAAAACATAATGAAGATGGAAAATTGCACAAAATGAAGCAATATGGAAAGAGTATTGCTTATTTGTTCATTCCATAAGAGGTATGAAATTATATAAAGCAGCTCTGCCACTCAAAAAGTCTCATAAAAGAGAATTTCAAATTGTTTTGTGTACCTGATGACCTCTAGATTTGACCTGTTTCCTGATGAAATTTTCATTTTTAAAACAAATAAAAAAGGGGAGTCCAGCTTTCTCTGAACACCATTCTGAAGTATTTTTTTTTATTAATTTGGTTCAAAATACAAATTTTTATCCAATAAAAAGATGTCAGGACGAAATTCCTAAAAGAAAAATTCTACTTCCAAATGTGCTTAAAAAAACCCCTCATCTGCAACATTATTACATAAAATATTGCAGCCACATGGGACCAAATAATTATTTTGCAAGTTTCATGGGGTGCTACAAAAACCCTGATGGTATTAGGCTTTACATCTTTGCAACTCATTTTGTTTTATACATTTTACCACAACATATTTTGATAATACCAAATAAATATAAAAAACTAGTCACAGACATTCCTTAAAAGAAAATTAAACTGTGTCCCCACAGATTTTTTTCAGGAAAGGCATGAACAACTTCCTTAAAAGAACCAAATAAACAAGGAAGTCTTCATTTAGTACACTAAAGGTCAACTCAGTGTGTTGAACTCAAGGGAAAAGATTGAAAGAAATTAAACAAATTTGAAATTCCTTGATCTCTATGGGAGCTGCAAATTCTTGGTGGATAAGAACTCAAATGAAGAATATTCCAGACAATAAGTTGTGTTCTGACCATTAGGAAATGCACATATTTGAACTCTCACAGATAGAAGTATTCCATTATAATGTAACAAACCATATTCTCCGCATGGTGTTTCTCATGTATTAAACATGACAGTGTAATGATTTGTGCACTGCTATTTCTGTAAAATTATGAGCTGCACATTCTCACTGAACCAGTACATGTCCTCTTCTTCAAACTTTCAAAATGTGTGCCAACAGCTGTTTTGTTGAGAAACTCTTAAGTCTTTTTTTTATTTTTTTCCTTCTACCAAACCAGATATTTCTCATTAATAGAGCAGACGTTTAAAACATGACTAAAAGCAGTAAAACACTCTCCTGATTTAGTATCTCTCGGTGACTTTCAGAGTTTGTATGATAAGAAATCTTGTACAGTTTGTGGACTTGGTACAACTTTAAAGCAGATTTACGATATATGACATTTGATTTGGGCTGATTCTGCCAGGTTGTACCTTATTACCTTGAATTTTTCTAGGTCACCTTAATTCTACATATCTGGCCTTACAGATACAAAGAATGAGAACTGGACATGGGACTTTGACTTTTATCCAAAATATTTATTTAAATTCAGTACAACATCCTACATATACCAAATTATTTCCCAGTATTGTAAATAACAATTATTTCTTGGCTAAAAAAAATCTATTTATGTCAAATTTAATTTTTAGGCAGGAGCACATTTATTATTGAAGAAAGATCTAGAAAGAGGGGATGCCAACAAAGCTCTGGCTTTTACTCATGAAAACAGCATTTATGAGAAGTGATAAGTTAACACTTTAAAAAGCATCAAGGTAAAAGTTATATTTTAAATAAATTTATGTCAAATAAAAGAAAATAATAATTATTATATAAACACCAAAAAATCCATATACAGGTTAATAAGCACACTGATTTTCAAAATGCTAGCTGTAGACTTGCTTGCTGAAACATACTGTACGACTGTATTTCACATTGTGACAAGGCAAACTTCCTAACTTCTTTGATATCAGTTTAACTCCACTCTAATTCTGTTTGAAGCTAAATGTTGATTCATGTTTTTTTCAAAGCTGACTCTTTTTAAAAATGTCTATCCTTGAGCAGCCTACTGACACATCTGGCAGAGTCACATGAATGCATGGATGGAATTCTCACTCAGCATACGTGTTTAAATGGAAAAATCAGCATTGTTAAATGTTTGCAAGATTACTGGTAAGATGCTTTCTGCATTTAATGTAAATACGTCTTCATCAAAGGAGCAAGAATTTAACAAGGGTAAACTAACCACTTGACTCCCTAGAAGCTCATAAGATCTGAATTTAGCACCACAGTCAAGTTAAGATTTTACTCACAGTGTGATAAATGCTATTTAATCAACAATTTTAATCATCATGTTAGCTCATTAGAAATAATAGAGTAATATTTTATTTTCTCAACGTTTTTTTAAGCTGTTCATTTCATTATGAAAACACCTACTACTGTGGAAATTGATATTTTCTCAATACAGATTTTAACACACTTATGCTTATAAAGCACTGACAACAAATTGCTTTGAGCTACACTAGCAAAAACCAATTTTTTTAAAAAATGGGGACAAATATTTCTACAATTTGTCTTGTACAACTAATACTTCGGGTTGTACGACAGACTTTTTTCTCCTCTTTACATAAGAAAACCCCAATGAACTGTGATAGACTATCCATCATAACCTGATTTTGAAATATAGTCTCTGAGTCCTCTTTTGAAAACCAGAATCTAACTTGCCCAAAGCAGAGCAGGTTGCACTGTTGCAAGAGAGACATGAGATATTCTAACCTGTCCAGAAATCTCCATCAAAGACATCTTTAGTAATCTTAATCTCTAGACCCACAATGTGCAAAGACTACGATGAAATCTTCATTAGCATATTTACTGAATTCTGTAGGTTTGGGAGAATAGAAATGGAAATTTAACAACTTCAATTATTAACACTGGTTAATTTTAACTCTTCACACGTGGTCACCAAAAAATGTGTACCAGTTTGCATGTATAAATTTGATTTAGCTCAGACCATGTAATGCACTCCTTCCCAAGGAAGAAGTCTGGATTGTTATACACAATTAATTTTTCAACTGTAAGACCTAGTTCTGAATGGAAAACAATTTAATGTACTGACACTCCAGTGTAAATAGAGTTATAGTGTCTAAACTTACTAACTATATGTCTAGTGTATATAATTCCTGCTATTCACCAGCCTGCTTTTCCAACTGGGGATGTCTGAGGCATCACACTCTGAGACACCCTAAAGTAACATGATAAGACTGCAGATAGGACTTCACAATAGTGTAAGATTTACATCTATCTTTTGCCATATCTTTCAGCCCTGTATATCACAGATACATTTCATACATGTGAAATGGAACCAGGTAGACACATGGTCAACCTAATCAAGTTCAGTCAAGTTCAAATAGTAATTCAGCTTCTCAGATGCCAGTGTCTGCTTTACTGTGGCCAGAATAACTCAAACAATAAAGAATATCACAGAGTTACAGAACCGTTGAGGTTGGAAGGTACCTTGTGAGATCTTCTAGTCCAACCCTTCTGTTCACACAGGGTGGTCTAGAGCAGATTACACAGAAACATGTCCAGGTTGGTTTTGACTATCTTCACAAGTGGAAATTTCATCAGGGCAATTTGCACCAATGTTTGGTCACACATGAGTAGAAAGCTTTTTCTTGCATTTAAGTGAAACTTTCTGTGTTTTTAGTTGTGGCCATTGTCTCTTGTCAAATCAGTGGGCATGCTTCTGGCTCTCTTCTATGTTATATAGCATCAGGTGTCTGTGTATGTTAATAAGATCCTCCTGAGACATCTCTTCTGCTGGCTGAATGCTCCCAGTTCATTCAGCTTCTTCTCCTTCAGTCCCTTAATCCTTCTTGTACTGAAGAGCCCAGAATTTAACACAGTACTCAAGATATGTCTCACCACTGCTGAGTAGAGGGGAAGGTTTGCTGTCTTCGACCTGCTGGCAACCTTCTTCAAAATGCAGCCTGGTACACTGTCAGCCTTCTTTGCTGCAAGAGTACACCACAGTCTTCTGGCCAGCTTTCTCTGACAAGCAACTTTCCAGCTGGTTTTATATGGGTGCCTGGGATTATAATTCTCCAGGTTCAGGACTTTGCATTTCCCCTTGCTGAACACCATGGGATTCTCCTCAGTTCAATTCTTCATCCTGCCAACATCTCTCTAAACAGCAGGCTCTTTGTTGTATCAGCCACTTCTCACACTTCTTTTTCATCTGTGAATTTGCTGGGGGTTCACTCTGTCCTACTGTTCAGGTCATTAATGAAGGCACCAAACAGTATTGGCCACAGTAGCAATCCCTGGGGTACACTACTAGCTACTTGCTTCCAGCTGGACTTCATGCCACTTATCATAACCTTCTGGACCCAGCTGCTAAGCCTGTTTTCAATCTACATTGCTTTCCACCCATCTAACCTGTGATTTGTCATCTTGTCTCTATGGATGTCACTGGATACAGGGTCAAAGGCTTTACTAGAAACAATGTAAAGAACACTCACTGCTCTCCTATTTTCCTCCAAGTTAATCACTGAATTGTGGAATGTTGGTTAAACATGATTTCTTCTTTGTAAATCCATGCTGACTATGCCCAATTATCTTCCTGCCCTTCATGTCTTTGGAGATGGTTTCAAGGATTAGTTGTTCCATCACCTTCCCAGGACTGGGGGGGCTGACTAGGCTGAGGTTCCTCAAATCTTTTTCACCCTTCTTGAAGAATATTTCACACTCAAACATGTGAATTTACATGTCTTAATCTGTGTCTGAATTCCACTAGAGATGTAAAAAATTGCAGGAAACCCTAACAAAGTGCACAGGGAATATAGCCCCCAAACACTATAACTTCTGTATTTTATTAAATAGGTTTTTATTACAAGGAAAGGTTTATATTTTGTTGATATTCATCTGGCAAGATAGCCATGAGGCAGAAATTGCTCCCATACCCTACTGCCATATAACATCATACAACCTGTACCCAAATCCATGTAAAATATTGTTTGGGAAACAGAGAAACTCCAGTCACACTGATAAACAATGAACTACCTAGGGTCTTTTCAATTGCATGACTTTGGTTCACCTGACTAATAAAACCTTTCACCCTCTTACAGCAGGATGGCTACCCTTAAAGCATAATGACTACAAAAAACATGAGATTTACTCAAAATTTAAATAAAAATAACAGACACTAGGATCCTTCCTTTGATGTCATGATCGAAATCTTTGTACTGCTACATGTTTATATGTAAAATACATTTTCTTGATAAACACTGGAGTAGCACAATTTTTTTACCCCTTAAAAAAAAAGGAAGAAAAGGAAAATTATTCACTTGATCTCTTTACTGCAGCATCTGATTTTAACAAACCACAAAATTTCACAGTGTTCACTAGCACTCTTGAGAAATTATCTTCCTCCCTGGTATTGGTACAGCTTGGAGATCACATCTTCATGGGATCTGAAGCACATGATTGGTGCCCTCGGGTTTTATGGTTACTTACGTCTGCAGAGACTATTATCTGTCAAGTAACATTGCACTCTAAGCTATTCTTTTTTCAATAAAAGTTGCAGCCTTGGTCTTTAAACCAATTGTTAGCTCGCTGTATATTCTGCTTTCACCTTCCACAGTGGCACACACATTGTCCTGAGCATTTATACATAGCTTTAGTGTTCTTTTCCACAGCACAAACTGTGCAGCCATTAATGAATTACATGACCTTCTTAAACGAGGCAGGCCAAATTGCACCCTCAAATACATAACCAAAGTTTTCATTGGTTGCAGTCTCTGTAGATTCAATGGGAGCTGATCTCAGATTTTTATCTGAGGGCAAAATGTGACCCAGTGCATCCATTAACTGACATTAGTCTGTATAACTCTTTATCATTTTGGGGAGAAAAGACACAGATTAATGGATGGAGAATGGAAGAGTGAAAAAAACGAGGTTCTTAAAGGTTTCTGATGAGCTGAGAAACACAACATCTTAAAAAATTATGTAGAAAAATTCTCAAATATTTAAAAGGTTATCACTTCTCATAGATAACACTTTGAAATTTTAAAATAATTATTTCATTTTATTAGTTTTATTAAAATTACATTTCTTATATCTCAGCTCAGGGAGAAAATTGCAATAAGGTTAGGGGTTTTTTGGACAAATTATAAGGATTTGTCTCAGAATGGTTTGCGCTGGATGGGAGTTTAAAGATAATCTATTTGATATTTATTATCTAATCTTGATGGATTTGGTTCTACTTATTTAAAGGAAAATAGCCAGCAGATGCTGCAGTTACTAAACCTTGTAAGGATTCAAAATTAAAATTCAAAAATAAGTTTTCTATAAAATAAAAATATCATAAACTTTAACATAAGGTTTTGACAAAAATATAGGTAGCTTAATGGATCCAGGTTTCTAACAGAAGTGAGTCTGAGTTATATTCTGGGCAATCTGGGATAGGTTAAAGCAGTTTCTTGCAAGGAGATTGCCCTAATAAAACATTAAAAGAATAACAGCATGTTCTGTGCATTTTAGTGTTCTGAAACACTTAGGCACTGTAAAATCTAGAGAACTGCTTACAATTATGAACCCAGACTGAAAATTCTGAAGGTGTTCAAAAGGGACATTCGTTTAAACCTCAGATGTACACTTTGTTTGGAGGACTGAAGTTAGATTATTTGATCCCTCACGGGTCACCAGGAAGACAAGCAGGCATCTGTGTGAAAATGCTTCAAAAACTTCCCTCTCACCCATTCTTGGGTCAAGCCTATAAACCAGTAAATCTTGGGACAATAAATTAACTTGTACATTCATATTATGACAGTGAATTGTTTCAGAATTCTGATGTAAAAAAGCTGTTCTCTGTGCTCCCAATGGATGGCCAAAAGGGAAATTACAAATCCCAGCCAACTGGGGGCCCTATCAAAACCACAGAGTTTGGGTTAATGTCTTTAGCTCCCCTCCCTCAGTATTCATTGTCCTGCACACTTTTCCAGAGGCAGGCACCTAAGACTACATTTTCTTGCAAAAGGGAGATGGAGCAGGAAGCTCTGAGGCTGAGCTTCGATTCAATGCCCACTGCTGCACTAGAAAAGTGCTCAAGCAGAGAAAGCAATCCAGCAGCAAAGACCTCTTCCACTCCTAGTCAGGAAAAAAATCAACCTGCATGGTAACTCAGTGGCCCTACAGTAATTGCTAGTCGTCAAAACCCACCCAGTTTGTTTTGCCATCTTCTTATACTACACTATTAGTATTAGTATTAGTTTAGAATGAAATAAATACCTGTAATATTCCACAGATGTTGATCTACCTTTCAGACAATATTGAAGTTTACAGGAAAACAGGACAGTCTTTGTCTGTCTTACCACCTATTATGAATTTTCTGTAGCTGAGATGCAATGCTTTAGGAAGTTCCATCACAGCAGCACTGAACATCTAATGAAGCTGTACACAAAGCACGAAAATTTTCACTTAGAAAGGGTATTGGAGAGAGAATTGCACCAAGTTATCACAGATTCTAAAAAGGATGCTCAGGTCATTAATGCCCTCCCAATAATCTCAATAAAAGGGAATAAACAATGTAAAAATCAAAAAAATAAGTTGCTTTACCAAATTATTGTAGAGCAGAATTTTAGCCACTATACTTGAGGAAAAAAGAAGTCTTCAACTTTTGTAGATATTGCTGACAAGTATTTCATATATATTTTCTTATTCTTACTAATTAGAACAAAACATTTATCACACCCCATTATATTTAGACCTTCAGCAACATTTGAATTTTAAGGAAAAAAATGCATCATTACAGCCTTAACAACCTACCAAAAGTAAAGCAACGCCAGTTTAATTGTTTCTGAGGATTGTGCTCAAGGGGAAAAAAGAAACATTTAAAAGCTTGTTATAAAATGCATGTGGCTCAAGGTTTATATTTTCTGATTTCAAACAAAAACATGTTTTCAAAGAAACATTCATGTATTAAAGTATTTTCAATAGAATTACTGCCTTCAGTTTGTTTTCACACAAAATATGGGACTCTTTTCAAGTTAATGGATAAATTTGCTCATCTCTTTCTTTATTATCAGGCAAAGATAAATAAGTCTTTTTCATTCAATCTGCTGAGATAACTTGTGCCCATGCCGAAAGGTGATCTGTTCTAATCAACTTCGTGAAGTCTGATGGAATTACACTGAACATATTTCATACCTGACACAACTACAGAATGATACAGTTCAGGACAAACATTGGTGACCTGAATAATACATGACAGACAGATGACCGGGTGAGAAAAGTAATTTTTCACCTACACCACTTGAGTTTCTTTATTAAAGGCTGAGACATATTTGATGGAAAGAAGGCTGCTTTGCCAGCTAAAAGCTGGTGTGTTTTATTAATAGCTCAGTCAGTATTCCCTTGCCATTTTACTACTTGAAACATTATTTTGACAATAAAACACTACATGTATCTAGTTTGCATGGAAAGCACCATGTCTGATAAAGAGAAAAATAATGATTTAAGAAATTAAAGTTGTTAATTATTTAACTTTAACTCTTAATAGATGCACATATTTTTATATCAGAGTAAAAATTATCATGAAGAGAACAGGATTCTGGAAATAAAACAACTACATAATCACAGGAGAATATATCAAATACCTGCAATGGATAGAAATTATCTTTCCTATGAGCTTACAAGTAGATACAATACATTTCAGGAGAAATTTACTTTTCATAAAAGTCTAGTAAATTTGGCCTCAAAAAATATATTTTTTTTTAATGTGACTTAAATAGTGTTTTGTGAAGGAAGGTTAAGGTTAGGATAAGCAATAATATCTTAGAAGCTGGCCCATGAAGAGGTGGACTGCCTCGAATATTTGTGTTTGAAGCCATACCAAGTTTTACTCTTGGCTGTATTTTTCCTCTGCAGACAGCAGCCAGGACAAATAGTTTTCTACAAATTCATAGTGTGTGACACCAGTGATCCAAGGGCTAGACAGAGACCGCATGCTCATATTGTACTAATGATTCTTGTTTCATCAATTTCATAAGTGGGGACCTTCCACATATCACTGTTATCATGAACTCTCAATAATCTCTTTTCTGTGCTTAAAGAAGCTTAAAACCTTAAATGAAATCTCAGAAACTTCTTGTGTTGTTGTTTTACTTGCTGTAACAGAAGAACACACCATATATATTTAAACTGCATTTCTTCAGTTCTTTTTTCTGCGGTAGACTTTTGAAGCTAATTGAATACACATGTCATACTGAAAATAGTCTAGAAGCTGCTATAAGTTTAAATGCAAATACAAAACTGCTCATGGACCTAGCAAGCAAATATCACTGTATAGTCATAAATATTTCACTTGAAAGAATAAGAGCTTGCTCTTTGATACCGGAAAATGCAGAAAGTTACCTGAAAGAAATAAAACTAAGAATGCAGTGTATGATATTGGACAGATTTTGCTAACATTAGAAGTGTTACATATTTATACAACGTTTGCAAACAGCTTTAGAGGTGTAATGCTTAATTAAATTTAAAATAAATTAGACCTAATGATAATCAGAAGTTGTCCTAGATCTGCAAATAGCTTTAAGTTCCTCTGCTTTTCTGCATATAAATATATAACACAAACACCCTTTTTCACTCAGAAAGATTAGTTTTTCAGGCTTTATTAAGTCAACTTTTGAGACATGAGTAGAGCAAAAACAAAGAAATACTTTCCTCGTATATGCCCGTAGTGCCTTTGTCATATCCTAACAATACAGATTCCTTCATGTAAGTAAGCCTCAGTATTTTTCATTAAACCCACAGGCCCTTCTCATTTGGATCAGTTTAGCTGAAGCTGAAGAAGGGATCTTATTATGTATAATATAGAGGGCGTTACTTGACAAAAGTTGCCCTGATATACTTTCCCAGATTGTTTCAACAGCTGCTTGTAACATTATTTAATAGGCCAAAAATACCACGATCAATAGTGTTGTGCAAAGATATCTTCAAGCTAATATTCAGAATAATACTTTAGATCACAAACTCTTGGTGAGAAGAGATAGACTGCAATGCTCAAACAGTGATAGGGCTCTCCATATCCAGGACAGCTACTGGAAAATCAGTGACAAAATCTTTGGTGGGATTTTCAGGCTAATGAACAACATAATATCTAAAAGATCACAGTGGTTTTCTGGATGAAAACTTGAGATAAAGTCTCTTGCATCCTCAGCATCAAACATATGGACAAAGATGCACTTTTAAGTCAGGGAAAGAGACAGTAGGAAAAATCTTTTTTATCAAAATGACACAAGCAAGTAAAAACCTATTTTTTTAAAAAAAAAAAAAGAATTCATTGATTTCTTTTCATGTTCCTGTCACTTTTTTAGTTAAACAGAGTGAGGTGCAATTTTAAAACTTTTGTAGTTTTGACAGTTCTTACCATAGCAGCTGAGCCATTATAGACTACTGCTTTTCTGAATTGAACAATTCAGATTCTTCTGTGAGATTCTTCACAGTACAAAATTTACCAACACAAGAACATTTTATTTGTGAAGATTAGGCCTAATTCCTTCTCAGCAAAATGCATACTTCTTCTCAATTTGAACACATCTTTCTGGAATGGTACATTTAAAGTGTGTTTTTCCATGTGAACAAACCTGATGTTCATTAATTGAGCTTTTGAGAGTTTGCAACAACAGTGTCTAAGCTGAGATGTCTATGAGTTCCTCCAGGAATCAAAGAAATCTGGCATCAAGCCCTCATGCCCAAACATGGGTAAACATGAGTAAAAAAAGGAAAAAAAAAAGAAAAAAGAAAAACTTTCCTAGTGATCGTTGGAAGTCAAATTTTTTTTCCTACTGTAAAAACTGAGTTTATATATACAACAAAAATATTCAGCATTATGTGAAGTAGACAAGCTATTCTACATTATACTTAATAGCCAGATAGAAAAAATAAATAATAAGTTAAAAATTTCTTGAGAGCAGTTTGAGGACCAAGCAAAAAGGATCCTCAGATCAAATCAGGCCCAGCTGGGTCCTGTGGACAGTCCTGATGTGCAATATGGTTTTAGAAGGGCATGTAGTAATAGACGAGGGAAAATAGATTTAAACTGAAGGAGGGTAGGTTTCAATTAGATATTAAGAAAATAATTGTTTAAGCAGAAGGTGATGACACACATGCTGCTCAGAGAAATTGGTGATGCCACATTTCCCAGTGTTCAAGGCCAGGTTGGATGGGGCTCTGAGCAACCCTAGGAAGGGTTCCCTGTCTATGGCAGGGGGTTGGAACTAGATGATATTTACAGCCCCTTTCAACCCAAACAATTCTATGATGTGCAAGCATAGCTAAAATAATAAAATATATACATCTAAAAGTGTAACAAAATGTTCCCATTGTTTGTTTTTTCAATATTAGTCATATGCCTTGGTGTTCCAATTGGATAATGCAAATATCCATTGGGCATATCTTTCTTTCTACTATTTTCAATTTGGCCTATGCTGGTCACTATTCAGTAGTTGCAAAAATGCTTCAAACCAGAAAGTCACAAAGAAGCCTCTTTGTACCTTCCACTAGGCATGGGGCTGTGCTATTCCAAACATAATCCTTAATCTATGAATCATTCTCTGTGTTACAGCCATTAGCTGCAAAGCTATGCCTGTGCCATCAGATTCTCATCACATAATACCAGTATTCCCAGGATATTGCCATAAAGGATTTAGCTCCCAGTTGCCATAGAAGGAGCAGTCCCCACTCCCTCTTCACATGATGGGATTCAGCCCAAGACTTGTAGAGGTTTCAAGTTTTTGTTTATGTCTCGACTTCATTCATGTTACTGAAGGTTGAATTTTGACTTTGTATCAGAGGCAAGAATAATATACTGCTATATAAAAATGTTCAGGTTATTGTAGCGAAAACTGTCTATCTGGAGATAGGAAAGAAATTTAAAAAAAATGTTCAAAGAACACTTTGTGTCCTTCCCTCCTGTTGATCAGCAAGATGTAACAGTTACCATATATGACAAGTTTAAAGGCTTGTCTTCAACAAGTGCAGAGATCTTCAGAGCATTTTACAAGTAGGCTTAGCAGACTCCAATATAGAACAGCAGCTGAACTTTATTTTTAAACATAATTCAGTAGTTTTTTGCTTCCATGGTGTAGTTTAAAGCTTTTAAAGAGCAGCAGTGAGGAGCTTCATCAGAGTTTCTCTTCTTGGCAGAACTAAGCTTGTTTACCATGTTACTATTCCTTTCTTTTGATTTTCAGCTTTCATCTTTATCCCTTTTTGGCTCTAGATTTGGGGCTGACTGACCTTTACTCCTATGCACTACCAAGAAACCCACTTGTGCTCTGTACCAGAATCTGAAATAGGAAGGAACTGCGTAGATTCTTTAGCCACACCTGTGGACATCTTAATCAGTAGCTACTTACACACACAAACACAGGGCAATTGTCTAGCTAAAAGGGATTCAGACTAAACTGTGAGCTATAAAATTGTCTTTTAAATCTGTCTTCATCAGTTCAGTGGAGAAAAAAAAAAACCAAAACACCTGTTCCTTTATAAAACATTAAAATGCTTGAAAGCTTTCAATATTCAATCAATAGATGCAATGTAACATGTAAAGCAAGAAAAATAGTAACACTAGATGATCAAGGAATACCAGGTACATTATGCAAACTGTCCATCAAAACACTTGCCAAGGAAAACCACAGCCTTTTCCAACGAAATTTGTAGTTCCTGCTCCTAGAGTTTGAAGAATGACATTCTCTTTGCTGATACAGCCTTTGGTCTTTTTCGCTGCCCTCAATCTATACTAAGCAAGCAAATAAAATTAAAATTACAAAAAGTAAATGAATAAAGTAAATTTTCAATTTCCATTTCTCCTAGAGGGATTCATGTTACATATATTTGATGTTTCTTCTCTTCTTTGGAATTAGCTTTCTCTTCCTGGTTTCTTCCTCCCGAGAGTAATGTTCAGATTACTGCATGCCCACATTTGAGAAAGAAAATCTAACCCATAGTATAAATTTGTAGAGACAGACAAGCTATCCCCATAATGCAAGCCATGCCATACAAACTCTCTTCCCTCTTTTCATACCATTTTTGGTAAACATAATTTCAATTCTATTAATTCTGCCATTTATAATAAAAGCATTATCTTTTGCAAAAGGATGTAAAAATAACTACTGCTACAGAGGAGTAGAGTCTAGAAAAGGAAGGAGAAAAAGAGACTTAGAACAAAAAGGTTAGGCATTCAACCATGCTAAGATACCATTCCTAAAAATGGGGATTAAATTCCTAAAATTGTAAATCTCACAGATAATTAACAAAAGACAATAGAAAAAGCTCTGATAAATTAACAAAAAATTATTTACCTATTTAAAAAAAGTGTTAAATTTTCAGTTGTTTATATTGTGGGCCAAATTATGTTCTAGATACAGTTCTGTAGGCTTCTATAAAAGCCAATAAATCAAACTAACATTAAAGCATAACTGATAGGAGAAACTGACTCCTTGAAATCCATTGCCTCTTTAACTTTCCTCTCTCTTTCTGAGAATTAACTATAATTCTAAAGAATGTAAACGAAATTTTCACATTTGAATGCAAATAAAGTCACTGCAGAAAGAAAATATGTGTATGTATTCATCCCAAATTTGATAGGGCAGTGCAAAAGCTTACAAGAATCCCCACTTAAAATTTCACTCTGAAAATAGGTTCCTTCTCATATTTTTATCAATGCCTCCAAGTGTCTTGATATAATGGAAAAAAACACCACAGAAATCACCTAGCTTTGCAGACTGTCTAGTAAAGGTACACAACTCCTACAATTCTTTCTGTAAAATGTTCTGCTTCCATTCCAGAAATTATATTTTTTTTCTCCTTTTTTATTTTTTCTTTTCTTCTTTCCTTAAAATCTTCTGCTCCCTTGATATATAGAAGCCTATTCTTAATTTACTTGTTCAAAATAATCACGATTGGAATTAACATTAACCCAGAAGTGATATTGACATCAGTGAATTGGAGGAGGAGGTTTCACAGTGCACTTTAATCCCTCTCCCTGTTGGTTAACACAAATATGCCATTCAGAACACACTAAAGCCTTAGGCCACCATGTCAGCAGCACACATGCATATGATGATTTCTCTGAAGACTTCTCCATTACTCAGACTGGGTTTCTTCCTTCTTTTTTATTATTTTGTAAAAATTAGATGGGTTGTTATGAAAAATGAAGCACATGACACATTTTATATGTCTTTTTCAAAATTCAGAAGGTTTCTATCTTCTGGTGTTCAATATCCACAGCCAATCCCTGTCTCAGACACTCTCATTTCTTAATAATTTTGTTAATTATTTTGCTTTCATCCTCATGCACATGATTTTCTATTTGGTAGTTAATAAATTTTATCCTGCTTCTACTACTTTTAGTGTTAAATCATGCAGTTCTCCATGATATTCTGCTCCTTTCCTTTGGCATGGCCAGCCAACATTCAGAAACACACAAATTTCCTCAGCACATTGGGAATTTTTTGCAGGCATGAACCAAAATATTTACTTAAACCAGGCTCTTGAAAAACACAAATACTAGATCCACTGCATCTTTCAAACTGACTCTTCATTCTTAAATTCTTTGCTTTTTCCATTCCACTTTCAATTCTCATGTAAAATTTAATCAATCTGTCCTCAAGGCTTCCAACTCCTCTTTCTTCTTGCAGGAAGCTTTCAGCAGCAGAACTCTGTTTCAGGGTACTTGTCTTGTAATCATGCTCAGTGTTTTCATCTTCACAGAGCACTTTAACATGCTAACAGTAATGTTCTACATTACTTCATGTATTAATTTCTCTTTCAATCCTCTCAAATCAAAACTTTGTCCTTCTGGAGATCTCATTGTACAGAATAACCTATTCATAGCCAAGACTTACTCCTTTAATGTATTTTCTGTTCTTTTTTAGAGGTGATACCACACCAACAACTTTCCCTTAGGCCAGTTCTCTGTAGAGGGGAGATCACATCAGGTCTAATCTCTGTGCTCTAACCAGGGTGGTCTCAGTCATGTCCTCGTGTGCCAAGGGAGCACAGGAGGCACTGCACGATGGGCTGAGCTGTCAGTGAGGGTCCTTCACAGTGTCCTTCCCCACATTTCTTAAGTGCATATTATGGAAACTGGATTCCTTCATGCACTCTTCTATTCAGAGACATTTATTGAAACTTCCAACCAAGTTCTGGTAAAACAGTATTATTTGAGTCACACAGAGGAAGATATTTGAGATTTCCTATTATTTTCCTACGTTCTTTCTCTGAGGGTTATGTGATTGTGTGCAAGTCCATTGTTTAATACAATAAACACTAATTTAAACTATATATCCGAGGTGATGCATAAGTAAAGTTATGTAAATGTCATGTTATAATGAAGGAATGATATCCACAAAAAAACCCATGGACATATTCATAAAGAGTATGCACTTCAGAGACACTCTTCTGTGCAATATGGATGTTAGGAGACCAGAGTAAATACATATAGAATTTACAATATCATGTGGAAAAAAAAAGAAAAAAAAAGAAAAAAAAAAAAAAAGAAAAAAAATAAAGGAAGGAAATATATACATTGATGGAGATGGCTGCTTTTCCAAAAAATTATGCAAAAAATAAGTTCGATTTGTGGTGTGATTTTTCTAAAATTGTTCTTGAATATTTTATCTCTGGACTACCTTAAAGAGAATTACATGATGGCTATGGTGACCCAAATATTAATTTTTTCCTATCCACAGGGTGGACAACATCCATCCCACACATGAGCTGGAAATGTTTCTGTTTGAGGAAATATTTGCTTAATTTTATGAGCTGTAGCTACATTGTTAATTCAGATCTGGTTCTTAAGTTTCCAGGGTAAGTGGTCACCTCAGGCTAATACTCTATGCTGTAGGTCTAGTAAATGAGTAAGTACAGCTTTCCACTATACTATACCTGCCAGCTTTCAACATTTTCATCTGATACATAGTTTTATAGAAATATTTCTAGTCACAGCATAAAGTCTTCTATTTATCTCAAATTGTATTCTTCACCTCCTCTTCTACTGTATGTAGCTTTCCATGCAGTTCCTGGATATCCCATTTTAAAACCCAGGACACCCAGAAAGAATGTAGAATTTTTAGCTTAAAGGAAGAAAATTTCTAATTAAAAGGTGTAAATCCTTCTGTTACACATATTTTAAAAAGGGGTTAGCGCCAACACTCACAGTTTTCCGAGAACTATCCCTCCAGCTACTGTGTGTGCTACATAAGGGAGTAGAGCCAGTTTTAGCCACTTATGAAACTCAGTGTATTTGCAGAGGGGCCAAATACAACAATCAACTGTATGAACTACAGAAACCTTCACCAATCCAGTGGTGAAACAGCTGGATTTGAGCCATTTTTCCATTTAAATGTAAGGAGAAGTAGTGGGACTTTTACTCTTTACACTCTGAGCTTGCAGAAGTTTCCTGTGTTTATTTTCTTTATTTAAGGAAGTTTTAAAAATAAAAAATAAAAAGTTAAAAAACCTAAAAACAAAAGAAACTGCCACAGTAAGTCAGTAGCTACTTATGACAATGGGAAGCTCTTTCATGTAAAAAGTATTTTTGAGAAGTGAAATAATTCTGGCATAGACAGATACAGATAATTCTGACATAGATACAATTTCTACCTCTCTTTAGCTAGATTAAATTGAAAGGATGACAACATATAATTTCTTTCTTCTAATCTGTGGGAAACAGCAGGGCCCCCCTGACTCTGGTTAGGTCCCAGTGCTTGAACATAGTTTCCCATAATATATTTGTTTATTTAACACAGCTTAAGTTTGTATTGTAACTGCACAATCTGAAAACATAGGTGGGTAGAAAACCAGAAAAGTATTGAAATCCTTTCTCCTCCAACACCTACCTAGATTTCTTCTACAATCTCCAAGGAATAACCTTCCTAATTTTCTTCATGAAGATAATTTATGTTGACATGATATGTCTTTCTTCAACTCTAGTGAAACCTGAGCTACTAATTAAAAGCTTCTTCTCTTTCCCCCAAATTCAGCAAAGCTGAACTGGCAGTATTAAGATTTCAAAGGGAATACACAGTGAATGTAACAGAAAGAAAAAAAAAAAAAATGGTAGTGTGCTCCCAAAATTAAAAAAACACCAACACAGAAGAAAAAGACTCCGGCAATGACAGAAGCAACATGGGAACAGCTACTGTAGCACAACATAGGATTTTTGAGATTGTTCTATGTTAAGCAATCCCCTTTGGCCTGTATTTTTCACATTCCTTTGACAACCAAGTTCCTGATACTCAACTTCAAGAATAAAGAAGACATTCAAAAGTTCCCTCAAATCAGAGCAAAACAGTAACCACAGATTTTGTCAGTTTCAAAAGCAAAATCCAAGATAATTGCATTTCAAAACATGCCAGATGGTTTGTCTGTCTGCAGTTGGATCAACCCAACCTCATAATTGGTTTGATCTTTTTTATTGTTTGGAAAGCAAAACATGAAAGATTTAATGTAGTCACACCTGCCAGATTTACGAACATTATAGAGCACTTGCAATTAATTTTAGGTGTGGGGTTGACTAAATGTCATCATTTGCTCTACTTGAGATATATTCCATCAAAGTAAACAGTCACATGATGAAATTTGAGATCCAAAGGACTTTCACATATTTTTTACTCTGACGGAGTCACTCCTCAAAACATACTGTCAGTAAATGATTATTCCCATTCTCTCTCTCCTCTTTCCTCCACCACAGCACATCCTAAAAACAAACCAGTAAGACACGAGGGTTCTTGCCCTCGAGCTTTGAGATCTGCCTCTGTGCACGACATATAGAGCTCACCAATGCAACACAAGACCCTATACAGGCCTTTGTGGGACACTTGGATCAATGAACAATCAAATGCAGTATTTTGTATTTTAGGGCTTCATGACTGTACTAGATCATCTGGTCTTGTGTCCTCTTTATAGTTGGGACCAAACATTGCATACCAAGTGCACTAAAAAGTGAATAGTAAGTATTTCGGCTGTATAAGGACTATATCTCTACTTATTTTCATGGTTTTCCTTTTAATTTCTTTTCTCTGGATAAAACACTGTGATGACAGATAATGCTCATCAGCAATAAGTAAAGAATTACTGTTCACTTTAGTGTTTTTTTTCCTTTGGAAAAACACAAGAAAAAATTGAATTATTTGAAAGAAAACCCTAAATAATGAATAAGGACTAAGATTTCCAAAGTATCTCAATACACAATAGCTTCTTTTAGGCATCAAAAAGAGTCCTGAAGAATACCAATCCTGATAAACAAGCCAAATGAAAATGCAGTCTATGAAGATTCAGTACATCCACTGAAATTTCCCAAAGAGGGTGAAACAGAACATAAACAAAGGAATAAGAATGAAGAAGAGTCCCAAAAACCCCGCAAAAATGATGCAGATTTAAAAAAAAATAAAAATTGCTTGAATCTCCAACAAAATTAATAAAGATATGAACTGGAAAGGGATGCAGGGATGCAGACTACAATGGTCTTCATGGATTCCATGGTGGCTCAGATGAACAGTATTATTAGAACCAGAATTTAAAAAAAAAAACATAAGGAAAGCTGTTAAGTTGCAGTGTGACAAGTGCTGCCAATACTGGCCTCTTTCAGTAGCCAGTTCAAGCTATGTTAATGACAGCTAAAGCATGACCATTTATGATCCTGATAGAGGAAAAACTAGGATGAGTTATACTCCTGCCCTTGCACATAAGGGTCAGACTGGAAATGATTTGGCTTAGGTGATTGTCTCTTCCGAAAATAGTAGGTTTCTAACTAAATCCTAATAATGCAAACATAAAGGCTGTTAATGTACTTATTAGCCATCACAAAATGCATTTCACATTGGATGGTTACAATACATTATATCAGCAGCAATCACACCTCTGTAATAACAGTAGCAGTTCATTTAAGGAGAGCAAGTATAGATAGCTCTTCTTCCAACCCATTATGTGAACATGATGAATGATGATGGCCCTAGACTCATATGGGAGGGAACTGGAGCTGGAAGGTGAAAGAACTGCCTCTGTAAAAAATGGATGGAGTAACACATATATATATGTATATCTGGTTAAACTCTGGTATGAATATTTGAAAAAAGACCACAATTAAGATGCCTCCAGAACCAGACAAAGGCAGTTTAAATTTGAAGCAGAAAAAAAAATCCTCAAAAAACCCATATTCAGTTTCAGAATTAAAAGACAAAAAAAAAAAAAAAAAAGGGGACAGTGAAAGTGAGGAAATATTAAATGAAACATGTTTTAGCAGGGAGTAGCTTTCAGCATTAGGACCAGCCACTTCACAAGGGTCAGTTTTTCATAGTCTTCACACTTGAGATGGGCTCACTGAACAGTGGGTGATATTTGAACAGCATGCAAGGCTGAAACCCAGGTTTTGTGCCTCAAAACTAGATCAGAACAATGCTGTTATTTAGTTAAAAATAGATGTTCGTAATAACAACAAATTTGTGGCACAACAAGCGGCCAATAAGCATAAAGTTATTTCAGTTAATCAGTATTAATTATAAGGGGTTTGCTTCCTATTCAGAAGATGCTATAATTTACAGAGGTGAGGAGGACATCAGAATGCAGAGGCTTATCTTCTGCTGTCACTATAACTGAAGTTGGTGTCTCCGAAAAGTTCACATGGTTCTGGAGATTCATAGGGATCACAAACCCCTTCTCATGTGAGAGGACAGCGCATATTTTACTCACAACAAAGTGATGAGGAACACAATTGAAGCTTTGCAAGAGAAGGAAGGGGTGAAATAAACAACACTCCCACACAAAGACAGAGGTGGAGTGGCAAAGGTGGATTCTTTATGGCACTCAGATTTATCTTCATGGCACAAGTTTTAATGTCTCTCAGAGCTCCACTGTAATGGCATCATGTGTTGAAGCTCATTTCATACTGATTTACTTTTTCTTCCTTCCCTAATTATTTGTGCCTTTGTTATCAGGGATAAAATGCTAATGTTTTTATAGGTGATTTATGTTAACAAATATAATGCTCTTTTTGTGTAAGTATTTCTTTATACAGAGGATTTAATCCCTTGACATGATTGTTCCCCACAATCCTTGCAAAATTCAGCATAAAATGATAAAACAAGTCTCATTTGATAAATTGATAAAACAACTCTCATATGCATCTGCACACATGACAAGGTCTTAGCTAGTATTACCTAAACAATTGGGATTTTTACAGCAGCAAGTACTGCACTGTGCATGGGAAATTAAGTTACTTGAAAGGCAGGAGGGAAGGACACCGTAATTCCTGATTTTCATATTCAAAAATGCTGTATATCAGGGCATATAATGTACTTTGGGATATGCACTGCCAAGCAGGACCCTTTCTAGGAAAACTCATGGCACTGATTAACCCCAATGCCCAAATGACTTAGCAGTGCTTCTCGAGTGACTTTGCACTGTGGTATGGCCCTGGCCTCAGAGGGAGACCCTATTTCACTCTTTGCCACTTGTGTCTGTCAAATGTCCACTACTGTCACTGCAGAGTACATCTTCACCACCCAGAATCAGAATGAAGAAGTGGCTCTGAAATTTGGGTAGGTTTACTGAATTTCCTGATGGGTATTATGTATTTTCAATTACGTGAATGAGCACCTCTTTACAGTCTATATTCCTTCAGAATATGTATTTCAAAATCATGTTGTGGAAACCCAAGTCGTCTAATAAAAATCTAAAGAAAAAAAATAACAGATTTATTTTTCTTTAAGAAATAATTTATATATTTCCCCCATAACACAGCATTTAACAAGCTGTAACAAAAAACCAACAAAATCCGAAGAGTTTGCATGCTTGTATTTGTTCTTATGCAAAATAAAATTATTTGGAGACAGAGAACAAGCTAATATAAAATAAATCCTTCCTAACTGTTTCAGCAAGTTGTACCACCAAGCTCCAGTTTAAACCTAAACCAGAAACATATAGACATATGCCCACACAGAGGTATTATCATCAACAACAATAATAAAAACAATATTATCTGAGACTTAAAATTGTTGAAGGCAAAATAGCTCAAATGATTCTTAATGCCTTTCAGGCACATCTGAATCAAATAAGGTAATTATTCTTTAAAATGCTTACACAAAGTCTGATTTGCATGCTAGTAATTGCTATGCCTTGTGGCATCTAGCAATTGACACAGCAATGATTTTAATTATTGTAATTTCATCAGTATAAATACTTCAAAGTTATGCAAATAGTACCTCATAATCCACATAGACAGTTCAGAGTATTTGATTTACTAGTCTTGTAAGGCTCTTTGTCTATGCAGTTTACTCTCAGATGTGACTGTGCATTGCAATTGAAGCCTTTCACTCACATCAAAGCTCTAAATCATAACAAGATGAGCTAATTTTACAAAGACTGACACTTCAAACATTAACTTGCAAATACAATTATAAGATGAAATATATAAAGGACTTCACCAGGATATCATCTGGCATGGATACCTGCAGCTAATCATATCTAATGTTTTCTATGACAGTGGTAAGCAATGATATTGCAAGACCAAATGCCTTGGTGTGAACAATTACAGCCACTCTTGCTTCTGAACAGCTGTGTAAAAATACTTTATCCTGTTCTACCATTTAAAAGTTGTGTATTCAAAGTATATTTTTTAAAAAAAATGCTGTAGTTTTTTTTTAATAATGTTGGGGAATCACTGTTCATTTAAATTACTGTTTCTGATACCGAAAATAAATGTATCACAGGTAACATTTTCATGTCGATAATAATGCAAAATACATCAGAGTGAATGCATCTAAAATCAATATCTATGACAATTAAGGGAGTGGGGGGAAAAAAGATTGTGCTGTCATCAACTTGTCTTTTATTTACAGAAACCTTTCCAAACCCATGTTTCAGGCCACAAGTTTAGATGCTGTAAATCACAGTTTTCAATAAATCTTAGATGTTTAAAAACACCTCTCTTCTTTTAGATACCAAGTTCTTTATCAAATGCACAAAGAAAACATTGAATATCCATAACAACAAATCTGAAAACCAATGTTGACCATCAATATTTACAAAGCTGTCACCAATAGTTGTTTTACAGAAGAGCTGAAGTACAGCACTGGTTATCCTCAGCTCAAGATCCACGTGTGCTGAATGGAAAGAGAATCAGACCTGTTGCTTTTTTTTCTTTCTTTCTGTTGGTTTAGACTACAGCCTACCCTGAAAAGTGTAGGTAAACAAAATTGGAAGAAGATCACCTACAAAGAAACACCTTCAGAGGTGTTCTATATGCACAGGTATCTTGGAGGGACTTTGATGCCTGACCTGACAAGAAGTGTATGTTGAGAAAATGTGGCAATGGCCAGAGGTAATTCACTAAATAAAGATAGAGTGGGCAGTTTAAGCTGGAAGTGACATTACAATCAGAGATAAATTTTCAGTAACAGAAAACTACAAAAACATTTTTACAACTTCTTTATAGAAACTGCCATTGAATTCCTTTATTTCTTATTGATTGCATAATATTTATAATTTAATCTTGTAAAGGAGAAAGTACAAATAGAGAAGAGGGAAAATAACTCTCAAAATGAAGAAATAGCCTTTATATAAGTAAACCTAATTTGGGAAAACATATCTGAGCCAAAATACGAGGGAGGCCTGTTTGGAGAAAGTATATAGGGAGCAATTAACTCTCACACTAAAAGAATGAGAAAACGGCTGATGAAAAATAGGATAAAAGAGATTTAAAGTGAACAGTTTGTTGTTTTTTTTTAATGCAATGTGTCTTTAAAAGGCAGAAACCACTGCCTCAGAATTTTTTAAAGGTAGATGTAATAAATGGGCTAAAAGAATACTAACTTATAGGAAAGGGGGCTGTCCAAAAGTATAAATACTGGCTAGGATTCAGAGGCTGACCCAGGAGGTCCCTAAGGGAATAAGTGCTGGAACTAGAAAAATACTGCCTCCATAATCACCATTTCTCTTTCACTTGTGAAGTACTTGCTACCAGCCACTATCACAGATGGGAAACTGGCAAGAGCAACTCTTCTGAGAATTCAACAAAAGTCAGTGATTGTAATAGTTTGCAAAATGGCAAGCATATAAAATCACAAACTGTAAAAATTATCATGGAAACAGTGTATGGAATGAGCAGCTTAGAAGAATGTATAACACAGTGTTTGTGGAATACGTATTTACCTGCTTACACATTCAAATGTAACTCTGGCTCCCACTATTGCTGCAGCAGAAACAAGAGGAAGCTGACACAGGAAAAAAGCAGGATGTCAACATCAAGCATTTCAGCCATGTTGTAGCCTACACAGGTAAAGAATGACTTGCAAATCCGCCTCATGTAAGAAAAGGGAAGGAATCACTTGAAAGGAAACACAGAAAACCAGACAGCAGCATGAACAGCTAAATAAATTCCACACAACAAACAATGAAACACTGAATGATAACAATGTTGAATCACACTACATAAGAGCACTGTGATGGAAGTGACATGCCAATGGAATCACATGTAAGAAACTGAAACATCACAAAACAGAATCAGTTTTACCTTTGCTACTAGATGTAATTATTTCAGATGTTAATCTTTCTTTTCTTTGATTCACTGACTCACACCTTAGAATTGTTTTAGTAAATATTCTTTAATTGATGAGGACATTAAATGGTTTAGTAAAGAAAAAAAAATTAGTGGGAGGAAGTAACTTACTATGTCTCTTCCAGACTTTCATGTGGAAACAAAATAATTAGTAATTACAAATATATAGCTGGTTGTTCAATGTATGTTTCAGTTCAAACTGCAAATAAACACACAACATTAAATTATCAGAATGCATTCTGCACCTGAATATCTATTCGCATATCAAAGTGCTTTTTTGTTGTTTTATTTTTTTACAGGTCCTATCTGTTTTCAGCACAAAAAATCAGTGCTGGCTGTAGTAGGCCATCATATGACCTGGATAAAATTATCTGTTCAAGAATTCTCAGTACTGTAAGCAATATTTTATATCTTATAGAAATACAGAAAAGATATAAAAAAAAATTCTAGCTTAGATGACCCAAACTATTTTTCATCACAGCAAACAGTCTTTCAACAACAAATGCAAAATAGAGTGAAAAAGTTCCAAGGGAGAATTTTACTGTCAGTATCGCTGCTGCAACAAAGGGCAGAAGTCATTGCATTTCTATAAATCCTTCACTGGTACTTTTCCAGCCTTTATAAGTTTTTAGAAAATAAACCAAAGTGTTATTACTGCCAGACTAGTACTAAGAAATCAATATACACAAAATATAATTTCCATGCAACTCAAAGGATGCTATATACATACTTGGGGTGTGCTTTTCAGGAGAGGAAAGATGTATGACTTGCTAAAATGTATTAAAAAATCCACAAAACCTAATAGAATTCAAGTTTAATTTTTAACCTCTTGACTTTACTTTCTGTTAATTAACATTGGGATCCCATCCAAAAGTATTTGCACAACATTCATTTGCTAACAAATTAAATAATCTCAACTATTTCTGGGAACAGTACATCCTTATAGTCTGAGAAGTATGTGTTCCAGAAATATTTTACTTGTAACCATTAAAAGTGACTTGGAGCATGATTAAAAACCATGTAACACTACATTCAAATTAAACACATTGGTAATTAGATTCACATGTGTTTAGAGCAACACAATAAACCAGTATGCACACAAATATTTATATGATGAAACCAAAGTAAACAAGCAACAGCGGAAAGAGAACAGGATGGAAATTGAAACATTACAGTCTTTATATTATAGCACACAGTACACTGACACTCATAAGAAGAGTTAGTGTTCAGTATTGCAAAGTATGCTACATTCATGTATGAAGACTTAAAAGAATCTGTTCTTGCAGCTATGGTGAAAAACCACAAGTTGAAGTATTAGTAATTACAGCATCATCTAATGAAAAAAAAAAACAGATCCAAAAACCCTGCTATAAACTATTTTTTTTAGTGGTTCACTTCTACAAATCCCAGTAAATGTTTCAGTTTTGTGCTCAAAGTCACTTTGTCTTACATCAGGCCTGAGTGTTTTAAGTTCTATGATTCACTTCTTTAGTGAGAGGAAAAGTTGAGCCATTGACAGCATAGGCAAGGAGGTCCATGTAAACTTGGTGATCAGTGATTTGCACTCTACAGTTTCCCAGGAATGATCTAAGAAAATGTCAGAACAAAAGAAAAGAAGTGTTATTTTTTTACTAAAAGCTCTCACTGTGAAACCCCCTCCCCAAAAAAACCCCAAACCAATCAACCAACTACAAAAAATCCCAAATAAACAAACAAAAAATACATTCAGACAGATCACTCTCCATGAAAGAAAATTACCTGCGATATTTTAATGTAGAAGTCATAAAGTAGATCAAGTGTTCCATCAGATAACTTTCCTTTTATTCCTATCACCACAAAAACATTTAATTAGCATTAATTGTTACAAAATAAAAACAAAAATATTGTTTTGCTCTTACCCATGCCCAAAAGCCATGAAATGAAAAAGAAATTCTAATCTGTATTACCTCCAGGAACTAGATTCCTAGGAATTCTGCATGCATATGTACATGTCAGATGCATGAAAATAAAATTAGAAAATTAATCCTGTTTGAGAAAAATGAGGAGCCTTTCAGTTTCACCTGAGCTCTTGTTTAGGTCTCCTGTTAGTGGCGTGAAGTTGCCAACAGGGTGTTGTTTGGTGGTTTATTTGAGAAATAGGCAATGATATTTATCCAGGTTAGGATGATGAGCAAACCTCACTCTGTACCTTTTTTATATGTTCCCCAAATTAAAGCAGACTTATTAAGAGTTAGTTACAAAACCTTCAGAATAAAGAATTTTAAGAGAGAGAGTAAAAGAATTCTTCCCAGCATCCCCATATTTTGACTTTGTCGTGTAATGGAAGGAGAAGAAAACTATAAAAAAATAGTTATAAAATATATTTCTCAATTTACTGCATTTGTGGTCAGAAGAATTTCCTCACGCAAAGTCTCAGGCTGCTGTTTGCACTGAAATAGGTACAGCAGAATCTGAAGAGCCTTGATTATATTGTACATGTATTTCATGTCATAAACATATGAAACATTTAAAATATGGTATTAAATATGTAGCAACATTTCCTGGCACAGAAAGAACAAAGGTGTGAGAGAGGATTTTTTTAAAAAGCTTTTAAATAATGCTGGTAAGAAATGTCCCAACATGATAAAAATCCTGTCTTAGAATAAGTTCCCCTTCGTAGTATTCTCTTTGTTGTAGATACAGCCTTTACCTGAAAAAAAGGCCTACTGGTTGCTTTGAAAAAAGAAGTTTTAACTATTTAAGCTACTACATAATTATTTTTAACCATTTGGCAGAAAAGGCGGTTACAGCTTAAGTGTTAAACAGCTGTTGATGTGTATGAACAACACTTTTAAACAACGTCCCTTTTAACAGTGACAGATGCTTAGAATTTAAAACAACTTTAAGCGTAATTTTTTTAAAAATAATCACTATCTTATCAGCTCTTTCCTGCTGCTTCCCGTGGCTTTCCAATGACATTTCCTTGAGTAGGATAAACTACCCCTCTTTCTTCTTACAAGAGGGAAAAGAAAGAAAAAAGAAAGGAAAAAAAAAGAGGACTAAAGTTTAGAGATCACTGAAAATAACCTTATATAAAAGATTTGTTAGGCACTCTTTTTCTGCCAGATGGAAACTTCTTCCTACATCATCCTTTTAAGCAGACTAGTCTCCCTCATAAGTAAAGACAGAGTAAAAAAGAAAGCTAAATCAGTGGAAAGTGGGTCAGACTTGGATCTCCCAGCAGTCATTTGAAAACCTTACAGAGTAACTCTCAATACTCTCTGTTTTCACTTGGAGATGCAACCCACAGAATCAATCAGAAATTTGATTCACCAACAAGTTCTGAATCAGTCCCTAAATGCCTCACTGAAGAAATAACTGGTTCAACTTCCAGTACCTTTCTCATTGTATTTCCACACTATTCCTTTAGATTCAGAGTACACCATGCCAAGGGCCTGCTCAGTATAGTCCTGAGAACAAGGGGGAGAGAGCGCATGCCTTACCATCCTCTCTCAGAAATTCTCTCCCTATGAGGCTGGAAGTAGCCTCAAAGAGCCAAGCACATTGTAAGCCTGACTAACATATTGTCTGGTAAAGACAAAATACCAACAGCATGAGTTTCTGTTTGCCCTTAGAATTTAGGCACTGAGGGAAAAAAAAGGTAGTTTTTCCTTTTCTGGCTTAAGAAGTAAAATTCATTCAGGCTGTAGTGACTCCAGAGAGTTGTAGTATGCCTTTTTGCAGGCAGGCTCCTTCCTTCTGGGTCCACCTGGCAAGGATGCTGGTAAACAAGGTAGGGCACAAGGTTCACTGGTGGCACATCTCATCAGGATACTAAGCCTCATAGGAAACAACTGCCTTTTGTTAATTTTCTGTGAGCTCAAGTAGATGAGATCAGCTTTCCTAGTCTTGTAAGAAATTTTTCTGCCTGCATGTTGAAGCTACAGTACTGTAACAAATATATTACATATTGCTCTGGAACAAACACAGGAGTTTCAATTATTTTTTGGTCTATAGCACTGACCCAAATTAGCTTTATTGCAGTTCTGTTTGTATCAGTGAAAAGTCTGATATTGCTGTTTTGCATCTTACATTGTACTCCCTGCTTCTCCAACCCTGCATGCTGAATTCTCATTGGCATGGAAATTTGGCATCCTCCCTCCTGGAACAGAACTATCTTACTCAAAGTACTTTGTTTATATACATGGGATAAATCTCAGAAAGGGAAAAGATAACTTAAAAAATATTTCTATGTGGTACTGGTAAATACACTAATACTAGAAGGAATATTTTTATTTGCCATGTTTAAACGAACAGGAATAAAACAATGTTAAGAACTCACCAAAAAGCAGTATGGAAAGATTTTTTTTTGATAGTTTCTACACAAGCTTGTATGGGGAAACCTAATCACTACTACAGAAATCTCTGTATTTCCCAACACCTCCTGTGTGGAGCAAGCTCTGCCTGGTAGGTAAGGAGAGGGTGGAAGAGGCTGCCTGTAGCCATTCTCTACCAAGAACCCCAGAGGATGCTGCAGAAGACTTAGTCTGCAATGCTGAATTACGCAGAAAGGCCCACGTGGCCTCTTTAGAGAGCTCTGCACAGCAGACATCTGCCTCCTCTGCTCGGAGCCCCGTGCCTGCTATGGTGGTGCACGCATTCGCTCCCACTGGTACTCTCTTTACCCTTCACTAAACATGCTTGCTTAATGCAGTCTTTCAGCTAGTGGAAAATAGGTCCCTTGAAGGCTGTCATTCCCTTTCGGTAACCCCCTGGAACAAAACAAAGAGGTGATCTGACTTTCTGCTCTCCAGAGTTCACTTGGGATCAATTCTAACAACTCTCATAATGTCGAGATTAGGCAGCTTTTCCTCCTCCTTGTTAACAAGGCAATGACAAAGAGAGAGAGAAGTCAATTTCCTTTTCAAATAAAACTAAGAGGGCACTCGGCAGTAAATACAAAAGTTACAAATAAATAAGTGAAGTTTCTGACTGGTGAAGCCCTGAAGTACTTCTTACTGGAGGTACTGGCTTCTGGGCCAGGGGGAATCATCTTTAGGAAGCTGAAATTTGGATTCCATGGGCTTTAAAGAGCAGATGCAAATCCCAGAAGACTCCTTTTCAAGGTTAAGCTTGAAAGCTGCCCTTTTGAAACAGGCAGTTGCCAGCCTGACCACTGACCCTGTCATTTCTCAGGACAGGAACCTAAGCAACTGGGGAGCTGACAGGTCACCTGCCCTTCCTCACCGTGGTAGCAGGCAGGACCTGACACCTCCAGACTCAGGCTGCTGAAATTTCCTGTGAGCTGACTGAAAAGCAGACTTCAGGTACCAGTCTGGGTCAAATTTCCTCTGAAGCAAAGTCCTCTAAGCCATGGGCTTTCAGGAAAGAATTTGGCCGTGTTGCATAGGACCTTCCCACTCACCTGCATTCAATGCCAGGAGAACATCCTTCACCCTGTTCCCTTTGGTGTGTGCACCAAAGGGTTTCCTCCCAGACAGTCAATTTATGAGGTGATTAATATCTCTCCTGGAACAGGGATGCAAACCCCTGCTGTCCATTCATATGTACTAGAAAACCATCAAAAGCCACACAGACATAACATCTAACTGTTCTTAATTACTGAAGTGAATGCAGGAAAAAAAAAATTAGAAAAACAACAACAAAATCAAACTAAACAAAACTACAACAAAACCCCCCAAAAATGGAATATGGGTCCACCACTCAGGTGGCTGTTCTCATCCAATGACCACATAGCCTGCACTGGATGAACCACATCCATACTAAGCTAAACAAACAAGATATGAAAAAAAATACCAAATGACACGTTTTATGCACTTAGAAACTTATACCACTGCTGTTTACACAACGGGCCAGGTAGATAAAAGCACCCATCCCACCTAAAATCACTTTGCCTTCAATCGCTCCTTATCAGTTATCAGTGAAGTCCTGCATAAAGGACAACTTCGTTCAAAAATTTTGTGGAGCATGAGGCTAGATATTTTTGGAATGGGATAATGCAGGTTAATGCAGGTTTTCATCTATTAGTATATCATTAAAGTAGATCTGATTTCAAAGAGGCCCCATCTAAGTAGTCATTGCCTACAGTGAGATGAAAAGGGCTCCTGAAAGCAAGGACTCGTAGAAAAGATGAAGGTACAGTTACTGGGGGTTAACGGGAGAAATGCCCTGCAGATGGCCCTAGAGATGCAGGAATGGGGAGGACCCAGGCAGAACAGAGCAAAAGTAGGTGAGAAGCAATTTAGCAGCTGTAAGTGATTCCCAGACTGCAAAGAGGTCGACATTTTAGATAAACACTTAAAATAAACAACTCTTTCAAAACTTTTTAAAAGGCAAGCCAGTGGCCTGATCTTCACTGGACATGCTATTTGCTGTGACTTATACTTTGCAAAGAGGAATACAAAACGAAGAACTGAGCCTAATGACTCATTTTAAAAAAAACCAAACAAACAAACCAACAATTCTGAGAATAAACTGTTTGATTTAAATTAAAGAATAAAACATGGAATCATTTTAAGTTTGTATCACCAGAGTAGGAAAATAACTGGATTTCTGAGTAAGAAAATGGTCTTACAACAATTTTGGCTTCATGTATATGATCAGCTCCCACTTCTTTGAGCAGATGTTCAGGCAAAACCATAATACTTAGAAGGGCAAACACTGGATGCAAGGTTGGAGTTCAGTTTGGTATTCTTGTGAGAAGAGCCAACCACAGCAGCTGCCCATCAGCCAAAGAGTTTATAGCCCAACTGACAAGTTCTCTGTTTCCTCCACTGTCTCAGGATTTGCAGGTTGTTCTGGGCAAAAGACCACTGCAAAAATAGAAATTTTTACTCTTAGCAGAAGCAGTATCAACAATGTCATAGAGTGAATAATCAAGGAAAGGCCACTTGGCTCAGCCTTTTAAATAAGAGCCACGGAATGGCAACTTTGTTATGTCCCAGGTAGGGTCCACAGGATTGTGGTTGGTACCAGCACCTTATTTATAAATATAACAAGCTCAAAAGCCCCAGTACTGATGAGAATTACCAGCACAGTCAGTGCTCCACAACTCAGCTATGTGGAGGTGCAGCCAGATGCTCCTGACAGAATTAGATACACAATAGTATACATAATTACCAGGGGACAGGATGCAGCCTGACTTTTTAACTCATTTGTGCCTTTTTCTCCTCATAAGGGTTACCCAAGCCTTCACACAGTCACAATCCCAGCTGTACTCCTTTTACCCCTAAGTCATGAGACAGCACTATTGTGGCATGTGAAAAAATTGTGAGTGTATTGCTTGAACAATTTGGGTTTGCTTTTTTTTGAACATTTGATGCTTCTCTGGCCTACTCCTTCAAATGAAGTTCACAAGAGTTAATCCAGTACTGTGCTGATTTGGATATATGGTAAGTAGGGGAGTAATTGAGAATCACTGCATAAACCTATTTTTTATAGGCAGTCATGGCAGAAATAGATTGAAAGAACATTAAAAATTGTCTTTTATGTTTTCTTCATTACAGTCCAAACATCCAATCACATTTACCAAAGGTTTAGGAAAGAAAAAGTTGTCACATATTTCAAAGGAAAAGAACAAAAACCCCAAAACCAGAGAAACCGAAAAAAAACCCCAAAATTCCCTACCAAAACGCCAAATGCAAAATCTAACAATAAACCCCAGAAAAACAAAAAAAAAATACAAAGAAAAGCAATCAGTTCAGTAAGATTTATTTCATATAGCATAGCAATAATTTTATTCCTGTGATAGTTTTAGTCATATAGAGAATTAGCAGGAAGAGGTCAATTTCTCACCCATTTACAATAAGAATAAAATATTCTCTAACTAAATGCTTAAAACACTGAATCAACTGACCAAACACAGCCTTTACATTTCCAGACCAAACTTTAACACTTTCTCAAGGACTAAAATTATTAGTATTAGTTATAAGACTAATTTATGGTACACACACTACTTTGTAGGAAGGTAAATGGTCCATCCTTTGTTTCACAGTGATAACCTTCTGCAAAGAGATATTTTTAAAACATTATTCTTAAGGTCTTTTTTTTATAAATTGCATACACAGGTAGAAGTTTGCACTGTGTATGAATTGCATTTTCCTATATGTCAAACACTAGTAAAATGGGAAAAAAATTTTATTTCTCAAAAAAAAATTAAAAAGGGCTGGTTTAATTCATCTCTTTTTCCTTTTCACACATACCAGATCCCATTAAAATATAATATATTAATCATATCAATGTTACAAAAAAAGTATGCTGATTACTATGTGTGTATATAAATGTTTAGGAACATTTTCTTAATCTGAAGCATTTTGCCTTTTTCTGATGGTTCTAAAAGGCTCTTTCTACAATGTTTCAATGATGAAGCTTTGTGATTTTAAAAAAAAAACTAATATATAAATTAAGTTTTGATTTCCTACAACATTGCTTTGATTACACTATAAATGTAACCATGTGTTGGAAAACATAAGAATGAAAAAAAATCACAATTAAATGAATAGAACTAAAATTTATAATGAATTTGGAATATCAAAAGTGTTGCTACAGCTTTCAGTGTTTCTAAGTAAATTTTTTATTAAAAGGTTCCATCCTTACAACATTTTTTCTGCCATTCAGAGTGTGAACCAAATGCCAATCATAGTAACAAGCCAACATAATTTTCAGAAGTTAAAGGTCTAGTTTTTACCAAAAATATCATTACTCAGCCTACAGATTCTGACCTTGACTAATATATTTACTTCCCCATCCTTAAGGAATTTTTTAAGTTATTAATACATATTGAATATGTACTCTCTGTAAAATTCACAGTATTAAAATGTTATGGCTATTTATTCCAGATTTCAAGAATTTTTTTGAATTTTCGTGTGTGATGAGGGATTTGGAGTGGCTGCTTTTGATCAATCACAACTCATGAATATTCAGCCTTTGGGAAGGTGCATATAGGAACTTATTTTGGGAAATGTACCAGCTCCTTCATATATTATGTTCAGAAGTAAATAAATCCATTAATTTGGGAAAAAAAAACCCCACCCAAGTCTAACTTCAGTATCCAAAATGAAACACCATAGGAAATACATGCTAAAACAATTGCATGTTTTTAGCTGGTTGGTTTTTTGTTTATACTGTTTCACAGGTGTTAGTTCAAAAAAGCGCTGCCCAGCAAGATAGGGAGGGCTGCAGAAGACATCTTTGATAAACCATGAAATAAATGCTTCAGGAATCCAGTAGATTATGGGAAAACCATCAACATTTCTGAACCCTGTAATTTTGTCATAAGCTCCCCTTTTAACAGACACTTCTATTTCTCACTCCCTTGGTTTTTCACAATAGTGATCAGCTGGCAAATTAATTGAATTTGCTACAGAAGTTAAAGGAAACAATATTTTTGTTGTGGCAAGGTGTCTCTTAATTCTCTTTCTCTAGGAGCCTCTCTAAACATGAGTAATTGTTACACACCCTCTAGTTGAAATGCTAAAATAGTTGAATCCCCTTGTTCAAAGTCCCTGTTACAATACGAAGGAATTAGCATTATAAAAGTATCTGAAGGAAAAAAAACAAAAAGAAACCTGTGACCAATTTTTGGTTAGAAATAAGAAAGAAATAGAATCCAAACTCCACAAATGAAAAATCTCAACATACATATGGTTCTCGTAACAGAAGAGTTTGTGAGTATTTGTACACAAACTGCTTATAAACCAATTTATACATCATCCATGGTAAGCATATGTGCCAGTTAGGTGAAAAGCTGTATTTCCCCCTTTCTAAAAAGCAGGTCATGTGGACTGTATTTATCAAATAATTTCCCTTTTTATTTTTCCTCTAGAAATACTGTTTCAGACCTCCAAGAAGTTCTGAAATTACTAATATAAGAGAAGGATGGAAAAAGTGCAACAAATAATTAGGTCACACTGTCTAAACACTTTGGTATGCATATGAAAATTAGAGAAATAGATGCCTACATATGTGTAATTGTTTTCAGCAGCAAATTTATGAGATGTCTAAACTTATTGATAAGTTCCAAGGAACAGTCTTAGGCACTGATTATGCACTATTCATTTTGCTGCTTAATAGTGCCTGAAGATGGTCATCCTCACCAAGATCAAAAGTCTACCTTGAGAAGTATGCTTATTTTGATGGTAGATAGCAGTATATCCTATATGGAGATTTTTGGGGTTTTTTTAAGGGGGTGGGGATTAGCACAAAATTGTCTTACAGCTTCTGCAATGAGAATTTAGCTAGTTTCAACTCAGTAATTCTCCCACATTACTTTGGTGGTCATTTTGAACCCCTTTGGTAGATGCTCACTCTTTTGGCCTTGTCACCCATGGTTCAATATTACCACTGCAGTTATGCAGCACACACTCTGTGCAAGCAAACCTAAGTGTTTGTGGCCTTCGTATAGCAGCTTATATCAGTATACATCTGCTAGGAAAAGACAACAGTAATACAGTAGGAAGGTACATCATCACCACTTTCTAGGCAGTTTTTCCAAAGTTACCCCAAAAAATCTCTCCCAAAACTCGAATACCTCCTGTCACCAAAATCCTTGAGAGAAATGTCAGGGAAGAGATTTTTGTGCCTACTGAAGGCTTCTCTTTTTCCTTGTCTAAAATCAGTTTGATTAAAACAAACTACAGATAAAAGCATCTCTTTCCTTGTGATCACATCGAAAATTTGAAAATTCTGCCTTGAAAAATAGGGGCCAGACACTTGCCCAATAAGACATGATTTATTGTAACACACAGAAAATTCAGTCTGTGGTAAATGTTAACACTGCAAACAATTTCTATACTAATGTTTCCAGACCTCAGTCTTTTAAATCCCTGAATATATCTATCTTCTTTATTCTAACAATTGTAATTGTAAAAGCCATTTCATTTTTGAAAACTGCAAAACCATTGTTTTAACAGAGGCTATTGATAGGAATATATCTGTAGCCAATAGTAATGTGATTTTCAAAGACAAAAATAATTTAGTATAATTTTCTGTGGATCATAAATGATTGAAGGACACTATTCATGACAGCAAGCATAAAATATGATAATTTTTAAATTTTAATTTTCTAATTCCAAATTTTTCTTACATTGTAAGCACTTTTTGGCAGCTCAAAATTTAAAATTCTCATGAAGGAATGACAAAGAGCATTATAAATAAAGTTTACAGTCAATTCAAATTCAGTTCCTAGGAATCATGACTACTCTAGGTATCTTAAAAGTGAAAACAGTAACATGAAAATGAATCCAATATTATGTCAAATAATATAATATTTCCATTTTGATCATCAAAAAACCTGATCTATTTATTGCAAGTATTTTCTAGGTGCTTTTTCTTAAGTCTATGATTATACTCTTCTAGTTAAAGAAAATTTCATCCTGTTGAGCAAATATTTTTAAATCCTCTCTAAAGAAAGCACTTAATTTTTCAGTAAACTACTTATTACTAATACAGTTCATAAATACAACATGAAGATAAAAATGTATGCATCCTTTTCAGTTTAAGCAATTTGTTCTGCAACTACACTTAGACCTAAAACAAAAAATAAAATTAAAAAAATAAAAAAGCATGGTGCTTCCATTGCTTAGATTCTTTTCTTTACACTTTTAGAAGAGGAAAATGGGTGAAGAGAACAGTTCATAATGGAGATAAGGTAAGGAAATATAGACCTGAAATAGGCAAAGTTCATGAAAACAGTTAAGTAAAACAAATAGCACGGTAGGGACTGAATTAAATTTTTAAACGCACACAATAGAATACCTGTATAACACAAGTGATTTCCTTCTTACAGTCATAAATTCAATGTACAGAAACAATGCATTGCAGAATGATGCACTTTATAGTGCTTTTTTCTTCCCTTCTTAAAATATAGAACTATTATGATTCTCTTGTGTGGATGATAAATCCAGCTCAAAATTCTACCCACTGTGAGTTCTACCAAAACATAGTACTGAGAATGAGCTGTGAGAGAATGAATTATGATATACCAGTGGTTTGTGCAGTGTGTGTATTGAAGATAGAAAAGAGAAGAGGAGAAAGAAGGGCACACAAAGAAAAAACACAGTGATTTAAAGGTATTTTAAAAAAAAAACAATGCAATATCAGATGCATTTGTTAAGTAATTTTTAATTAATTAAAATCTGAACCTTATGAAGTTTTAAATTAAATAAACTACCTATGGAAAGTACTCTATAAATAATAAAAGATATAGGCACAACTTCAGGTTTCAGCTTTGGATACTGACATTAATAAAAATTATTTCTTAAATTGCCTTCTCCAAAAGCAACAGCATAGTTGAGAGCATCAAAGCTCCTATGTGTTGGAAACAAAAGGATTTCATGATGTAGTTAGCTCTGAGACCTCTGAAAGACAAATATATGGACCTAAAAAAAATCAAGAAAGGAAAAACCCAAAATAAGGAAAAGCAGGATAATGGGTACATACTCAAAAACTGAAAATATTGGAAGCATTAACAATTTTAAAGAGTATTTGAGCAGGAAGGACTTAAAATCCTAAAAAAAACACTAACCACTTGAATCACTCCAGTAATTTTCAATTGCTTTGCAATGTGCAAGCAAGGAACCTTGATCACTTTCACAATGAAACACTTAAGCTCTCTGATAATTTTATACCCTTATAGGCCACATATTTCTGGAACCCCATCATTTCCTAGCTGAAGTGGTTTTAAAAATATGTGAAGTGCTCCAATAATTTTAAATTATTCTGTGCAATGCAAGCTCAGAACCCTGATCACCTCAAAATTTAAGAGCTTATAAAAATTTGAAGTAGTCCAATATTTCTGAATGATTGGGTATTGTGATTTCACTTGTTTTATAAAGTGCTTCCATTTGCAAGGCAGTCTGGAGATAAACTGAAATATAGCTGTTGGCTAGCAAATATGGTCATGTAAAAATGTAATATTAAAAAATATAATCAGACATCATGCTCCTGCCCCTCACAAAAATCAGAACTCAAGCAATACAAAGAAAAGAAAAATGTATCCTGAAGCCCCAGTTACAACCAAAGGAGAAAAGATCTGCCCCAAAATTTCAGTCACAAACTACATGTCCAGAAACACCTAACATATGAAAATTTACAGAAGATACAATAAATCAAACACTGCATTCTTTCCAGGAGAGTTATAATTATTTATATGTCTAATAGCTTTTACAGATATATTTTGTGAATGTCTGTAATGAATATTATTTGATCATCTTGTCAAAGTGTAAGGTACTTACACACATCTCACTTTAAGGTGCACTGTCTGGATTTTTTTCTGGGTTATTTTTTCATATAATAAAATCAGACAGGAATATTGTCACTTATCGAATGGACAATAATGAAAAATATGTTTTATTTCTGCCAGAAGTTCTACTCAAAAATATGCTGGTTTACTGAAGCAAAAAAAAAAAAGTATTCTTATCTATTGAGGTTTTTTAGATGGTTTACTATTCTGAAAGGGCTTGGATTTTAACTAATAATGCATGCAGTTTTGGGGGTAAAGATGCTATAGGTTTATCCCCTTTTAGAAGGGAAAGTGAGGTTTCTGTACATCATTTAAGTTCATAATCTATACAAAAAATTAATGCCTACAGTAGGAATTTCAGCAGTGTTTGTCAGCTTGCATTTCAGTGGCTTCCCATGCACACTCAGAAATATATTTTGAAAAAAAAATAATCTCACATTCAACATTCACTGTCCTCCTCTATACTTGCTTTTCTCTCCCATTTTCTGCACATATACAGCAGGATTTGAAATTAGAGGGTTCACAGCCTCAGAGTGGCATTTTTTAATTAGGTTCCCAATTAATATTTATTTGAAATCTGGTGGTGGACAGGAGGGTCCTCTCACAGTAGAGCAATGTCTTCGGAAAATACAGACTATCTGCTGAAGAGGCAGGGAAAACAGAGAAGTTGCCAGGATTCCTGCCCTTTCCACCCAGTGCCAGGACCTGTTATGATCATTGGAAGCTATTTTGGTTAATGCAATGGTTTTGCTGTTGTATCACTTTCTGAGGAGGCTGAAATCCACTCAGCAGGGTGACCCACTTGTCTGTAAGGTGTGTGTATATAACTTCCATTAGGATTAAGGTAGTAATGTTCAGCAGTGGAAAAGCAGCTAATAAGGTATGTAACCCTTGAAGCAACTTTTTTCTTAAACATTTCCACAACTAGGTCACAAATTCCTTCTCAAAGAAGCAAGGGAAGACACTGACATCAAACAGAGGCCCTCCTAAGCTACTTCAGCAAAAGTACTAATCATCAAATTGAATGAACCATCCAGACTTCAACAGAACTCTTGTATCTGAGGAAATTTATCATCTTCCAAAAATAGCATGCCTCCTTTATTTTTTAGCAATAGTGGCAAATAAAGCAGGAAGAAAACAATCCATATGTCCTTTCATCTGAACAAGCAGAAAAATATATCAAGAAATTCTTCTACTAAATTGATACCCAAATATCTATCTATCTATCTATCTATCTATCTATCTATCTATCTATCTATCTATCTATCTATCCAATAGTCTATCATGGCCAAAAAGTATCATAAAATTTCTGGAATTTTTCTTCAGGTAACAAAACTGTCAAGAGAATATATCTTTTTTCTTAAAAAAAAATATTTATTACTTTTTATTACTATGCAGCAATAGAAGTATATGTTTTGTCTTTAGCTCTGCCTTCTTGGAATAAGAGAAAATGAAACTTTATTTAAGGAATTCTTGACATGACTCAATAATGAGATTTTTTTGCCCAAAGTTTGCAATAGAAGATTTACTCATTAAATGCCCCCAAATTCTTTTGCTCAGCTTTTAAGGGCAGAATATCTTGATTATTAAGAGAGGTGTAGGAATGCAGTTATTATTGGAATGAAATTTACTTTAAGCCTCTAGATGTGTATTTTCAAACCTGGCCAAAAGTACAAGAAAAGAAAGGTTGTTTTGCCCTCCATTTTACCCCTGAGGTTTTGCACATTGCTCTTTTATGTGTTGACTCAAAGAGAAAGATAACTGAGTTAAGAGAGGCAGGCTGTAAAAGACCCAGTTTAACTTAATGGAAGCAATAGGAAATACAGATAATCTGAGCAGGGAAAGCTCTTTTAAATAGAGATTTCAATCATCATGACTTAAGGAACTTTGATTTGGAATATGTTGGATCTGACATGCCATCAGGATGACTCATTGTGCTGAAATACATCATGTTTCGCTATTATTGCTTAATGTGACATATTGATATAATCAGATGAATTGTCAAAACAAGATGTCAAGTATGTGAAATTCAAATTAAGCAAAGTTTGGAAAAAGTCCTCAAAAGGGACTACATGTTATTACTTTAATTACATATTTTACTCCACCTTGAAAAGCAGGTCTTTCTAGATTTGTACCTCTTTGGACTTGTGTTTAGAATGTCTTCCCTTAATTTAGCCACATATTTTTTCTTCTCAGTTTACATTTGCATGGCCACCTGACCAGAGAACACTCTCAAAGTAAACATACTTCCCATGAGAGTATGGGAAATTGAGAGTATTCCTCTATTTCTCATCCTTTTTGTTGTCTGGAAAGTAATTTTTTAATTTGTTTGTTTGTGTTTTTACCAGTGTCTTAAAAATGTGCTAATGACAATCGCTTCAAGGAGAGCTCTGTAAGTGACACAGCTTGAACGGGGCATTGGAAAAGACGACTGCCAGAGGTCGCTCCAACCTCAACCATTCCATAACTCTGTGAAAAATTCCAGCTTTAGCTTTGAGTCTCCATCTGTTTCTAAAATCTTTGAAAGAGCTGAGTCTAATCTGAACCCCATTGCAAAACCAGATGTAGCTGATGCACCACCTCCATACTCAGAATACTTCATTAGTCATAAGAATAGTCAGACTGATATGGAACAGACCCCTGTACAGATCTGAGTATCTGTGGCCTCCAATTTTGCCTAGTAGTTATAGAGTTTAAGGCTGCAGCACTGCCTACAAAACTTCCTACATTCATAATAAGTGCTAGTTTCAAAAGAAAGAAATACATATTTTCAGCTTAGGAAACAGAGAGAAATCTACACTATTCTCAAATTCTGCTACTCCTGCAAGAAAAGACTCTTTCCCAAGGGACTCGTGGGTATGTAAAATGTAATACAAGATGTCCAATTTCTTGGAGTTATAGAGGTTTTGAACACACTTAAGGATTCCTCCACTGTAACCCATGTCCATGCCAAGACAGTTTTCCTTGCAGAGGAGCTCCCATGGCTCACTGAGGCAGGATACCTTCCTTTAACTGACAGTAAATAGTGTGTGCTGCTTTTACTGCAGAGAAAGTAAAGGTTAATCCACAGAACAACTGTCTCACCTCAGCCCTCCTGTTAAAATGCTAGGTAACATCACATTATTATTATTATTATTGCTATTATTATTGCTATTATTGCTATTATTGCTATTATTATTATCATTAATAATAATAATAATAATAATAATAATAATAATAATAATAATAATAATAATAATAATAATAATAATAATAATAATAATATTTTCTGAAGAAAATATAGCAGAGCCTTAACAAAATTGACAAAACCCCAAAAATTTACTTTATATAAATAAGCTAAAACATTTGGAAGCATTTTGTTTTGAATTGTTTTAATTCATCAGTGTTTTTTTTTTAAAAAAAAAAACAACAAATACCCCAAAAGGATAACGAAAATAGTTTATTGTAGTTTATTGCTGAACTATGATTTCCATGCTGAAAGACAAAACCTCCCTATACTGAAATACTACTGGTTAATTCAAATCCTGCCTGAAGCATGGCACACAGTAATAATGATGACAACATCTAGTCCAATAATATAAAAATCAATAGAATGCATTGAACTGCTATCCAGAGCAAATCTAGAATGTCATTTGGTTGATTATTAATTAAATTGGCACCTGCTAAACTAAATACAAATGAACTAAATACCAACAAACTTTATTTTACATGGAAAATTAAAAGGTTAGGTAACTATTATATGGATCAAGAAAAGAAGTAGAGTTTTTGATGTTACTAGCATAGAATCCTGACAATTTTTATGCCTTAGGCTTTGAGATATTTAAAGGAAAGAAAAAGTGATTGCATAAATTGTATAAATATAGCTTTTGAAAATGGTCTTTTAATTCTTATTGATCACAACCTTGGCATTCAAAGTCTAATTATACTAAAACTCTGTGCTATATACTCAGTGTACTCAGAAATCATTGCCTGAAATTAATCAACACTACAAGCACACCGCTCTTAATTACAAAATGATCTTTGTAGTGCTTCTTACTCCATTTTTTGATGCTCTTAAAAATGACCTGACAAACCTCAAACCAAATCATAATTTCCAGGTGACATTTTTATTGTAACATTTATGATACATAATGAAAGTGTTCCACAAAGCATTCAGGCAAATAATCAGAATGTAAGAATTCCCCTAGAAAGATATGTTTTGCTTCAAGTTTCTTAAAAATTCTGAAAAACAATCTAGAAATATTCCTTTATAATCCCAGCTAATTTCTGGAAGAGTTTTTTTCTGCAAGTTATTTTTGAGCTCTCTTTGCAAGATCAGGTTTTGAGGTTCATTCCTCCCACTCACTAATAATACTACAGAATGTGGCTGCCTAAATACTTACCTTAAAACTGTATCTTGTGCATTTTATGAAGATACCAACTGTGAAAGCTAGGAGCTTTCTACAACTTAAATGGACAAATTTCCTTTCAGATGAGAGCCTTAAAGCTGGCCTAATACAGAGATATTCCTGCTTACCTCAATGATAAATAGGTGGAGTTTTTGCCTTCATCAATATAATGTGTTTTCTTTGCTAATATAAATATCATATACTTATATAAATTATATAATAATTTATATAAATAAGTAACCTTAAAATAAATAAATAAACAGAATGTTTAAAGTGTTATGAGTAAAGCTAATTTCACAGGGTGCTGTTCAAATAGGACAATTAGTACCATGTGGCATATATAAAATAACTGAATTAGATCACACTTATCACCACAGTGTATTCACATACATGCAGCACCATCACTGGGGTTTTTTGATGTTTTATTTTAGTTCAGGCACCAAAAGCTTTGCTAGCTTTCATCAGTAAGTGAGAAAAAGGGAAACAAGTGAGCATAAAAATCTAGTTAAAAGAGAAATTAAATCATAATGCACCAGATATGGAAAAACATTTTATAAGCTATTTCAGAATTTGTGCCAGTAAGAACTGGAATTATATTCCAATAATTTTGACACGTTTTCTGGAAATATAAAATAATGTGGCCCTTAAGGGCCAGTGACCTAAGGAAGAACAGTAAATTCTTGGAAACAAATGACCGCAAAATTTTTGAATTATATCTGGCAGAACCCAAATCATAGTCTAAAAAATAATATATTCTCGAGGTTGCAGTTAATAGGGCTTGGCTGAGATAGTAAACCAGTTTCCCCAGCTGTTCCCCAATCTGAAGATTTGCTCTTCAATTATACTTAAAAGATAGATAAAAATGTGATAACAAACATTTAGTTAGGTTCACAACTACTTTTTCTACATTGAAGTACATTGAAGTAGTCTCATTGCTCATGCTCTGGACTCCTTGTCCACTCTACTCCAGCTGCTGTAACACCATAAACTTGAACAATTCCAGTGCAGCCTCTTGTAAGATCTAGCATTATAGTTACACATTTTCATTTAAAAAAACACCAACAAACAAACAAAAAACCCAAAGAAAACAACAACAGAACAACAACAAACCCAAACCAAACCAAAAACCCAAACAAAAAATAAACAACAAATTTACTTTCATCTCCCACAGTTATTCAAGCTCTAAGACATTCAGTTTAATCTTCTGTACAGGTGTTTCATATTTCTTATAACCCATTTTAAATATTCAGTGAATATTGAATATTCAATGTTTCCGTCAATAGAAGATTATTTGGAAAAAGCAGCACATTGTAAATTCTCTTCCTAGTAGTCCAAGAAAAAGTTGATGCAGTAAACTTCCAGTTCTTCATTATGAATATCCTATGACAGTTGTGCCTTTAATTATTGAATACAAAAAATAGGTCATTTTAATTGACAACAATTGAGCCACAAATTTGCAAACTTATTAACTACCCTCTGGCTACTCAAAGTACTGTTTGCTGTGTCTTTGGATGATTAGTTGTAGAAAAAGCAAGGGCAAGTGTAGTCTCATTTGGCAAAAAAAAAATTCACTCTGGTAAGAGACCAGCAAGGTCCTTCACCTTTTCTTTTTTCAAGGTGTTTATCCCAGAAACCTTGGGAAAGGCATTGCATAATCTCTAACACACTTCATCAAAATCATACCTTTTACGTGTCTATTGTTCTAAAAAGCAATAATGAAATCCTTCTGCTTTCACAAAGATTTCTCAGTCTTTAAAGAATAATTTCACAGAATGGGTGATTGGTTGGTTAGAGCATGGTGCTAATAAAACTAAGGGTGTGGGTTTAGTCCGTCCACAGGCCATTCACTCAAGAGCTGGACTTAATGATCCTTGTGGGTTCCTTCCAACCTAGAATATTCTGTGAATCTGGTCCAACCACTCTCCTTAAGCAGGGTCATCCTAGAGCACATGGCACAGGATTCTGTTGAGATGGTTCTTAAATATCTCCAGTGAGGGAAGACTCCACACCCTCTCTGGGCAAGGTTCTAGTGTATCATCATCCATTCAGTGAAGAAGTTCTTCCTCATATTCTGATGTGCATTAGCTTCTATGTTTTTACCTCTAGAGAATATTTGTTTGGAATTTGCCCCACTGTGCCTACCTAGAGCAAAAGAACATTGGTTTTGGCCTCGATTTGAGTGACTGGGGTGCAACAAGTGTTACTAACATACAACCAAAAACCCTGTTCTAAATGGTTTCTAAATACATGCCGAGCTCTTGACCATGGAATAATTTAAAATGACTTGCATATTGTTCTGATATTCTTGTGTTACCACAAGTATTTTGTTGATTTTCTCCATGTCTTTTACTCAAAGAAGAATGCCTCTGAAGCATACTGAGAAAAGTTTTCTTAAATCTTGTGTCAGTGATAACCTGCAAAATTCTTTCTGACACCTGTTTTAGAGGTTTTAGATGCTCGGAAGAGATGGCAACAGCCTTTCTATCACATATGTAGATTGTGATAACAAATAAAAGGCAAATAATTTTAACAGAAAAACATGGAACAACAAAGAAAGAAAGCCTGCCATCTGGAAAGACTGTTAGATCTTTGAAGCCTAAATCCTTTTAAATTTCATTATAAATATGACCGTTGTTTTGGGGGGATAAACTCACATGAAATTTGCCCAACATTATTGTTATCTGAAGGCACTTGGCTGTCTAGAGTTGCTTGATCATTCTGACGTGCTTAATTCTAGTGTGCTTCAACTTTCTCATTTAAATATATCTTCCCATCAATCATTAGTGCTTTCCTTCCTGGGTCATTGAGAGCATAATACTTCATTGTGTCAGCTGAAGGTGTGCTGACCTACTTTTCCTGGTTAATTTCAAGGGTAGGATCAGATGTTCCATTGCTTTAGTAATTGATCTGACGATAGATCTTTACTAGAGCACCCATGACATGGTCTGAGGGGCATTCCAGGCATCACTGACTTCAAGGTCATAACTGAAATGAAAAATTCTCCAATCAATTAGGTAACATGGCTGCATAGTTTGTTCTTTGAAATAATTATTCTATAAACATACTGCTTTTCCTTGATAAAAATTGGGGTTTAATGCAGAGGCTCACGTGAAAGTTGCTGCTACCTTTTGGTGTGTAGTGCTTTTTTAATGTTAGTGGCCCCTTAACCATTTTAATTTTACATTAACTACCTTGGGAAAGTGGAAAGACCCAGTGATAAGTGACAAGGTGTAAAGCCGAAAAGATATAAAGGTGCTAAAACAAAACAATTATCAGTGACGGCAAAACCAACAGTTCACTCTAGAAGGAGCGAAGAAACGATTCCAAACAAAATAATCTCTCAGGAGCAGACTTCTAAACTGCTAGGGAGGAGATACACTTTTCAGTTTGTGCACACTTTGTTCCTCTGGCACACCACAAAATTTGATTTTTGAGGTTGGACTCTGCAGTGTGGTTTCATAAAGCGTTACTTCAATGTGCACACTCCCACAGGTAGAGGATACACACATCTACCTTCAGATCTGCCTGGATTTTGACAATGGTCTCATATTATTACCAGAAGGGGGAAATGTCTCTCCAGTGCATGACTATAACCTGCACAATAAAGTTCTCATAAATACATAGATAATGTACAAGTAAAATTCAAAGTGAGATGTATTTTGATAGCTTCTGAAATGTATACGTATTTAGCTGTTGATTTTCACCTATTTTTTATTATTCCTGATAATACACATAATACAGTCATGGAAAGGACTGAATTTGTGCAGTGTCTAAATTAAAAAGAAATAGAATAATTCACACAGATAAGTACTTCTAGCAGTTCTTTTCCTATATTAGTTGCCCTGTTTTAGAAATATGATTGGTTTTTTGACTGCTAAAAATTGCTTTTTAGAATTATTGTCTGTATAAACTAGTGCAGTGTTTCAGCTGTGAAAACAATGTTGGTTGAACAATAATAATAATTAAGTCTAATAATAATTACTTTATTTAAAATCCTTCTATGAATATAAATACATATTTGTGTCTGTACAAAAAATCCACTCTCTATATATTTACCAAAAATGTTACAGTTTACTTAATGAACAATTTCTATTAAAACCCATCATGAAAAAAGTTATTTTTAGAGGCCTATTGGAAAAACTCAAAATAAAAGTTAATATTTTCAGAAGAACATTCAGGATGTTTGCCTTTGAATATAGTATTAAAAATTTTTATGAAGTGTATTTGAAACCAAAATAATTTCAAGTTTCTACAAGTTTTGTTCATGGAGTCTCTTAATGGAAACAAAAGCTATGTCATATGCAACCAATCAAAATAACTCAAGTTTCTTATACTTACAATATGATAATCCCCACAATCAGTTCACAGACAATCCTGTGGTTGAAATACAGTCACATAAAACTTGGTTGAATAAAACAAACATGACATAACAAAAGAAAGATAAATTTGGTATGGACTGCTTAATCTAGTGCATTTGAAATAGATTGTATTCTAAACATATGATTACGAATAATAAATATTTCTGGTTTATATACATTCATGTTTTGTGATGTCATTACAGGGTACTCAGAGGTTGCTTATGGTAGATACTAATGAACAATGAGACAATTACCTTCCACCTTACTGAGAATTGAAAAAACAGCATCAACCCCACACAGAAGACAAACACCTGTCAGTAATCTCAGAGCATTTGCAAAGATTTTCTGGGGACTGACAAAAAGGCCATGAATTTCTGCAACATTTTGCTGTGTACAACTGTCTGAGAGAAACAGAGAAAATGAAACAGAGGGATTGCCAGGGACAGGAAAAGCTCTGGAAATGATAGCCCTGAGAAAGAATAATGGAGAATGATTGACGGCAGTGGAAATAGAAAAAAAACAGTAATGGTTTTTAAAGAGATCGTTTCTATTTCTGTGATTCCTACAGTATCTAAAGAAACAGTTTTATATCTAAGGACCCAGATCCATAAAGAGTGAACGAGTTCTCCAAAGAAAGATCTATCTTCACTGTATTATCCCCACCAGAATAACAACTAATGCTGATAATTTTTTCTAGTCGTTCAGGTTAAATCATGTAATTTTGTAGATAAAAATTTTCCCTACAAAATTATTCATGTGTATAAAGTTAACTATTTGTAAACTTTTTCAGAAATTGCAGATAATGGACACCAGGACTGTTTTAAAAAAATCTCCTAAAAAGAGCAAAATGTATTTCTTCATTAGCTGCAGGTGAAGCAATCATAGTTTATTTTACGTAGAACATAAAATAATTCCTATTCAGCTTATTTCCAAAAAAACATAGAGCAGATGGCATGAGATCTTGACATGCACTTTCTATAAATCAGAGTTACTAAATATCTGATAAATTTTAGCATGAATTATGTTTGGGCCTCTGTAGCAACTGAGTAGAAAAATCAAAGAATCATGAGATGGTTGAGCCCCCTAGACCTATCCCCCTCCTCACACAATCTCAGTTGCAGCAGACTGCCCATGACCCTCTTCAGCCAGGAGGAGACCAAAAAACATCTCTGGGCAGCCTGTCTGACCACCCTGCTGGTGACTGTACAACTAGACTTTGCCTTTGCATTAGTGATGAACTATATCAACAAAACAAAACGAAAAAGATAGCACAGGGAGACATAAAAATAATACACACTCACATAACCTGTAAACAGTGTATATGTTTTTCAAATTCCTTAAATATGTTGAACAACCTAACCAACAATAAAGCATTTTTACTTCACTAATGAATGTCTAAATTTTTTCTTAGCAGTTAGCAAGGGGACCTTACTAACTGTAAAACATTTACATTTTATGGTTTTTTTATACTGTTAAATAGATCTCACCTGAGAAGTTAAGATACCTTCAAATACACTTAATTATTGATAGTATAATAAATAAATCTAGATGTCAAACATTTGTTTCATTCTTGAAACTAAACTGTACTTTTACACATCAACAATATGACCTAGTGAAGCAGACAGAAAATGGGGATCCATGAGGAGTGGTGGCAGAATTTAGATTCTTAGATTGAAGTCATAATGTCTGCTTCTTCATTACTCTCCTTGGCCACTGCAAATGCAAGACAAATTTAGTTTTCTTACCATAGCCACCAGATTTTATGTCAACAAATCACAGCCATAAACTTCTCACATCAGTCATGGCAGTGACTGGACTCGCTATCAATTTCCACCTATATGCCACTAAGGACCTCTTTGAAGTCTGCATTATTCCTACGCAGCCATTAGAAGTGTTACAAATTTTTTGCCTCAGTCCATGCAGATGAGGATGCAGAAGACAATTTTTCACAAAATGCCACTTACTGAATACGGTAAGTATATATAAAGACAATTGAAAGGAATAAGAACTTCCTTCCCATCGGAATGTTTTGATGTCTTCAGCTGACAGGGAGGATGGCCTTCCAGAAATTTCCTTGAATCTCTGCCTAGAAGCATCACTTTCATCTTATGTTTATCATGAGCCAACTGCTTTCTCTCAGACTGTATATATCTTCCAGGCACTTCAATATAGTTACAGAACTGACACAAATCAGACTTTTAGAAGTAAGAATAGTTTAAAATAAATTTTTGAATATTTAAGGAATGCATCAAACAGGAATGGGTGCAGGGAAAGGAAGGAGGAACATGTTCTGGTAAAGTTGGCAGGATAAAACTTTTAACCATAGTGATTTTTTTTATTTCAGCATCCCTTGCTGGTTTATTGGTGGGTACATATTTTTAAAATTAGGCAGTGCCAAAGGCACTATATTTGTGTTCTTTGAAGTTGATTCAACCAGATATAGTAGACCTTACATTAGAAATAAAATAGTTTTGCAGAAGAAACTGCTGCTAGCCAAAGAGATTTCAGTCTTCACATCCTGATTCAAGCTTTCTGGTGCAACCATCAACTTGTACGATTCTCACTGTTTATTTCAGTGTGTCCTTCACAGTTTTCTTTAAAAATATATGAAGACATTACTGAGGATCTGATTCAATAAAAAGTATGTCCAGACCTCCATGCCCTGGAAGCTCAAACAATGCTGCAAAAGCTGCAGAAATGGGACATATTTTCTATTGAATTGGGTACTGAGAATGCTCATAAGTTTTCTGTATTGATTTTTGTAACAGCCAGCAGTGAAAGACACAGACAATATTAGCTTCATCCACTACAGGCCTGTGGATTTCACTTTCTGCATGCAACTGGACATGGAGTGAAAACAGACAGTGACCAATTTAAAACGAGAGTGCAGGGTAAATTATTTTCAGCATAAAATCAAAAGTGTAGCTTACTGTAATGAAATAGTTTTCAAAACAGGTACCCTACTACAATTAACAAATGATTAGGCGAGACTCAAGTATGGTCATAACTGCACTTTTTAAATGCTTTTACCTAATATTATCACTATATACTGATATTTGCATCTTATATTAAGAGAGCACAGCCCTGAATTAAAAAATAATTAGGACATTACAAAAAAATTGACAAAAATATACTATTTGAACAAAAACCTAAACCACTCAAAAACCAAAATCTCAAATTTCTGATGCCTTTAACAATTGTCATTCTACCTAAACCATTTTGGGGATGATTTTATGCGAGATAGATGAGACTACAGTAGCTGTTCTTTTCCCTCAATTGCAGTGGATTTCTGCTAACAGCAGCAACTAACCCACCCATGGTTTCAACCTTCTAGAAGATACAAAGCTTAGAAACCCAAGTAATTTTCTGCAAAGCTACACAGAGCTTAGTCATCTTCTAAGTTAACCTGTGAGCACCAGGTTAGGTTGCCTATTTCCAGCCTAGTCCATGTTCCAGTTTCAAAACCACAGCTGCACCTAAAAAAATGACCACAATGATGCCTTGTACATAAATGAATTCAAACATTTCAGTTTGCTCGGCATCAGTGGTAAGACCTATGGGATATACCATTGTAAACTGGATCAGTGAGATGGTTGATGTGCTTTGTTATCTCCTTATGAGCCTTGTACAATGTAAAAAGACTGGAAGGACCCTGTAAAATGTGAACAGAAAACTTAGAGAACTTGATTTCAGATTAATATTTCTGATTTTCTGTATGTGCTGCTAAAAGGCACTGGGTCAAACACTGAGATTGTACAGCGGATGTAAATTTTTAAGAATTATAAAGTTGGTCTGAGATTCACACTATGGAATGTGAGAAAATAATGAAATGTGAACAAACAGCTCCCCTCCCCATAATATAAAATCAAAACTACCTTAGGCAGACTGAAATCCTGTTTCCTTTTTCTAAAATAGACCCGAGTATGATAAATATGCATTTCAGCCTTCATCCAATACAAGGAATTTCTCCTTTGATATAATTGCATTAAATCCTTGCTGTATAAGAGAAAAACTGGAAAAATACTCTAGTTTCAATATTTACTTTTAAGGGGAACATCAAATGTGTATAAATAACCTTCATATTCAAAGTCTTTAAACACAATGAAGATATCAATAAGATTTTAAATCTGAAATCCCCAAATCTCTTTATGACTTCCAAGCAGTTTTACAACAGAAACCTTTGAAGAATTGTTATAAATGTTTATTAAGAAAAAAAATACAGAAAATAAGATGCAAAGAAAGCCTCCCTTGACATTCTCCCATAGTCTAGAAATCAGCATTATGCCAGCAAAAAAATGAATGTGTTTGGCACTTGCACTTCTTTAAAATTGTTATATTGTGTTAATAGGGACCAGTTGCATTTTTAAAATCCTTTAGACTTGAAACATGGTTTTACTCCTAGTATACCTTAATTGCAGCATAATTAGAAGAAAGGATAAGATTGCATACCTCTCTACATGTTGTAAGAGCTTTGGATTTATTTTTTTTTAACAAATATAAAAGATTTTTTTAAACTCCTTCTTCTGTTCAGGATTATTAGTGCATGACTGAGAGCCATAGCCTAGATGCTAATTTTTTTCCTCTAGCTCCAAGAAAAAAAAAAATAAGAAAAAACTTTAATTCTGTGGAGTGAATATTTTTAGAAAATAACTAATGCAAACACCGATTTCATTGTTTTTAAGACAACAGATATTTGTCAAATATTTCTTTTACTTTCAGCCATATTTGCAATTATGTGCTTTTGGAAATGTGAATCTATATGCAGTTGTAATGTAACTCATATATGAAAAGATATTTTCATTTTTTTAAACTCAGACTTGGTCTATAATTGCATTTGGATCTCAAAATCAGTAACATAAATACACTTCTCCAAATTTAATTGAATACTTGCTTGAATAAAACTCAGCTTATGTGTCAAAATAATTTTTTTGCTCATCTACTTGAAAACAGCAAGAGAACAAATTCAGTCACATAATGTTTGATAAAATGCATAACCTTTATAAGGAGGCAATTCTAGAACTGTAAAAAGTTTGATTACAAGAAGGTTTTATATTACCAAATAAACAGAAATCTCACCATAATGGGGGATAGTTTAAATCTAAATTAGAGCTTGAATTCTTTGATTAACATTTTATATGTCATACGATTATTACTTACATACAGACTTTCTCATTGATGTTCACGTGGATTAAGTATTTATGGTCACTGCTTTTTACTGCTCTAACATCAACAATGTCCAGGCCTGTTACCCTTTATTACATGCAGTCAGCTGATGTACTATATAGCCAGTGGCCCATGACAAAAATGGACTGTACAATCAGAACAGTAAGAAAATCAACTTGATACAACTAACAATTTTTGACATCTGATTTTGATGGAAATGGGACTATACATTTAAAACATCTGTATTCAAATACCTAAAGAGGAAGATTTATTCACAGTTTAAACACTCTTAAAATTGCGTATTAAGAGTTAGATAGAGTTCCAGTGTCCTGTGAGGAAATTTTCAATATATATAAAATCCAGCAGTCTGCTACATTGTCCTTTTGGACTTCACATTTTGTTTTTGACCAATGGAGACCTGCATGCAATCCTTCAAGGAGGATTGATGGCTGTGGGAAGAGGAGAGGTATCTATCCTTAACCAGAACAAGTCCCAGGAGGCAACTACTACAACTTCTAACACTATATTATTGGTTAATTTGGGGACTTCTTTCACTCAGATGACATAGCTAGAAGGATGTCACCGCACAAATCAATATCTACTGCCTTGCCATTGATGTGCCTGCTACCTTAAACAACAACAGCTGTGTCTGTGATCATCTCTGAGTCATTCAGGATACTAATTGTAGTCAGCACATTACTTTCTAACAAACGGTCTAGGAAGGTGTTAGCCCCCAGTGCATATATTTGAAGAACTGCTGCATACTTTTCAGTAGAATTCTTAATTTAATTTTCTGTCTTTATGTTTCTAGAAATCATTTCATTCCCAACCTTTGGATTTATGTTGAAAAAAGTAAGATTTTAATTTATTACTAGAAATAAATGCTTGCAGTTCTTACAACATATTGGGAGTAAAAAGCTGTTTGTTTTATACAGATTTAATATTTTCTGTACTTTTTAATCTATTCCAGCACTTTTCTAGCCTTATATGGGAATGAGTTAAATGTATATTTTAATTCTGCTAAGTGTGTTTTAACTAGTCCAAAAGGAGTGGATATCTCTTGACATTCAGCATAAATTTTTCATTCATGGTAAAAATAAGAGATATATGAAGACAAATTTGCATGTGCATTTGGGTCCCACAAGATACAGAAAACTGCTCAGCTTCACCTGAAAGGACAGCACGCTTCTAAACTATGTTCAAGCACAACTTTGAGCTTCACCTGCATTCAGCATCAGAGATGTGCTGCTCTGCTCTTATTTCTTAACAGAATGCATGACATCTCCTATCAGAGGTAAGACTGCCTTGAAACATGATCACTGCTTTGCAAATAAGGTATCTGTGTCTTAAAGGGAGCACCTTTACTGAAAGGTGGTGAATGAGGGAGTGTGGCAGGAGTGAAAATTGGTTGCTATGGGATATTTTCATGGATTTTTCTTGTGTTTGCTGTGAGTGTTTACTGAAGTTAACAAGACATTCTAGTTCTCATTACACCTCTCTAGCCAGGTTTTGTCCTCTGTCATTCCCTCTGTTCAGTGCCTGGCCTCCACAAATCACTCTCCTCTGCACTGCCTCAGGAGCAACCACTTTATCAACTTTCCCCAGTCCCCCAGGGAAAGCTGTCTTTGGTCATGCAGGTGCTAAGTCCTTCAAATATTAACATGCCCTGTCTCAGTTTTCTATCCTGATTACTGTACATAGCATGGTCATTACAGTATTTCTTTTTTAAAAGTTTCTGCTAGTGAGTAATTAAGGGAGCATTCACTCAGTGGAGAGCATGGACTAGATCTGTAGGAACAATCCTTGTACACTAATACTCCATACTAGAAACTCACTAAACTGTCTCAGATTCTTTAAGTAAACCTTTGAAGATAGGTAAGCAGGCTGTGGAAGAGACAGATCCACATTTAAAAAGTATTTTACATTCAAAAATATCAAAATATTTTAGTGTGACCCTCAACAAAAGGTCCAAATCAGCCATGTCTGCCACAGGATGAGAAAATCTGTCTTTGCATGTATAAATATTTTTTTAAAAAAGCCACTTTCAAGGTAAATTTAGGTTAAAAGATTCCAATAAGTTCCTAGGCAGAGGAGTAGATAGTTCAATATATTAATAAATTATCTGGGGAAAGGGTTGAATAGGTTGGGTGGATGAATATCCTGCTTAAGGTATTATTTAAGGAAATAAAGAAGCAAGAGTTTCAGAATGTAGAATCCCTCCAATACTAAAGTGCAGTTAAGTGGGTGAAGCATGTGGAAAAGCCCCATAACTTTCCATGTCATGGGTAGGTCTGGTCTGATTACTGGTGCTGTGCAGCAAAACCTCAAGGCTTTTAATCAGATATTTCTATGAAACATATTTTGCATACCAGACACAGAACTGAAAAAATAAAAGCACTATGGTATTAAGGAAGTATTATGAAAGTAAGAGAAACAAAAGAGAAAAGCATCACTTCTGCAGTGCTTATGCATTCTGAACAATGTGCATGCACACATTTAGAGTACATTAACTCTACGTTACACTCTAACAAGTCCAACACTTGCTCCCAGTAAAGAAAAAGAGGAAACAAAGCCCAGTTCAGAGAAAGAAAACTAAAGATGATATGTAGCAATTTTTCTCCAGGTTGAGATACATAGGTGATTGAAAACATCAAAAGTGGAGAAGCCCTTGTTTTTCAGTCTAGCACCACTAGAAAATATAATAATTAAGATCTGCTTCCAAGTTCATTAGCACCTTGGCTACCCCACAAAGATATGAGAAATATTCCTTCCTTTCATAGATTTTACATACTCCAAAATAGAAAATTAGAGGTTCTCAGGAATTCCAGCTCAGGCTGAATCAGTCTCTCTCTGTAATACTGATTCATGAATGAACTAGCAAATCAATAAATAAAACAGTTTTGCACATTCAGTGAAAAGTAAAAAGGAAGAATCAGGCTACTGTGGACTACAGCAACTTTACTGAAGTAGCTGCACCTGAACTGGTTTAGAGAACATGAACTGGAAGACGAAATCCTAATGCCAATGAAGTTGAAATTTTGCCACTGACTCCACTGCAGCCAGATTTATCTAAAGCAGTGAAACCCCAGTGGAAATAGACAAATCAGGAAAAGATGTCTGTAATATGAATTACCGCCAAACATGAACTAAAAGCTTTTGAGGAAAGGTTGCAGAAGCTTTTCAAAAAAGAACTCTGGAATAAAAGAAAACTGTAGTAGTAGATACTTACTTCCTCCCTGCCCTTTTTAGCAGCTAAATAAGACAGTTTTTCAGGGCTGGACTTGCAGAATGCCACAGCATTCATCTAACCCTGCTCCCTCTGGAAAAAATCCATTGACTTTTAAGCCAAAAGCTACTTTAAAAAATTCCAAAACAAGTATTGCATCTTTTAAACATATATTTGGTTTAGTTTAAATCAGAAAATAAGAGGGAAACATGTGAACCAAATAAATGTATCTAAAAGCTAATAGCAGCATATCTAACATTCTTTAAAAAATAAATAATTCATCAGAATGTTAGAACAGTAACTTTTAAGAATTATTCAATTTCAAAATTGAAATAATGATTCTCTGCTTGGCAGAGTTTCATTTGAGAAGGAAGTATTAAAGCTTATGAAAGCACAGTGCAAACCATGCCACATGTAAATTACATATTAATGACAGAGCACAGATACAAGGAAGAACAGAGGGTTCAGAAAGGAGGGTCCCTTTTTAAAATCCCTGTATAGCTAAAGATTATTATGAAGGCATTCACATTCACAAATTTTTATAGTAGTGGACTTAGGGAGAGACATTTAGCAGCTCTAGACTGACTACAGTATTCAGAAGGTAGAGAGTGCTCTTGCCTGGTAGGTAGCTGGCTTTTATTTTCATTTCCTGTTCAGGAGTGAGATTACTGTTTGGGGAGAGTTAAATCTATTTCAGGCATAAGAATCATTTATCCCTGGAGGTGCTGAGCTTCGATTAATAGCTCTTGGATTCTTCTTATTCATCTTAACTCCAATTTGTGCTGCTTGGCACTAAGGGTCCAGTTTGTTCCTTTCCTCATTTTCAGTTCTCCCTTCCCCCACCCAGTGCAGTGCATCAGAAAAAGCTCCCACTGTCACCCTAGTTTAGGTATATATTGTCATGTAAAGTTAATGTTCAGCACTTGATTCCTCAGTATTTCTCTGAGGTGGAGAGTCCTACTGATACTACATAACTTGTATTCCTTTTTGATGTCAATTAAAGTCTGAAACAATGTTAAATCAGATATAAATCCACTCACCATGTTATTTTTTAAAGCTAGCTATAAATCAGATATGACATCTGTTTCAGTATTTGATACCTCTCTATCTTAATTTTTGTGCAATACGATTTTGGCCCATGTTACAGATTAACCACTCAAAAAATTATAATTTTGTATACTGAAGCCATTTTCAGCTGTAATACAAGTAAAAATTTAATCCAGAACTCTTAAACTTCATTTATTTTGTATAGTTCAGAAGCACTCAAAACAATTTGCTGAAAATCTAATAAATACTTTGGGCTAAAATTTACTCTGAGTCGGCATCTCACACAGGAGAGAGATTTTGGATCATTTTTTATTTGATGGAAGCCTAAACAAGAAATCCTTAACATGACCCCTGCATTATCTGCTGCTTCAATTAACTATTCAAGATACTCCCCACCTCCACTTTTCCTTAACCACCAGAAAATTAAGTAATCAGCCTCAGGAGTAGAGGGGAGGCAAAGGCCTGGCTACGACAACTATTTTAAACTGGCTTGACGCATCTATGAATTTAACTTTCTCGTGTGCAACTTAATTTTTGTTAGTCTAGGGGGGGTGTTTCATTACTAGAGAACACAAACCTGAAAAATCCCAGCTATGTTCATCCTTGTCAAAGTGTCATCAGCTTGCCAACATGACATATGTATTTATGTCTATATATATGTACACCTATATGGATATATATATATATATATATACACATATGTACATGTATGCACAACCACAAACATGTATAACAAAGCCCTATCCAGAAAGTGAACCTTGTGTAGAAACTGAAATACCATTTAACTGTGCATGGCATCTAAGAAATTTCTGCCTAGCCCTCTAGCATCTTTGCTTTTGATTCTTACTTATAAAGCTTGATTCACAGCATCTATAACTCCTTCCTAGGCATCATAAACACTTCTTTATAAGATCTATGGCCACTGATCTCCATGGCCACCACTGCCATTTTATTATCAGTCAAGAGGAAGACCCTTCAACAGGAACAAACCTGTCTGCTAACTTTAGAAAATATACTACAGACAGGGATGGGCAGCAGAGTTGCCTTAATGTGATCTCAGCCTTAATGGAATCCTTGACTGGCACAGAAAATGAAAAACTGCGTTCTTATTGTATGAAAGAATTAATTTGTCTTTAGCAATGCAATTGTTGTTAAAAAAAAAATTAAACTGTTCCTGTTCCCAGAGAGGTTTTCCATCTTTTTTATATATACTTTTAAAACAGTAATTTCCAGAATTTTGAGCTTATCAGTTAACTAAAGGCATGAAAACCTATTCATGAAAGAATCAAAAATACCAGAGCTGCTCTCAAAACTAGAAAGAAAAATAAAATTTGAGCTATTTAAAAAATTCAAGACGTTTAAGATTAGTCATTTTAGAGAAATGTAACATCAAATGAAAAATTAACATGATGAAAACATTAAAGAAAAAATATTGACAGCTGAAGAAAAAAAAAATAAAAATGTGCAGAGGTAAATGAATGCATACCCAAAGGTTGTATGTGCAATCTTGCAATACATACACAAGGAGTAAAAAGTCAATGAGGATGAGCTGGAAAGTCCAAAATGTAATAAAAAGTAAGGAAAAAGGAAATACAAGGCATAAAACATCAGCTACACAGCAGTACTGAGAAGATTAGAGAATGAAGTTAAGAGAGAGTGCAAAAAATGATAAGAAAATTAAGGGTAGAAAATGAAAAGCAGATTGCATGAGGGTTTGAGATAAATCAGAATTTTTTTAAGTACATGGAGAAGACGAGGTCAGCAAGGAGGAAAAGAGTAGGACCTCTCAGAAATGGGAAGTGTAATTTATTCACAGAAGAGGTAGTTACTGCTATCAGTTTAAACAAATCTTCATATCAATTTTCAGAAAGGAGGATATGGAATGAATACTAGAAAACAGTCATACATTTTGCATTTCTTGGGTTATAAAGAGAAAATAATGAAAGAAATTTTATCTTTCAATGGAAACTGATGAAGCAATTGTACAGTGTGTTCAACTGGACTGCCTGGATCTGATTTAGAGCAGGGGTTTTTGGAACTGAGTCCATGGTTTTTACAGCACTAAGCACAATAACAGCCTACTATAAATAAGTCATCAAGTTTGATCAAACTCTGAAAATAAATGAGATGCTGAGAAGTCCCAAAGTAGATAGGGAAAAGCTTTTGCTAGCACTACAAAAAGCTTTTTGGAAGTAACATTTTTACATCTGAAAACAGGAAGAGGCAAATAAATCCAAATTTTAGATAATCCATTATATAATTATAAGCTAACTTGGCAAACTTAAGTAACACTTAAATGTATATGTTGGAAATGAATGCAAATATTAAGCATTTATAGGGATGGGATTAAAAATACAGTTTTGTATAAAACCTTATTAATTACATCTTTATGGCATAGAGCCCAGAATACACTATCAAGGTCAATGGTAAAAAAAGTATTTGAAAATATAAATAAACAACCTATTTTTAAGTACTTCCATTATTTTTAACTTCCTTAATATTAAAGTCTTTCCAAAAATTTGATGAATGTCTTTTATTTGCTATGAATTTTCTATAATATATGAGAAATTCGTGGCTGAATGAAAAAAGTACCCTGTTGCCCTTAAGGAGACTGCATTGACAAGGGCAGCCAACGAAGAAGTCTACTCACCAACAGTGATTAAGACTAAACAACAAACATCTGCTTCATTCAGCTGAGGAATTCAACTTTCCTTTTCCATATGTTTTCTGAAACAGCATGGAAATACGGTTTTGTATGACCAAAGAACAAGAAATAGCAATAATACTTGTCTGGGTACATTTGCCAAAGCAAAAAATTCCTTTAGAAGGGATTTAACACCAGAAAGTAGTCACAAGTAATTGGTGGGATGTTAAAACACAAATACCAATATAGACCTGTGAATATTTATGATATTTTGTATGATATTCATACTGCCTTTTCTTCTCACAGCATCCACAGAATTGGAAAACACCTGAAAGTAAATTATTTGTTTCCTGTTCCTAATACCTAAAGACCAGGAATAAAGACTTAGACAAATCATCCTGAAAATATGAACTGATGCAAACTCATCACAGAGGCTGATATTTTTTTTTGCTTCTATATATCTAATGTTATCTGAAAGCAAGGGAACCCTTATGCAATTTATCTAATTATTTTATATTCTACTTCCTAACTATTCCTAAATTCTTATATTCCAGTTCTTCTGAACCAGCAGGAATATAGTCACCAAAAGAAGAATATAGCAGAAAAAAGTCAGAAAAGCTAAATTTGTAGAATGGACTAGGCTTTGGAATTTTTTTATTTTTGTTTAGAAATTCTAAGCAATCTTAATTTTGTTCCAGTGAGCTAGTTCTGACAGATTTACCCATGTATATCAAGAAATTATGATGTCCTTGTGCCTTTTCTACACCAGTGCTTTTGAACTTTTGTAATTCTTCCTCTTTCAACTCTCTATTCCCCTCCACCGATCCTTTACACCTTAAGGGCCACTCTGACCTCTCCTTATCACTGGGTCTTATTTGCTTGCCCTAAGTTTTTGCAATGGTGGTGCATCTCACCAAAAAGAAATGAAGCAGTGCTTTAGAACAGAGTGGTTTGAATCTTGTGCATATTTTTTTTTTTTCCAGTTGATCTAACCAAGAATAGCTCATTCTGGAAAAATAACTTGACTTTTTCAGAAAAAGTTTAAATTGTGTTATCAATTTCAAACACCCTTAAATACCAAATGTAATTATGTATTTTAAGATGAAAATAGCATGAAAGAAACAAGCTGCCTGAATATCTGTAGTTTATAGTTACAACTGACCTATTCATGTATTGAATGAATATACATTAGGAGAAGTATATATGTGTATATAGGAGAAATCTCTCCACAAAAAAATATTTAGGTTAGGGTTGTATGTGCAGGTTTGACAGCTGGATAAAGGCAGAAGTGGAAAACTATCAACATCTACTGTTTCTGATCTTTGCCCCTCTTTCTTCAATTTCCCAGTTCTTTCACCTGCTAGCAATTTGGCCACAGACTAATAACAAGCTGTGCTTTACATATTATGGACTCCAGTACTTTTGTTTCTTCATATGCTTTTTTATTCTCCTTTCAATAATGTGAAGACACCTTCACCCTGTTCATAAAAAAAATCAGTCAAGACAATAAAGCTTACCCTCACTGGAATTCAGAATTAGTTTAAAATATATAAAATAATTAAATAGAAAAATGTTATAAAATTATTTTTTTAGGGTTACTCTTCACATGAGGCAGGCTTCACCCCCCTGGGTGGAGCATCTCACAATGGGATGATGTAATTTTATCAGTCATGCAGTGAGACCAAATGGCCCATTAACAAAGGATGTCCCCCTGGAGGGAGGATGGGTTGTGGAAGAGATCAGGAACACTGCCCCACCTGGTTATAACAGCTGGTAATAGAATGCATACTTTTGGTTACATCTTGCATTGCAACCCAAGACAGACATGAATGCTTGATCACTTACATGAGACAGTTTCTTAAAAGGAGAAGTTGGACACAGAAGATAATGCTCATATTCCAAAGAAATGAAAATGTCCAGTGTGTTGGAGTCTAAAGAGTAATGTTTTCAGTAGACTGCAAAATCAAAACTATTCTTTTTTTTCTACCAGGACATGTTGCTCCATACCTACAGAAATCAAAGTTGTGTTATTATTTTATGATATATAATACATGGACAGGTCATTCGTGATGTATAATGTAGACACTTATTTTAATTTTTTGAACAATGGGAATGACTTCCAAGATATAACAGTAAAACCTCCTTCTCAGAATAAACTGTTTAGCATGAGCCAGACAGATGATCTGCAAAAATACATCTGAGATTGTAAAAAGGTGCAAGTGTTTATTTTTACGCCATTGTGCTATCTGCTTTTTTGTAAGGATTCAAAGACATTTTGCAACCTAAGGCACAAACAGATTTCTTTATTTAGTCTTCCAAGAAGACATGAAATCCTTTCCAAGCAGTGAGGCAGGTCCTCCCTTTCCATGATTAGTATTCTTCTCATATACTTGTCCTTTTTGCTCAATTGCTTTGGTTATCTGACTTTTCATCTATTAGATGATTATTTCTAACATGTTAACATTTGTTATACATATATATGGTCACTGCATTTCATATAACATGACAGATAGTTTCATTTACATTCACAAAAATATTAATTAAAATTAATGGTAGGAAATATATTTATATGTGTGTATGCGAATATCTACACATACTGCAAAGATATGTGTAACACCCAAATATTTTGGATAAGATATATTGGGAATGTTGTGAAAAAGATTCCTAGACATGTGATTTTCTTTTTCTTTCTGTTTGTATTTGGTAAAATACTCTGAGCAAAGTAAAAAGTGAGTGGTCAGCAATAATGAATACTTTTTGGAAGTCAGAAATTATAGACTAAAAATGAGATTTACCAACAGATGAGTTAAAATTTCCAAAGGAAATTAAAACAGAAAGTAAAAAATTTTAAAGCCATATTATTAACAATGAAAATGAAAAAACCAAATGGGATTGCTCTGTCAGAAGAAGGGAGTAGACATTAATGATAATCTAGGTAGAGTCCTGAACTAAATGAACACTCTGTTTCCAGTCTAGGTGATAATGTAGAGCAGGTGGACATAAGGAATAAGAAAAGATGCAGATAATGAATATGTCCTTCTATCTGAGTAAGAAAATCTTGACACACAAATGTTTCTGTAACTGGATAATTTCTACTGAGGAATACTGAAAGATGTAGCACATGAAATTGCAACTTAAGAACCAAGGAAGTTTAATAAATCTATCACATTCAGTACCTGTGACCAGAAATAGGAAATGGGATGCTTATTGGGAGGAAGCAAAAGCATCTTGGAGCTATAAAACCTGGAATAAACCTAAAACTATACGTAGAGCCAGGGAACACGTGGAAGGATAAAGGTAAAAGATAAATATGAATGAATGCAATAGTGCACCCAAAGTAAACCATGTCACATTAACTGGATTGTTTTCTTTGATAAACTGATACTGGAAAGTGTCATAAAATCACAGAATGGTTTGGTCTGGAGGGGACCTTAAAGATCATTTTGCAGCATAGGGAGGGACACCTTCTGCTAGACCATGTTGCTCCAAGCCCCATCCAAGCAGGTCTTGAACACTTCCAGTGATGGGGCATTCACAATTTCTCTGGGGAACTTGTGTCAGTGCCTCATCACCATCACAGTAAAGCATTTTATTCTAATATCTCATCTAAACCTATCCTCTTTCAGTTTAAAAATCTTACCCCTTGTTCCATCTACACATGCCCTTTGTCAAAAGTTCATGTCTGGCTTTCCATGGACCCCTGTTAGCTACTAGAAGGCTACAGTTAAGGTCACCCTGAAGCCTTCTCTTCTCCAGGCTGAGCAATCCCAGCTCTCTCAGCCTGTTGTCACAGGAGAGGTGTGCCAGCCCTCTGATCATCTCTGTGGCTTCCTCTGGACTTGCTCCAGCAGGTCAATGTCCTTGTAGACTTCAGCAAAATAGTTTATATGGTGCAGAAAAAGAAACTTCAAGTTAAACCACAGATGATAGGCTTTAGAAGAAGATTCTGTCAGTAAGAAATTGTTTAAACCAGGTATAACAGTTTGAAAAGATAGTTTGGACATTATTAAGTGGATTTATTTTTTTTTTCCAGGATTCTGTGTTGAGAAATATATTTGGGCATATTTTGCTAAAACTTTTATGCAAATCTGGAGATATACTAACAATAAAAGGCAGAATGGCCTCATCAAAAGCAAACAGCAGAGCAGTGAGGAAGAATGGGATGGATAAGGATTCTAGCTGGATTTGTCTGGTACCAGAGAACCCATGCTGAAATGGTTACTGAATCTTAAGGAGAAATCTGCTGAAGACAAGTGAAAGAAAACATTACATTTCATTAGCTGATGACACATCAGAGTGGATAAGTACATACACAGTCCATAGGGTAATGCTTCAGGGAGCATTTAGTTCTAAATGGACAAGGCCTGGTACCATTGATGCAACTTTCTCCTTAGACTCTCCTGTGCTAATATGGGTATCCTGTCAGTCCTCAGTTAAATATATACAATGAAAGCAAATTCCCAAAACATGAAAGGCAGCAGAGAAGAATAGTTAGAATTACGATCAGACCAAAAAAAAACTTGGCTTTTTCAAACAAATTTATTGTGACAGTCAAATATAAATCTATAGGTATATCAGTAGGGTGGATATTAGAGAAAGAAAAGAGAATATTAGGTCAACAGCAAATCTAATGCATTTATATAAAGAGTTTAATACATAATCCATATGGCAGTAAGAAAATAGATTGAATAACAGAGGAGGTCTTAGGCACAATGTAGAATTATTTTTTAAAACATTTTATTCCTTAACTGTTTCAACTTCAAAGATATTACAAAATAACTCATGCTAAAAACAAATTAATGTAAAACATAATAATTTTTTATCAAAAATCAATCTTCTGGCTAAACATTCCTGTTAACATTTTTAAAACACAATTAATTAATTGATGATAAATTATCTGTAAAAAGTGTCATCTTGTAGTTTCCATCTTCAGATTCGGGAGAAAAAGAGAAAATAAAAAAAAAAATTATAAGGGAAAAAAACCTATGAGTTAATCAGAAGGCAGGCTTTGTTTATCAGACTAATGATCATATATCAGGTTACTGCATACATTTTCATTACACAAAATTACATCTCCTTAAATTAAAATTAATTAAATCTGATTAATTAAAGTGAAATAATTATTTAATACTAAATGGGGCTTCTACTGTTAATGTGCCATTGCTTTTCTTCAGCATTATGACCAAGGCATTATCAAACCAAGTATTTTGTTCTTTAATCTATAACTATTATATATTTTCCAGTTTAGATGCCGTCACCTCTTCAGTGATAGAAAAAAAGGAGGAGGTCATAAAATCTTGGGCAGAAAACCACATTTATATAATAACTGATGCAGCAGGGTTTCGAATGTATATACATGGGAAAGGAAAGAGGTGAGAGGTGCAACTGAAAGAGATGCTGACCTACTGGGAAGCCAAGGGAGTTGACTTATACAGTACAATTGAAACTTAATAGAAGTGGTTCTATGTATGCAGTGCTACAGGGATGTGTAGCACTGCACTTGGCTGAAATATGACACCAAACTTGTCCCTGGAAGAGACTATCAGCTGTGATGTTCTTCCAGCTCTTACAGGCAGCTAAGTCCCATAATAACAGCACTGCTTGGTTTTTTGATATCAGTCATTCTTATACAAATCACTTCCAGGATCTAGCTCACAAATGGTCTTTACATTTAAAAAGGAAATTTTTATCATAAAACAAAGTCCTAGTCCACCAACACATCTGTCTGTAAAATAGGATAAGACTCGGAGCCTGGCTGGTAACATTGCTTAAGGTTGCTTTTGCCAGACTTAAAAGTTCCTGATTGCCCCAGGATCTGACATACCAGTGGGAATAAAGGGTATCAATCAGCATAAAGGTTGATCCTGAGGACTCTTGTTTTATCCAAGTTGCAAGGATGCAGTTGAAGGAGCTCTCAAAGAGCAAAAAAACTCCAGAAGACATATAAGAAACATATCAGCCTATCTCTGATGGAAAATATGTAACAGAAATCTTTAAAAGATGCCAGGCAAACACCATATTTCATGACAATTTTACTTCAAAATTATGGAATAATATTTTGTTGCTCTTATTTAAGCTCAAATTTGCACCTTCACCAGAACATGGTTCTAGTCCTTTTTACCCAAGATTAGTTCTCAGCTGAAAATCCGCATCTGTAAACTTTGCCTCCACTGATCATCTGAGACATCCAGAATAGAAACATGTCACTAAAATTTCCTAAGTGAGTCAGACTTTGGATTGCATTCCTAGTTTGGTTACTTCTAGGGCTGAGGAAGAGCTACAAGGATGTATATTTGGTTTTTTGGGTTTTTTTTATATGTTTTAATTTATCAGAAATCACATACAGATTTTATTTTAATGTAATTTTGGGAAAAACCCATTAGTAGAATCAATTTCTACTTAAATTTTCTTGTCTAGTACAAAAAAAAGGAAGGAGGAAACAAAATCCCCCTATATCCTCCTCAGCGCTTATTCATTCACAGCAGAACACAAGAGGAATTTAATATTCAATATCATTAATATAAATTATTACTGAAATGAAAAAAGTTTGTGCTTTTATTATTAAACTAGGATAGAACAAAACTCAGTATGGCAGCAAAGTCAGTATTATGATTTATCACTAGATAAAGCAGAGGAACAGGTTACAGGTATAAGCATTTCAGATATCCATGTACCACACACAATATCGTCTCAGAAAAACTAAATCAGAGAGGTTAGAAAAGGTCCTGTTAAAATACTATGGTTGGATTTTACCAACATTCTGAAAAAAAATCTTGGACTTATTACATTTATATCATCTTTGGATGAGATGTAGAGCAATGAGTAAAGCAACTAGAAGAAGCAGTCAAGGTAAAGAAAGAGGAATATCCACCAAAATTAAGAATAAATTAGTACTCTCATCAATACCACCGATAAAGAAGTTGAGTCAAGCCAGATATTTGGAGGAAACCTTCAGTAAGAATAAATTCACTGTCACATTCAACTGAAATTGCTTCAATGAAAGTTCCCAAACAGAAAGAATGGAAAAAGAATTGTGATTACGAGCCCAAGCTCTGAACTTTGATGAGATAATTATGAAAGAGGTGGAATCTATACCAGTCAATTTTTTGCAATAAAATTTTAGAAAATCAAGTTCAAATGTTAGGCATACAGCTTGCCCCAAATTACTATTCAGCTTAGTCTTTACAGTATAAAAAAACCCCTACTGACAAGAAGAACAATAAGAACAGCAAATACTTTACTTTCCCTTAAGTATTTGGAAGACTGAACTCTTGATCAAAAATATCTAATTATTAGAGCAAGAGCACACGGTCAGAGAGATCAACACTGTTTACATTTAAATAAACCAAAAAAATGCCCCAAATAAATCTCCATTTAAATTTAAGAAAATGTTCTTACTAGCTGTTGGATTATAAACAGTATGAGTTCAGAGCATTCATCCTAAAAAGAGGTGGTTTAATGGCATTAACACTTTTGTAAAGCCAAGCAGCAATTTCATAATGGCTGAAATATTACATGCTGTTTTTCAACTAGAGTGAATCATTCCCTATGTATTTTAAGTTACAATAGACTCAACTTGATGAAGTATGTAATTTGAAATTCTTAAGTTTGTAATTTGAATGATTACTTTGTCTCACTGTAAGCTGCTTAGGCTTTTTCATTTATAAAGCTGAAACATTTGGCTACACAAACATGGCATCAACATAACTTGTCATACAATCCTTTGTTTTTTAATCATCTTCTACTGATAATCTAAATGATGATTAGTCCTGTCTCAGTGATTTCTTTGCTCTTCTAATACACATTTGTATTAATCCCTACTACATATTTTGATTTATTCTTAATTTTTTTAGAGCTAGACCATATTAAAATCCTTTTTAAAAACAAAATGATTAGAGAATAACATTTTAAATGTACATGAAATTGTGAAAAAGATTTTGGGAATGCCAGATGTTACACTTAGTGCAGAAAGGCACATTTAAAAATGAAGTGTGGCTTAATGCCATTAGTTGGAAGGACTGAAATTAAAATCTTTGAAGGCTGTAGAAGATTAATACAGAGAGAGAGTAAAGATTACTTTCTTGCTGTACTGCACTACATATACTATATACATATATAATCCTCTTGTCTCAGCATGTACAGCAATTTGGCAATATTTTCTCACCATTCTGCTATCATAAAATTCTCAGACTTTCTGGAAATTACTAAGGGATTTTTCTATGGTCTAACATTATGGCAGGAAAAACCTGGCAAGGTTTTTCAGTGACACTGTTCAATTGGCAGTAATGTATATCAGAAAATCTAACAAAGTGAGAGGTCCTGGGTCTCAAACAAATTTGAAAATACAAGCTTGCTAGTGGTAAGAAGAGAGACAAATTGTGTCAAAGCTTGATGAAGAGCAGTCAGTGTGCAGCAGACACTAGAACACAGTATTGTATGTCACCCTGAAAAGACAATGACTATCCAGTACTTTAAATTAGGTCATTGTGCATGTGCTGGATACAGAACTTGCCACAAAATAGAGTTGAGTCTTGTCTAACTCTGCTAGCACAATTTAGCTGCAACAGTCATCCCATGAATATGAGGAAACACTCTTGACCAGACAGAAAGCTGGAGACCAGCTGACCCAAGGCACATATTCTGATTTCTTTAGGGGCCATTTGTCTGTAAAAGTGTCTTTAAACACTGAAGTACACTCAAGTTACTCACAGTAATAATTACAATATTTAAGAGAATTCAATGCAGCAGTAGGCCCCGTGAAAATCAGACTCTTGGATTTGGATTCAGCCAGGAATCTGCAGGTCAGCTCATCTTCAAGCTTTCAAATAATCTGGTCAAGATATAGACATAACCACCTCCATGAAGTAATATTAGCAATCCGCAAAAGATGAAAAAAACCCAGCAAACTAACCAAACCCCAAATTAGTCCAAAACCGGTAGAATAGCAAAAACAGAGAGAAAAAAATTATTTTGCTTCCTCATAAGACCAAGATAAGATGAAGCTTGAATTGTGGGCAAGAGAAGGCAGGAAGTGAGCAATTTTACACTGGATCTCCGCAGGATGATGCCAAGCCAGCAAGCTTTAAACATGCTTTCAAAAAGCAAGACAGAAGTCAGTTTGTCTGTGACAGAAACAGATTTATACAGTCAATGACAGAAAAGATAAGATTACAAGCAGAGGAGGTGAGAAGACTGTTTTGGTCATTAGACAGTAGAAAGGGAAGGTCAGAGGATTTATCTCAAAAAGGAGGGTTCCAGAATAGACAACAAAACAAAAAAGTAAGGAGTACATATATACTGCCAACTGAATGACCAGGAAATGAAGGATCAGAAGCAGTAGTTAAAAAGTGAAAGGAAGGAGGGTGTATTTAATTTCTGAATGGCTTTCCAAAAAAAGCAGAGGCTTATTTAGGAATAAAGACTGCAAGCAAATCAGGGGGAAAATATGCAGAGACGTCAAATAAGGGACTTTAAAGGACCTTCTTAAAAGTTGCTTTTCCTAAAAGTTGACCAACCTTGATGGTACTTTCATTTTTAAGTCTTTTTAGTCTGATAATCCTTCACATTTTTCCCCACAGAAGTAATTGGATTGAAATATTATTCTTAGGCATACAAGAACAGGCACATACAGATATGGAGGTTCTTGGTAGTGGTTCCACCAGTGTGTTCTCTGATGGGTTTAAAATAAACATATTTTCTCTACAAAATAAACAGCTGATTGGTGTGAAATTTCAAAAAGGGAACTTTTTCCATGTCTTTAACTTCCCATACATACACTTTTTCTGTATTTCCTCAACTTTCTCTTTTTCTTTAAATAAATAACATACTTTTGAAGGTGTGTTCAGGTTGAGGTCTATACCTTCTAGTCATATCTGTCAGGTATAGCTTTCTTTAAGACAGGTGTCTCCTACACAAATAAAGAATCTCAAGAAAAAGTATAACGGGGAGTTTTCTTCCTCTTTTTATTTTTTTTTTTTTTTTTTTTTAGTTAGAAATTTAGAGCAATTTTCCAATCATTAATAATATTTTAAGTGCAAATACAGACAAATTACCCACAAATTGTCTTTGACATCACTGGGAGAGAAGTGAATATGCCCTTGAAGCTGTTACATAACCAAACTCACTGAGTGATATGGTGAGGAGGAGGAGGAGGAAGGGAGTGAAGGAACAATGGTGTAAGCACCATTGAATAAGCAGCCTTGGCAGAGTCAATGGCAGAAGAATCAGGAAGAGCCCACAGATGTTACTCAAAGGGACAGAGACTCTGCAGAAGGCTCCTGTCAGGACCTCTGTTCTTCTGGAACATTATATCCTGTTCTGGACACATATTTACCTATATTTGACAAGGGGTGCAATGGTTTTCATGGCACTTTTTACTCATACAAATCCACCTTCAATTCTGTCTTCCAATTCAGTGTAAGAAAACTGCTAGAACAGAAAACACAGGGGAGGAAAGGGGCTCCTTTCTCAAAAGCATATTGCATGCCTTAAATTTTCACAAAGAAAGAGGAAGTCCTCCTATTTCACCTCCTCACCTGTCCTTCAAACAAATCCATTCCTTAGATATTTTCCTGGTGACCTTCTCCTCACAAGCATCCTGTCCCCATTCCAGCCAGGAGGACAGAGTTAATTATTGCAGTGTCCAGGAGAAGCATGGCTAGGACATGGAAGCTATTCTAGAACATCTCATGTCATTGCCAGGAGGCAAGGGAGGGAAAGGATCCCTTCAGTCTTGAGTAGACTGGTGGAGAGAGCAGTCAGGTATTGTCAGGAGTGAGCTTTCTTGTGCAAATTCATCTCTTCATGCACCTTCTGCCATTGGTATTTTTGATATTACTGCTAATTTTCAAATCTCAGTGCTCTTCCCAGTAAATTGCTCTTATCTCAACCTCTGAACTTTACAATTTGTGTCTCAAATTTCCCTTCCCATCCTTCCAGAGGAGGAAGGGGTGAGGGTGATTGAGAGGAAAGCAAGTGATTTGGAGTGTTTCAGTGGGAATGCTAAATTGGGGAATGCCATTCCCAAACCATCACACATGCTTCAGTAGAGCATCCAGGTTTTTCAGCCACTTCCTTCTGCAAATGATGGCAGAACAATGCCTGTTTCAAAGATCTTTTCTTAGCAAGTGACCTAAAACTTCTATTTAGTATTATATCCTGTGAAGTATACTGGTCTAGAGAACCTTCAGAATTTACAAGTCAAGCCTGGAAATCATGAGACTTGAGATAATCTCCCAATAAATATTATTAGTAGGGTGGTTACAGTCAATTTAAAAAAGGAAGAAAATAAATCAAGCTATGCAGTTTCCTGCTATTTTTTCACTGTACTCTTAGAACTTACATTACAGCCAACTAGCATAAAAGTAAAATTTAAATTAGACTAGTAGCACAGACACTGCTTTCATAAAATATAGAAACTAGCACAACAGCCCCCCTTCCACAAACCCAAAAACAAAATAAAAAACTCCCATAAACAGAAATCAAATGGAAATTCAGAAGAAAATAGTCCAATGAGCTAACATAAATATGTATAACATATATTTGAGGAATGCTATGGCCTCAACCTTCTACATGATCAAATAATCATGTAGAATCTGGTGCTCACCCTTATTAATACACTGGCAATGCAGACAGTTCTTAAAGAAAGGAGAAATAATAGTTGCACATATATTACATATTAAGGATGTCCAAAAATGGCCCTAGTGTAAATTAGGATCTCTTCTAGGATCTGTGAGCACAGATACTTGTATTTGAGGGTTTTGTACAGATGAATCTAGACACAGGGCCAGGAGTAACTTTGTGAGGCTGCCAGCTGAAGTTTTTCTCCCCTATGGAGTCCACCCAGGGCAATGACTTTAATCTAACAAAACATGTAGGAAGAGACTTAATTGTAATGTCAACAGAGTAACTCATGTGCTTAAAGTTAACCATATGCTTAAGGGTTCTGCTGACCAAGCATTGGATCAGTTTACCATTACTACTCTTTAAAAGCAGTGGTCAGAATCTCTGGTTAAACCTGCCCATGTACTGAGATTTTCTGGCTCCTGATCATTCAAATAAAAGCTCAGGAAAGCCTGTATGACTAACCAAGTGCAGGTGATCTCCTGCAGTATAATAATTTTAACCATTCCAGTCCATTAAGTTCTTCATAAGTTCCCTTTCTTCCAGTTCAGTCCCTGACACTGTGCATGTATAAGTTGCCTGACAACTGGGGTCCTCAGAGAAGGCAAGAAAACTCAGCAGAATGAAACCTAAGTGAATACTAATTCATAGTTCATACTATTCTGTAGAAATTAAAATCATAAAGACAAAAGAATATTTACAAAATTTGTGTATTTCTTCTGTTATATTTCTTTGGGGATTATTTTATTATTGTAAGAAGGCTGTTTCTAGAGTAGAAACTTGTCCTCCAGATGTCCTAAAGCAGATCTCCTTCTGCTTTAGCAGAAATTAAAAATTATTAGCAGACATGGTTGAAAAAAACAAAGATTTCTGTGTTATGTTGAAGTGGACCAATCAATACAAATGCAAGTGACTGGAGTCATAAGAAAGACCATTGTATAAGACTACTAAGAAAGACTGCAACTTGAAATATCACAGGAAGACAAAAAATGGAACAAGAAAAAGAGAAAGAAAGATATATGCTGTCATAGAAACCAATCCTTTCACCTACCAGAGGTCCATTACATCTTTTTGGACTATGTGACTTCATTGTCCATAAAAGACAAAGAAGTAATCTTACAAACCTAAAGAATTTATAGAAACTAATCCAAGTGTGACATTTAAACATGTCCCTTCACAAGACTCAGTGCCATTATCAATTACAAGAAGAAATGGAAGTGCTTTCAGAACTACTGCAAACAGGAACACTTGCCATGTTTTAGGAATATTACCAAGAAAATATTTACACAGTGAATACTAATAACCCACCAGTTTGCAATATGTCTATCTAGTATAGCAGTATATAGAAGAAAAAAAAGAGAGAAAATATAAGTAATAATTCCAGGATACATAAACAGTCTTCCTAACACAGGCACTATTCTCTTTAGTAGAAGATTTTAAGGATTTAATTCGGCATAAGAGTAAAACAGCAACAGTAAAGTAGAAGGCAGTAGGATTCTAAAAAGTCTGTGCTAGTCTTATTCTGACTACTGGAACTAGAAGAAGAGGAAAAAAAATCTTAACATAGAACAAAACACAATATTGAAGTGTGGAGATATTAATATACTGTTTATAACTGTTACTAAATGCATTTGTTCAACATGTTTTATTTGGTTTCTGCTTAAATTATATTGATTGTAATAAGTATCATATTGTGCAATTCTTTTCTCTGTATCAGCACAAAATAATGTAAGAGCTGCCATGAAATAGTCTAATCTTACATTATCTATTTTTTATTTTCTACCTAAAAAATAAGAGCAGACATAATTTCCTTTCAATATGCATATTTTATGCATTCATAGCAGGTATAATGGGGATTTTTTTTAAACAAATATTATTTCTTAAGGTGCATCAGGCAAGATGCATACAATTCAACTACATAAAAATACACTGCAGCACAAGAACAACATTCACTTGGTCTTGGTATAAACTTTAATAAAAGAAAACAATTTTCCATAGACAATATACCATCTGTCTCTAAACCATGTGAAAAGAAAAGCTTTTAAAATCCAGCCGCTGCTAATGTGACATGTTGAAACATTAATCACCCCCTAAGGCCAGTATAATTGTAGCTCCATGTTAATTACCTAACAATTAACAGCAGTAATTTCCAAGGGGCAATCAATGAATTAGCTTGTGATTTTCCCACAGACTTCAGTCCCATACTGCCAGCCTGAATGCATTTCAAACTCTGAACCATGGTTCATCAATGACACTTCTGGTGTATGAAATAAAAATTCATTTGCACCCTCACTAATTAGGCTCGATTATATCCCTATGTGTATTACAAACTCTATTCACTTGCACAAAATCTCTGCCACAGGCATTTTTCTCCATTTAAAAATTCGTTTTCTATTAAATTAGAAGGTCACCTAGCAGGAAAATGTACTAATCAAGATTTTATCGCTAACGAATTAAAGGGTTTTAATAAGCAAGTTTAATTAAGTTATCCTAAAAAGTGATAATGGCTATCTCTAACCTATCTGAATGTTTATCCAACTATAGGTATAGTATTTGCAAGGTATGTATGTATTCATGAACCTTGAAAAACATACCATGTATACACACAGAAATAATTACAAATGAAAATAGTGTCTTAAAATGCCCCCATGTTTCTTTTACTCTATTTTTTACTACATTTCTGCACAAAACTTTATCTAAACTAGTGTTTCTGTCTGCCCGTTCCTTTAACAATCATTTGACTCGGTGACATAATCCTGGGGTAGACTCAAAGACATCTTGGTAGAATAGGATGTTATCACCTCCTACTGTCCGTGCATAAACCTGCTCTTGATGTGCATCAGCGCTAATCTGCTGGTTATTAACCATTCATGTAAATAGACCGAGATGTCACCTTCTTAATTTGCTATGGATGCATTAACTTTTATTCTTTAAAGATTAAAATATTAAGCACTTGGTTTACATCAAGTAGTATTATGATTTCATTTTTACTATGTTTATGTTTTGTTAGCATGAAGAAGATCAAATTTTGAAGCTAATCTGTTCAAGAAGCCAGATTGGAAGGAATGAATACATTACACTTTCCCTCATTAGACTTAATCAGAATTCCAGTAGTATCACCTTTGTTTGTGCAGAGAACAAAAATGCGAATCCAATGCATTAAATTTGCATTTTTGGTTTCAGGAAAGATATTGTAAATGTGACCTATATTCCACAGGAGACAATGTGCTCAGGTACAAAGTGCTACCCCATTTCTCTCCCAATTATTGTGTTTTTCACAGCCCTTCAGAAGAGGATGGTTTGCTAAGCCAAAGGGAAACCACTCATCCTAGTGCTCCTTAAGTGGTTCATTAAAGAGTTGCAGTTCTGAACCAGTAGAAACTCAACATCTGGTCTATAAAAAATATGAAATGGGTGGATAATTCTTTCCATCCCACTAGGCATATTTTAGGTTGTAGACAGTCATTCCTGGATTATCACCTCTTGCAGTAGTTGCAGTATGAGCACCTCCAGGTCAACAGAGATGCATGTGATGGGCAGCTCCGTGTTCCAGCTTGACAGTCTGATGGTTCTTCAGCTGTTCTGTCTTTCCCTCTTTTCCTGAGACACCATCTTTCTTAAACTATTCCCAAGGGAGTGAAGGAAGCTGTCCTCCTGCCTGGTCAGCAGGTTTACTCAAACTTTGGTTGAAAGTGGCATTCCTCTAAATTCAAAGCAACTGTAACAAAAACTGATGATACCTGTCAAAAGTTTTTGTAAGTAGACTCACTCACAGTTTGCACCCATGTCTGTCAGAGACTGTGGGATTTGTTTTCACTGAGGAAGGGGTGGCACCTTTCATGTATGTGGTAAAGAGCCAGGCTAGGAAAAATCTCACCTCCATTGCATCTTGCTCCCTCTTGGTGAGGGAGAGACTCTACTGGGGACAAGATGGCTTGATTGCTCTTGTCCTCTGGCAGTGTGCGAAACTGTTTGGCCTAAGTCCTGGACTAGGCTCAAGAGATCTGTGGAGGGGAGCTAGGTCAGGGTGTGTGCATGGGGGACAGGCAGTAACAGCCCAGCAGTGGCTGGAAGGCAGGGGGCTCATACCCTGGGCAAGGCTAAAGCTCCATTCCCTGCTCTCCCTGCCACGCTGCAGTAAAATGAGGGGTTTGCAGACATCTCTGCGAGAATCACAGAATGGCTTGGGTTGGAAGGAACCTTAGAGATTCTCTTGTTCCAGCCACCCTGACATGGGCTGAGACACCTTCCACTAAACCAGTTTGCTCCAAGCCCCAACCTACCTGGCCTAGAACATTGCCAAGGATGAGGCATCCACAGCTTCTCTGGGCAACCTGTTCCAGTGCCTCACCACTCACACAGTAAATAATTTCTTCCTAAAATCTAGTCTTAACCTACCCACTTTCATCTTAAAGCCATTGTACCTTGTCCCATTTTACAAGATGCCCTTGTAAGAAGTCCCTCTACAAGAAAATCAGTCTGGGGCTGATCTTTCTCCATCTTCTCAGTCAGAGCATCTGACAGCATCCAACTTCCATCAACACAATGCTGTTGGAGTTATAACCCACAGTCCCTAGTTTTAGTCTCCTATGCTGTTTTAGATGTCTGACTAGAACTGCTTGTGCTGCTTGGAGTGCTGACTGAAGAGACCATGGAGGTTTGTCATTTTATCAGAACCACGCTTTAAAAAAGCTGCCTGCTCATCAGAAGTGAAATTGAGCTTGAAAATGACCTCATAAAGCAATAATCCCTGTATATACCCTGTATATCAAGGACTCATCTGAAACATTCCTGATGTAAATTTTTCTAGTATTCCTTTCTTTGGAAACAACAATGGAGATGGTGAAATCTTCCTCATCGGTCTACTCTAACATTTAGCTGTAACAGTCATTAGAAAAGCCATTAAATTGCCTCTTATTTTTAGAAAAACACCCTTGTTGTTTAGGTATTGCCCCCTTCACTGGAAGATCCCTCAAAGCTTCTCAATCTACCAAAAAAATTTCATGAAGAAATAGATGGATTCACGTTGAAAATATGTTTCCAATCTACATCTCCTTCTTCCTGGAAATATGAGTCTGTTTTCATACTTAAATAGTCATTTTCTTGATGTTACATTCGTAGTCATTTCTCCAAATTAAAAATCATCATATTTTAATGGTGTGAAAGATAAGACACATATAAAGAACCTGCAACCTATAATTTTTAAGATACAATATTTAAATCCATCCATTAACTTTCTTGAATCTGTGTGTATATGTGAATACTCATTTGCTTTAAGGCTTATAATGAAAAAAAAGTATTTTCAAAACTTCTTGTCACAAAATATAACAGAGCAACTTAGGTTGTATATATATTTGACTTTGTTGTTCGTGTTTGAGCTGAAGTTCATCTGGATAAACGGTGATATTGCATCCACATTTCCAATAAGAAGCAAGCCTTCCTGCTTGCAGAGAGACTTGCCCAAAGTAACACACCTCAACAGGCAGCTGGGATCACTCTCCAATTATCCTGACTACATATGGGTCATCCTCTCTCATTCTACAATCTTCCTGAGTAGACAGGTAAGATTTTGTTCCTGATTTCAAAAAGAAGCCATGAGGTTTCAAGGAAGCATACAAGACTTACTTTACCACCTACTCCAGAGTTAAGCTGTACAGAGTAGATAGCAAGACTAAGATTTTTTGGACAATGAACACACCGCTTTTAGATGTCCTAGGTTGTAGTCTTCTAAGTCATGACTTTAGAAGCATTCTTTACTATAAAAGATTGCTTTCATGTTCTTAAAATATTGCCTTGTCTTAGTTTCATCATTATCATTTAGCATGTGAAAAAGCAGTTAATGTACCATACCTCATATTCATAGATGTAAGTACCAGCTTTTCTCCAGATGGCACCTTGAGAGGCTACCCAGAACAGAGGCTAGACAGAGTTAAAGGAATAAAGCAGGTATTATTAAAAAGGCCTTCAAAGGATACACTGTGGGCAGTACAGGGGCCTGACCAAGGCTACACCCAAGATGGACCCCCAGTCATAAGTTTTCACACTTTTATAAGTTTTGGTCTATTTACATATTGGGGTTAACTGTCCAATTAAAGCTTCAGGTTATGAAGTCCCATCCTTCCAGTTTGCTCTCCTCAATTTGCTGTTGTTTATATTTTTGGGGCCTGAAGCTGTAATGGTGTCCTTGGTTCTCAGGCTGGAAAAGGATTGTTTTGTCTAACTGCCCTGTGAGGAGAACTTGTTACCACTTTATGTGAAGTTCAGAGTTATATACTAATGCAGTACAGAATTTGAAAATTATGGCAGCTAAAACTTGACACATCACAGACATGATGAGGCTGCAGCTCCAAACCAGTTTCTGGTCATCCTGTCAAAGAAATCAAAGGATGCACACTACAAAAATGTCTTAATCTCTTCCTGGTGTGGTGTTGAGCTTTAAAAATAATATGCCTAAGACATACTTTTCCATTGAATTACCTAAAACATTTAGATGACTCCTAAAACAAAGCAGCCAAGAAAGACTAATTAAATTAAACAGAACAGGGAAAAAATTGCAAACACGTATTATAGCTGTGAATTCTCTGAAGACGTAGGAGGAATATCATTTCTCCATCACATGCCACTGGACTGTTACCAAACGAGTTTTTTCCACATAACACATTTTAAGTTTTGAGATTTTAGAAAAAAAAACATCCCAAAGTAGGAAGGAATTCTAAAAGTAATTCCACTCTCCTTGTCACAATATAACATTTCCTTTTATAGAGTTTACCCCATAGTGCCCCATTTAGGTGTTCACTGCCACAAAAGCTGACACTTGAAAGGTCAGGAGAGTGTCAGAGCCAGCACACAGAATGTTCTAATACCTTTCCTCCCAGTTCATGGGAATTATGTGATGATTCTCAGTTCAGTGGGAAACACAAGAGCGTAGCAGAGACAGGTGAAGCCAAATTCAGCTTTCACACTCATTATGGAAAAGGTAGGGGCTCTGGGGAAAGACAATCCTCTTTTGAGAGGCACTTACTGGAAAAAAACAGATCTGGAGTGGAGTATCAGTGGAAGGTCCAAAAGTGATGCTAGCAGGCACTTTGACTGGAAGAGTGGTAGTTTATGAGGGAAATCCTCCTAATTAGCAGAAGATGGAAAACTGTTTATGCCTGCTGAGCATACACACCCAGTTGCTTTGTGATCAATAGAATCAATATTTCCCAATCTAGGAAGAAAGAGAGGAAAGAAGAGAGGCAGAAAAGAGGGGTATGGGCAGAGAAAGAGCCTCAAGAAGAATGAACATAACCCTGCTTATGGCATATGAAAATGAAGTTGGGAAAGAAAAGAGATGCAAATGGTGCTGTGCGGAAGAGCAACAGGCAACAGTATTGAAAAACACCACTTCTGCCATTTTTCCTGCATAACTGTTAATTGATCTGTACTAATTGCAAAGGAAAGTAGATTAAGAAAGCACCCTTCCAATTAAAAAAAGACAAAACAGAAAGAAAAATAAAGCATTTGAAGGATGAACAAGCAACAATGGTAAAGACCTAAGAAGCTAGAAAGAGAATAATTTCAGTAAATACAGAAAAATACTCAAATATTCTGAGATTTAACCAAAACCAAAATTCAATCCAAATTCACTTCTTCTTATAGAAAAGATAAAAATTAAACAGTAGTAAGGAACTGACAAACATAGGCATTGATTTTCACTTTATTATTTCTACACAATATTTGATATTTTCTTGACTGTTTCTTAGTTTGATTCAAGACAATAATTTACCATTTTTGTCTTTAACCATGTCTTTATGAGTCACAACCATGAGACAAAATAATTCCTTTCATGTATTTGCCCCAGTAGAAACATTGATTAAACAATAATGAAAACTTGGAGGGAACAAAGAAAATAAAAACAAAATTCCTTTATGAATTTCACACACCACTGAATTCTATAAACTGAAAACATATTTTCTGTCTTCTCAGTCCTCTCTCCCTCCTCCTTTCTTGAAAGCAGGGAAAGAAAAAAAGATATCGTCCTTTAACTTCAAAAGATATCTCCCTTCTGTTATCCTTAGAAACATTTTTCAGGTCATCAAAGAGTATTTAGCACTCAATGATTTCTCAATGAAAAAGTCAATTCTTCATAAAGGAACACTTGTTTCCTATCAGTTTGCTTACCTAGGTGAAAGAATAAACCAAGGAAAATCAGAACTTGTACAATAAAAAATACTGTGCAGACTCCAACAAGCATGTACCTACTGTATTTAATATATGTGAATAGTGTACACTGTGTTCAAAAGAAAATAAATTGAGAATTTTTTTTTTCTCTTTCCCATTTTTCTCATGACAATTTGTAATTACATTCTATTTCAATTTCTACAAAAATAACACTATTTGTAGTGCAAAATATATTACTGCCATTAAGTTTAGTATAGAGCTGTGGTCATCCACTTTGGTGACATCATCTAAGAATGGTGATTTAATCAGTTCAGCAGTCTGTTTCAGGTGGTTTAAATTCTTTATTTCTCTATTTTGCACTTCTAAGATTTTTTTTACTTATGCTATTTTTACGCGATTTCTGTGAAATTCAGAGACACATTTTATTGAGGTCTAAATCTAAAGTGACAAAATTTATTAAAAGCATATTCAATGTTTCCTGCAATTTCACTTAGGATAGTCTTGATATCAACAACCATTATTAAATTAAACTTTATTGATCTCCTTAACCCTCAAATATAAGTTTATTTCCCCTGTATGTGTACTGAAAATCAAACCCTTGAAAACTTCATGCTAATATCTCAACATCAGTAGATATATTTTCCAACTAATTCACATTTCCAGCACTGTTACATAAACTTATCTTGACTATGCAAATGAATTTAACTCTTTTTATGTACAATGCACTAAGAAATGGAGACATTGGTGTCCATAATTACCTTCCACAAAATCAACATTTTGCTGCCAAGACATTGTCACTTCCTGATACAATTTTGAGCGGCCTTTGACAGTTCTGTTTCTGTTTCTGGATAGGCTTCAAGGCATATATCAAATTTTAAAGATCAGTGTTTTCCAGTGTGCACATGTGCATTCTTGAGCACAGATTCGTGTGTGTCAAAAATCCTTCAATTCTCCTACTGTAGAGGTGTGCAGGACCTGATTCTCCTACACTGCAACATTTTGGGATATTTAATATATTTTTTCTCATTTTGTCTTGGGTCATAAACCAGATTATCCAAGTGTTTCATATGGAAAACAAGCTCTGCAGCATAACATAAAAGGGCTTTTAGTGAGGGCACTTCCCAGGACTGTGGGAGACCTACATTCAACTCTATGTTTTTTGTGCAATATTCCAGCAACTCTTCCACATTACTTGGCTACTAGTTCTTCTTGTTTATGTCTCCATCCATCTCTTGTATTGCAAAAAAAAAAAAAATTATTAGGTATTATTTCGGTCTCAATTTTAGGTCTTTTCCCTGGATGTTGAAAACTGATGTTCTAATCTTCACTTTAAATCAAGTAAAGGAAAGACTCAAACACTTTTGTTTGCACCTCCTGTCACAGAGTCAGTCTTTGTTCTTTTCACCTTCCTGAAACCAGTGAGTGGGAAATTTTGGTACATGCTTGTATTTATATCCATAGTACAAAGTACACATATGAATAAATAAAACATATACATGCATAAGCTCCAGTACAAAACTGGAACATTCCATGAAAAACTAAATGCAGTTAAGAATTCAGATGAATCAAAAAAAACTAGAAACCCTTTACTTAATTTAAATGGAAAAAACACTAATCATAACTCTGGCAAAACTATAGCTCTACAGGAGAGTGGCAGGTAGTGAGTATCTGCTATGGACAAGTGAGAGAACAACATTTAGTAGGAAGACAGGCTGTTCAAAGAAAAAAATCAGAAGGCTCAAACTCACAGTAGCTTTAATAAAATCTCAGCATTGTCAAATGGCCAGAAGGAATTCCAGCAAGGTAGGATTCTTCTTGGATTATTGAAGCCATCCTGTTCCAAATGAAGTATCATCTCTCAAGCAGTTAGTGATTTTTTATCTCTTTAGACTCCTCCTTAAAAACCTACTTTTTTCCTCTATCCCTACAAATCACCACCCTCTGGGAGTGGTTCTTCTGGTGGTCACCTGTAAATGTATAGCCACAGTGAATAACCTAAGTGTGCACCTGTAGTTACTGACATTGCATCTTTCTCCTCTTCACAGTCTTTGCTCCAGGTTCAGTGAAGTCCCAGATTATGAAGTGTGTGGGAGGTGGATGTCTCTGCAATTTTCTGTCTCTGCAGCAGAATAGAGCACCAATGCTTTTGTGGAGTTATAGGTGTTATCTGAATATACTTGCAATATGCAACGTGCAGTATCCAATTTGGTAGGCATCAACAGCTTGGCATATCTGCTGTGAAAACAGAGAGAAAATAAATCAGTCTGTACAATCAGGCATGCATGTGCATTCCTGGGAAACTGGAGAGACATGCAGAAAAGAGTCACTGAGACTACCCCAGCTTCTACTGGGCTTGGAGGGGTTGTTAGAGCACTCCAGCATTCCCCACGTGCATTTATCTTTCAGCAGAGAAAAACAATGTTGTTCATTTGTTAGAAGCTCTGTGCTCCTGCTTATAAACATACTTAGGTGTTCCCTCCTACTTATTTCAGATCTCTCTGACTACTAAATTCACTTCACCTATTCTCACCTTTATCTTTAGATGCATATTTTCACACCTGATACTCATTTTCATACACTATTTTGAGGCTTCCCTGGTAACACAAGCTGCTGAGTTCTCATTCACGTTTAGGTGTAAACACCTGCTACAATTTCCTGAAGCCCGTTCTGATGGACACTTTTGGCTCGCAGTCTCTCTGCTGTGTTCCCCCACACTTTTTAAGAGCTCCTTTGTTGTTACAAATCCAATCTCTTTTTAAGTTTGCATTCCCACCACCTTCTCTATCACGGCATTTCTGTTACAGGCACATCACAAACTGCTGGCTACTTCAGTAAATGCAGATGATGGCTTCCCTGTAAATTAGATTTGTGTGTGTAAAACCGATGCTTGTTTACACACTGGAATGATGCCAAATACTAGCTCAGATGAAACAAAATATTTATGAATTGGATAAACTGGAAACTTACATCTTTATAAGGTGTTCAGAGTGGATTCAGGTATAATTTTCCTTGCTCTTCCCCATTCTTCCTAAGGACTATTAGAATTACTGTATTTTTAAAAGACACAGCTCTTTAATTTATATAATTTATACTTAGTAGTATTAAAACAAAAACTTAAAACCATCCTTTATGAGAAAAGTGGTTTTAACTATTGTAATTCACGTGAATTTAATTGCACTGATTTTTAAAAGTAATTTAAATATTGCTTTAAGAGAAGTTGGTTTTTTGCTACCATAATAAAATAACTTGTTTTGTACAAGATACAGAAGAATATAATTTGATCATTTCTTCTGTTAGCCTTTGTTACATAGATTTTTACATAATCATTACTCATAATGTTCTGACAGATAATGCTATTACTAGCGTTACAATCTTTGCTATTATTATAAAAAATCTGGCTTTGTGAAAATTTTAATTTATTAAAATGTAATGAAAGCACATCTAACATGAACCATAATTTATGAAAATTTTAGATGTGCTGCTTGACATTCATGTCATCAGGCTTCAAAAGTTTCACATCTGAAATGTGAAATTACACAGATTTATAAAGATCCCTTTTCAGCATGTTAGCTGGCACTATCTTCTGTAAAATGTATATATTTGGCTTTAAAGAGACAGGCGCATGTAATTTTAATGTCAGCACCAGCATCACCAAAAAGTGCCCTGGCAATCAGTAGAAAGGTTTAATAGGTTTCCTGTCTTGTTCTTAATTTGCTGAAATTACAAAATCAATACTTTCAGTTGTAGCTGCAGCTACCCGTTTTACTGCTTTAAGATAAAGTCTACAATAAAGTAACCTTCACTTTCAATTTGTAGTGCAGAACATCAGGGTGTTCTTGGCCACTAACTAGTCTTTCTTTTCTCAGCCTCTATGAGACATTCTAAGTGTGTGATGTTGCCCTTCAAGAGGGGAAAGGTGCATTTTGTATTAAACATAGCTCTCATCAGTGACTTGGTTTGTTTATTTTTTAGCATCTCAGTCTACTCTCTCCTAAAGTCACCTCTGTGCAGGTTGTGCATTATTTCCCTGCTTCTCTGTGTTGATATTCTATACTACATAAATAAGTGATTGGTGTTGAAATGGCCTAATCCTTATTTTACTCTATAGTCTCCCTTTATGACAACGGTGCATATTTTTCTGCTGCAGCTAAAAAAGGAAATTCTCCATAGTTTGTCACATTTTTAATAGTGAACATGATCACTGCATATGCAAAAGGCCTCTGAAAGGACAAGATCAACATCACTGGAAAGATCAAGCTCTTGCACAGAGCAAGAAGGAAAAGAAACATTAAATAAATACCCTTCCATGGGCTTCTCTGCTATGCCTCCCACCTCTTGAATGATACAAATGAAAAATATATATTTACACAATCATTTAAACTTCCAACTCAAGTCCTACCTTTCCAGTGAGTATTCTGAACTCAAAAATTTAAGTTATAAGATGACATTTTGACCCGCTTATCGCTGTTTCACAAGCAATTAAAATGTTTTTTAAATTTGGGGTTTTGTTTCTGATTTTCTCTGTTAACTCTTTTCATGAAATACTTTCAGCATATAAGATCTCTTCATCACTTAGCTGAGCAATATTCTGGAGCTCTTAGCAGTGGAGAAGGGCCTTGGCTTGGTCCTCTTCTAGTGAAGCAATAAAAAGAATCTTAAGCTGCTGCTCACAAAAGAATGCAGCATAAGATGTCTCGGTGCTTTCCACTGATGCAAAATGTATTCATACCAAGGAAAAAGAGCTCTCAACACCTGCTACCCCAAATGTTAATGAATACACACACACATGCACACACATATACACACACACGTGCACATTATGCTTCTTTCTTCTCAGCCACAGCAATTTCAAGTTGGAGATTTTACTCATAAACAGCACACGATGGAGTAAGGATGCTGTAAAACAGAAAGCACAGTTGATCACAGATGGAATACAGCTCATTGCATGAGGAAAACAGAGCCTACAAAATCCACAGCTCCCTTGTTTCATGCTTTACCTTTTTAACTAGCTGGCCAAGGTAAAAGCATGCTATTTATCTCATCATGTACTGTCTGTAAATGAAAATTCAGAGTAGATCTAGAAACAACATTGCACCAAAGGAAAGGAAAAACATTTGTCTCTAAACAAGTCAAGAGAAAAGCCAAATGATTCAATGAAGATCACTTGTGTCACTTATGTTTGTTTTGATTGGTCCTCCAGTGTTTACAGCACTCAACTCAGCAGGCTCAGAACCCCAAATCTATATTTAATTTAAAGCATTGCACCATCACTCAAATCTTTCAGCAGCCTCACTACAGTCTAAAGAACAAGGGCAGAGGGACCTGTTTACATGGAGCACGTTTACATGCTCCAAGGGATTGCAGAAGAGTTTTAAACAAATTATATCGAGATATAAAGGAAATAAAGATTTTTTTTGTGTGTGTAACAATTTTCCAGTACTTGTATGATTTTTTGCCTACATTAAATTCTGTCAATTTTCAGGTGTTCTCAGCAAGAGAGAATATTTCAAGACAGGATAAAATATTCCAAAAGCAGATCTAAACTGCAAAATAAGACGAATCTCAGAAAACTTGATTTTTATCAGAACTAATAATGTATTATCAGAACACATAATGTATTAAAGGCAGCCATAGCTATGACACTGAAACCTTTGTAAAAATTCACATCAGTTTAGAGAATTAAATAAAACAAAATAAATAATCAACACGCATTTGAGGGCCCAGTCCTTTCAGATTCAGGAAAGTTTTACAAAGATATCTAGGTGAAGGGAAAAAACCTGCATCCCCATTTAAGCATACACAGGTAGCCTTAAAACAAGTCTGGCTTGTCAAAGGGAATGAGCCCTCAGCTTCTATTAACAACAGCCAGGGTAGAATGCACTTGCTGCTTTGCAAAAGCAGCCCTGATGCAAATGGAGAGTTACTGGTGTCGTATGCCCGGTGTCAAGGAGCAGCAAACCTCCCCGCTGTAACCATGGTGGGAGCATGCATCAGCACAGCAGCATTACTGCAGCGCTTTTCAATCCTTGTCTGCCTGCTGGTGTAAAAGTCTCTAACTAAATTTAGGGGTCTCTCCAGAGAAAGCAAGGAGGGATATAAGAGAGTTTAGAAAACTAGACGTGTTTTATCTGTGTTTATTATCCAAATTTTCCCAACGTGCCATGAGGTTTACTGGGCAATGAGGTACCTTGTTTGAAAATGTAATTTTTTCACATTCACCCTACCTTACCATCTCCCTTTGTGGTGGCTGCCAGCCTAGAATTGCTGCCCCTGCCCCTAGCTGGGCCGATCCAGGTATGAAGTTTGATCAAAGCCTGTCAGAAAAGTTGTCTGCAGATGCTACTCACTGTGAAGCATGTTTCCTCCTCAATGGCTCAGTCATTTGCAGGACCCTGGGCATGAGGACGTGCTTCTTTGCAGGCACATGCAGTTAATGAGCCCATCCAGCTCTTCTCCAGCTAAGATCAGAGTGAGGCCAAATCTGCAGCCCCAGTTCCCTCAGACAGGAGGAGAAGGCAGTGCTTCGGGAGAGGGTATCCAGAGGTTTCAGCACTAGGCAGTCTCCAGCCTTCAGGAAAACGCACAGAGGGAAGGAGAGCAGAACAAAACTAGCTTCAAGCCTGGAAAAAGGAGACAGGCTTGTAATAGTTTTCTTCCTCTTACCAGAAACATTTGTCCAGCATCTGTGTTTCTTTCAACCCTGTTGTGCTTGTCGGCAGACAGGGTAATTTGACCCAGAGGATTTTGGCTATCTAAGCTATGCTTAATCATTTGGCCCCATTACATCACTACAAAACAGTCCAAAATAGAGGGCTCTTTTTAATAGATTTCTTGCTTCAGTTAACAAAAATTATTCAAACTTCAGTTTTAGCTGAGCTTATTAAAGCAGGACTGTGTTTAAGTTATAGTAATTGTCAATAAAGTCCTTTATAGCAGATTTAACTCAGCATATTTTAGACCTTGCCAATTTGAGACAGTTTCCATAAAAAAAGGAGAACAGCAATGTTACAGAGTGATAACTCAAAAATGGAAAAAGGGAATTATTTAGCATAAAAGGAATTATTTAGCATAGTAAAAGGAGGTATAACTAGGAGTAATGGGAGGAAATTAATAAAGGGAATATATCAGTAGGGGAAAAAGAAAAACCTGACTGTGAGTTAACCAATAGAAAAATCTCCCTGGAGAGCAAAGAGTAGCCCACTGCTAGACAATTTTAAAATAACTGGCCAAAACACTACCAAATAAATAAACAGGTTGGAAGTAATCTTGCAACCATACAGTCAGAAGACAAGGTTACCATTCTGTTCTCCGCTTCTAAATTTTATGAAAGTGAGGAAGTAAATTGAGGTTTCTGATTGACAAATCTAATGAAATTCAGCATTCTGGCTGCTGAGATGTAATTGCACAGCTTTTATCTTTGCCAGCTCCAGAAGTTTAGAAAAAAAAAAAAAAAAAAGGAAGGAAAAATGTTTGGTTTGTGTTTTGTGGTTTGTTAGGGTTTTTTTTTCCTTTTAATTAAAATTAATGTTGTTGGTCTGACTTAATTGGGTTATCTAATAAAAATTTGGTCCCTGACTGACAACAAAAATTGTACTAAAAAATGTTTCATAACAAGAACTTAAATTTTAAATATTTAAAATAAATAATTTGTAACAGTAAAGCAAAGCAGAAAAGCCAAAATGCTCCTACATAGATATTTCAAAATTGTACAAATACAATAGTTTCTGAAAAATCGGAATCAAAATTAACATTGTTCTGAATTCCTTGTTTTGGAAGACATTATATAAAGCATTGTATTTATTAAATATAAGTAATTGAGGCAACAGAAATGTGTTTGTGAGGTTTAATATTATTTTACAATTTTATTAAACATAACTGAAAAAGAAACTAACAGCTAAGACTAAAAGGAACTTCACAGGCATGAAATGAGCTATCCCATACCGATTAGACAGCAATACCTGTTCAATAAAAAGGATTAGACTGTTCCCTTGGTGCTGGGTTTTTTTGGATAGGAAAAAACTTTTAAGTTATTCAAGGTCTGCAGTAACATTTAGAAAATATGTTAATTGAATGTGTGATTGAAATTAGAAAATGTAAATCCTCTGAGTAGCTTCTGTGTATTTATGATACAAAGAAATAAAATAATCAACAGATTTGGTTTTAACATCATTTCATGTGAAAACTAGAACAATTTTTGAAAAATATTGTTAAAATGTATGAACAGTTTACACTTCAATGAGATTTTAAAATATTTTTTTCTTTATATTTAAAGCCCTACATTTACTCACAAATGTATAGCAGTATGCCATTAAACCTTGCATCTAATTATTTTTTAATCACATCTTCTGACACAGACAATTTTAGTTTTATTTACAGTGAAAACAGAAATCACATCAGCAACTCTGACAGACTTGGACCAAACCAATGTTAATCAGCGCCACTGTGATTTTGTAGGATTATACATGTTTAAGTTTACTTTTGCTGTTGTTTGGACTTGCCACTAGCACATTATGAAATTAGTGGGGTTGGAATATAGTTTTTCTTATTGTGTAATTTAAAGTGCTTATACTAAAACTTGTGCTCATCATGCATTTTTCCTTTATTTTTAATAATTAAAAGGTGTATTTCTATATAAGGCAGAGAACTTTAAAAAGAAATGACAACAGAACTCCTCTATAAACCAGAAATAATTACAGTACATTACACAAATGTGGATATTATTATTTATTATATTATTAACAGTTTAAAATAGAATATTTAACATGTAAAATTATGTTTTAGAGTGTGATTAATAATGCTGAAAGATTAAGATATTGATATAACTGGGATTAGGTTTATGACTTTTTAATTAAAATCAAAGTGTGGTGCACATCAGTTGTGTTTAAACATGTAAAATAAAGAAATGGATTTTCAGGTCTTCCTGAATGTTATTTCATTTAGTATAGAACTTCAAAGTACTCTAATCTTATCATGTAAATACATAGCTAAAATAAACAAATTACAAAGGGGAAAAAAACAGCTTTAAGTAGGGTCATGTAGTTTGAGATTGGTATTTTATTTGTTAGGTATAAAATAGAATGATTTCCTAACCTGATCCTCCCTAGCAATGTTGCCAGTATTCAAGTTATAAATAAGAAATTGGAGTAACAAATACTCATGTTGCAACTAAAATCTTATGACTGCATCATAAAAATATTTATATCCTTATCATTTTTACATTTAAAATCTCTATTCAAATATGTTTGAGCATTTCAGGGCAAAATAAATTAAAACCAAAAACAACATTGAGTTTTGCATGTAAGCACTCCTCAGAAAACGGTTCGGAGCAGTGTTGCATTTTCCTCGTGGTGTGACTCCCCCTTTACCCTGAGCGATTCAGGGGTGTAAAACGTGCGGAGAGAGAGCTGGAAGTTGGAGGTACACTGGGAACATAACACCTTTTCTGCCTCCAGCTGCCAGGATATGCTAACAGGGCTGGTGTGTTCATGCACATCCAAATAAACTTCAATCACCATTCACCCCTTCTGCTCATAGGTAACCAGTATGTCTGGAGAGAGGGTATATTTTCATATGGATATATGTGTACACAGCCATCCCAACGCCAAATTCAATAAGTTGTAAAAAAATTTGAAGGAAGAAAGGTTGCTGTATAAGCAGAACAACCTGCTTCCCTAAAAATAGGTAGTATCAGAGCATGAACTCTCTTAAGACATGCTTTAAATTCAGTACTTTATCACTTCACTTATATCCACCTGGTAAACAGTGCAACAAGTCTCTGGAAGCTGAATTTTGGAAATATTTGGTTATTTTCCCAGTATTTAAAATCTCACAACTTCAGAACTGAGTTAGCTTACAACAGGAACATCATAAAATTCAGCAAAGAAATGTTAGATAATATCATATGCATTTAATTTTAAATATCTATCTGGAGAGAGAGATAAAATTGTATCTTATAAATACCCCATATTTTAACAATATGCTTTAAGTATAACAGAGTAATTTCAGAAAGAAAGTATTATATGAGTCATCTTTCTTTCAGAATTTAAGGAAAAGCCAGTATTTTAATAGTCCTCCATACCTCTTCCTTTCACTTTGTTTTCTTAATTTGGTTATGCTCACTTTTCTTCTTGTTTTCCTGCATTCTTTGTATTTTAACACATATAGATAACAAGAAAATCATATTTAGAGCCATGTTTTCTAATTATTTTCATTTCTAAAAATTAGATACATGGGAAAAATCATATTATCATAAGTAACATCCTTCTGGAAAGTGACAAAACCCAAAAGCTGTTTCAGTGAGGTGCTGCTTCAGCACCTTTCCCCTTGCCCAAGACAGTTGATAAGGGGATCTTTTACAAGACAGTTTAGTCACTCCATGCCATGTCAACTATTTGGAACAGAAAAACATTGAGGCTAAAAAACAAAGCCTTAGGACTTTGTCTATTTTCTCCTTCTTAAGATCTGCTACTTATTAGCATTTTTTTGATAGTACAGACCAAGTTTTACCCCAAAAACCAAAAAGGAGTCACAAATGTTTGTCTCAGCTCTGTGCTGTGCAAAACAAGAACGCACTCCAAATCTTATTTACCTGTGGCCATTTAGTATCTTATCTGTAGATGCAAAAAAACATTATCTACCCATTTGATTATGCTTTGGATTAATCACATGTAAGTGAAGCCTTTATTGCTGATGCAGAATTTTGCAACTGAGCTTTTCCTTTACTGTAGTGCTGTAAGATTCAGAAGGCAAACCACGCACTCATTCTAACAAAACAGTATAATAGGGATGGAGGGGAGAAGCAATTTGGAGTCTATAGGAAGGTTACCATAAAATTTACATTTTCCATAAAATATAAGTAGCCACCATTTTGCTGTAATCCCAGAGCAGCAACGAAATGGTGGTAGAGAAGAAAACTACCCTATCAGACACATTTCATCATTGCTTCTATCCATCACTATCTTCTTTCTCTAGCATGATTATCATTTATTCTCCTTCTTACATGCAGCATCCTATTTTTAAGCTAAAAACTGATAAATATACCATAGTAAATAGATAAGATGTAATTATCAAACTAAGACTACATACTGTACAAGTCCTCTCCCCCTCACCCCACTTCAAACTGCAAAAAAGTACAGCGTAGTGTTTCTATCACACACTGATGAACACATCCCTTGGAACTGCTACTGTATGAAAGCTGTAGCCTAGAGGTTGAACACATGGTATGGAATATGGCTGCTGCATTGGTCAGTATGTATTTTAATTATTATATGATGAGTTATGCATAACTAACACTCAGAGGACCAAAATGGCTTTAACAAATCGGTTTTGATTGTAATCTACAATGTTGCATTTTGTGAAACGTTCTATATCTAAGTGAATATATGTATAGTGGCATTCTCAGTTTAGAAATTTATATTAAGGCATCAATTTTGATAAGCAATGCCATCCTTTTTTCTTTTTTTTTTTTTTTTTTGTTATTGCATGCTTTTCAGGTGTGGAAAGGATTGCCTACTTGTACAAAAAGAGGGAAATAGTATTTGTATATTGGTGCAGGTCTGTTCTGTGATACTGTGCTAGACATACAAAAAGAAATCATAAAGTTTATCCTGTAATCTCTAAAGAAACACTATGTGTTATAAGTTTTATTAACTAGGTCCCTAAATTTATAAATTTGTAATAAGTCAGAAAACTATATTCTGCAATATATTTTCTAAAAGTGTGCTTGGTGTTTATTACTATAAATATGTAATAAAGTTAAGATGGATCACATTTTCAAATACAGCGTGTAGTAGGAAAATGTACTTGTTTTTCAGACACAAGTTGAATATTTTCAATTTCAATATCATATTATAACTAATAAATCAGAAAACATAAATATGTGGGTCTTTTAGCTGATATTAGATACTGAATTTAATTTTTTTAGGAGAAATTTTTGAAAGCATCCTTAATGATGTGAAATTTGTTTGTACAAATCTGCAATTATGTACAAGTAAAACAAATGTCCTGTTCCTTCCTAAGTACTCCCATTCTTTTCCAATACAAAGCAAAGAGTATTTAGGTAACACTGCCACCTATTGCTTAAAGGTCATAGTGACTAAAATCTGGTCCAGTTTTTTTATCACTCATCATTGCTCGTTTTGACTCTTATGCTTTCATTATTTCTAACAACTGAATGAGACTTTCATGTTCTTTCAGATAACAAATAATAAGCATCTGCCTTCAGTACTATGACTATAATTTATCTGGAATCAATGAAAACTTTCAATATCGATAAAATTAAGTTTAAAAAAAATACTAAAACCATCAATTTCAAATACAAAATCCATCCACAAAAGGAACAAAAAGAAGATTCATCAGGTTATAGCATGGCAAGTATTGCAAAATCCAATTTATTTGTTAAATATAAGTTTTCTGATAAAATCCAAAATAGCAAAATACTTTTTAACATTTTGGAAGTGGATAAGCAAATACTCAAATTGTAAACATACATCTGCAGGTCTTTTAAGGACACAGCTTTAGAGGCATGAAAATAAGTCAGTATAAGATCAGACCTAATTCTTTTCAGTAAATAATTCTGTTTTCAGGACAATGATCAAAAAACCACTAATTCCACGTCTGAACAAGAGTCATGCCATAAGAATAACCTCTGTCAGCTTGGGGGGAAAAAAAAAATAAGAGAGAGAAAGAAAATTATTTCCACATCTTTAAAAGAAAAAGTGAGAAAAATATATTTGATCATACTAAGGAAAGTCCTATGAATCAATCAGGAAGATAACACCCGTTATATAAACTATATAATATAAGTACTGTCTAGGATAATTTACAGCAATATAGAAAGATTACTTATTTTGGAAGAAAATTTATTGTTGAAAGGCTCTTTTTTATCCTCAGCGTATTACTCAGTCTGTATGTATAAAATAAGTTGACTTTAATTCTTCACTACAGGGAAGCAGCTGTATATTGTATAAAATCCCTTATATTCTCTTATATTGTTAGAAGAAAATGTATAAATCCATTGTTCTTGTGCCCAAAAATGTTCAGTTATTATGCAGAATGCTGACATTTTTCCTACATTAAAATATCTCACTAGGAGTCCAGTTTAATTTCTAAGATTTGTGAAATTTTAAGATAGGTGGATACACTCGGGAAGAGAAAAAATAGAATATATTTTAAAAAATAAAAGCGGCTCTTTTTAGTTTTGTTTAGTTACTTATTTAGTTAGTTTTGAGGCAAGGGGGTTCTGCTTGTTTTTGTGGTTTGGTTGGTTGTTTTTTTCACCTCTATGCAGGTATTTTAAATCTCAATTATTTAAAATGTCCAGAGAGAGTATTTATACAAACAGAAGGAATTTATATGAAGGTTAAATTCCTTATAGACAATTTTTTTTTTCCTGTAATCATAACTACAACCTTTCAGAACTCAGAAACAACATAAACCAAGACTTGTTCTTGCAGTTAGGAATTCCTAATCTTTTCCTCAGTCATATGGTTTTATCCCTATACATTTTTAACCATTTCTCTCCTGGCAGAAGGTTTCCTCTCAAAGCACTCAGCTCTCACAGCCAAGCTGTGTCCAGAGGTAATGTCAGAAAAGGAATGACTGAAGACTAATAGATCTCTACATACCATTTTTTTATCTTTCCTGTTCGTTTTCTTATTTCTACACTTTCTACTCTAACAATACATGATTCCCGCACTGCTGAAAAAAACCCTGAACTTTATTTTCTTATTTTTTTTACTTTTTTAAATAAAATGAATATTCAAGACCTAAAAATGTTACAAATTAAAGGAAAGATTTGGATATTTTTTAGATTTCATCAAATGTTTATGTACCTAAACCAATTTGATGCCAGACTATTCAACCTTAAATTCACCCAACTTAGTACAGTAGAATGAATTATTAATTACCTAATTGCTAAACATTAATTTGTAATATAATTACTTGTTTAATGCACCAGTTTATGTAAATTTCAGACAAAAAGCTAAAAGTGAGGTGCTTTTAATAAATTTTCTTTGATGAAATACAGCACTTGTATATATTCACATACAAAAATATGTCCTTGTTTTCTCCTTTAACAAACTTTCTTTTGGAAACTGTAATATGTTTCTTGAACAAATGTTTTGTGGCATCAGAAGTTTGCAGGTATGTTTTTCTCCAGCTCTTTTACTACCTAAATTCTGATATGACTAGACATAAATTTTATATCAGAAAAAAATTAATTAGCTTAAAAGAATATTCAGAATGTATAAAGAGGACAAACAGGGAAAGGAATACATTAAATTCAGTGCATGAAACCTAGAACAGGTGCGGAATAAAATGCAAGGTCTAAGATCCAAAAGCTACAGAAGGCATTTATAAATAATTTTTTAATTTTATCTCCAAAATAAAATGCACTAAAACAATTCTTTTTATAGATAGTCTAAAAATCAGTATAATTTTTGTCTATCCTATATAGGAAGATTAACAGTCAGGCACGTGCATACTGAAGTGCTTGAGAAAATGCTAGTATGCTTTGCCTCTTAACATTTGTGTGCTAAAATACACTTAGCTCAGACAAAGACGCAACTTAATGCAAGGAATAAACAGAGCTTAGGTTAAAAAAAGTATCTTCCTTAGAGTCATCTGCTCTAATAAACTACACACCTCATGTCAGAATGCATACAAAAATGCAGAGATGCTTATACTTCCACTGCTAACATTATCATTACTTTTATACTTTGGCTTTACTAGATCATTGCTTTAAATGAGCATCACAGAACCAATGGAGCTTTAATCTCTATGTTACATTTTCTTCATAATCATTTTCAATTTATTTTTTTCTTGCATGTCATCATTTTAATGTAAATCTTTCTTTTTCTTTTCAATAAAATGAAATGATTAAGTAATCCTACTTTTTGCATGATTAAAGATGACGGATAAGCTTGGATGGATAAAAATCAAGGCTCCTAACAGAATCTGTGCACCTCGCATGTCAGAATCCTTCCAGCTTGTTCAGTGCTAATGACAGAAAAAATTAGCATGTCTGTGAGTTGCCTAAAAAGGATAACAAGCTACCTTTAAGGACCTAACCATATCTCTACACTAAATTTTAAACAGTTGTTTTCCATAATTTTCTGTAATAAGCCCTGATGAATTGTTTTGAAACAGATTAATAGAGAAATCTTTATTTAGAGCAAAAATAAACGTTCATTAAATATATCAGTGAGTACTACTGGGCTGTTTAATCACCTCCTTTGTATCACCAGATACAACACATTTAGAAAACAAAATGCAAGGGATACAATATGCTGAATATAGTACAGATCGGATAAAAAACAATGACGCATTTAAATTAGCCAGTCAGACACAACTCAGTTTTAAAGAACAGCAAAAAAACTCCCAACTACTGATTTCTGCCAGTGTCTCTTTCCTTTCAAGAGCCCTATGCAATGTGTGTTCAGCCTTTTCTGACTGAGACAAGAAAACTAGGAAGGGGATATTACAATACAGCACATACATACTGCCATCGCCTCTAGACATATGACCCAAAATGATGCTAAGAAGTCTTTCTCTGACCTCCTGCTAACCAGCCTCTTGTGATTAATTCAGCATGTCCTTGAAAGTATCTGCTAGAGACCCTTGTTGTTTTTTTTTAATTTAAGAGTTTCTGAAGCCCACCTATAGTTTCACTGATTGATTTTTATTTGTTTACTTTATTTATTTATTTTTTTGTTTTATCAGAGGTAAAGCATTAATCTATGAACAGAGGTCTGCAGTAACAGAAAAACACCACCTGCCTAAGCATTCGCCAAATAGGACCATAAATACCACAACATTTCCTGACCTAAGTTTCGTAGACATCTGTATCATGGTAACACTGCATTTCCCTTCTTTGACAGATGAAATTACTATTCTTTGATTTCCACACCCCCCCTCCCCTCTTTTTTTCTGATTATGTTCTGGATGGCAAAATTTGGGCCACAAAATGCTAATTTCTAACCTAACACCATGACAGCAATCACAGCCATCACAAGGATGGAATAAAGAGAGCAATCTAACATCCAGGGATATGAATTTCTGATCAGTGGCTGGCAGACTGCCGTGAAAGCTTACAGTAATCCCATTGGACAGCTAGGGTTGATGAAGCCTGGGAACAGGCAGCCACAATGTAGGTAGTTCACAATTGCAAGCATTTGTCCATAATTTAAAGCTATATGAGAAGTGGAGAGTATTCATCTGAACAACAAGCTGTAATTTAACTAGAGTAACATTTACACAGTTTTTAACCCATTAAGTCCACCTCTTCTTACACTGACATTCCCTCTGTTTAATGCCCATTGTAAACAAAACTCCTGCACACTAAATGAACATGTATTTTTAGCATCTGCAAAGCTCAGAATAATTTACTAAGATTAAATCTTATTGTATATTTGGCAGAAAATAAAGCATTTATTCCTAAATCCGAAGTCCTTGTAAAGCCTGACTGAAGTGAGTGGTTCCCCTGAAGCCAAGGGGGCCAGGCCCGGCACCCCAGCTCGCACTGAGCAAAATCTGGTTTATAGACTGATCACACGATTAAGGTTCTTTTCAAAGTGATAATGCCTCAATCACCCAGTGATGCTCCCACCAGAAGAAAATTAGCCCCTGACGAAGTAGGGAGGCTCTGCAAATGGCAGATACTAATGCAGGCTTTGAGCTCTGCAGGACGAAGGGGTTTCTCTATCAGGCTTTAAAACTGTAGCCTGAAATGTAAAGTGTTGTCTCGTGCTTGAAAGCGCCTAAATGCATCTTTCTACGCGACCAAAGCGTGTTCCTCCTCCGTCTCCCGAATTCAGCCATCATTAATTGTCATTTTTCCTATTTTGTCGCAAAGCCTTTGCAGCGTGCGTAGCACTGCTGCCAGGATTTACAAGGCCCAGACATGATGCTGAAGCTGCTCTCGGTGAAGACTTGTCTACACAGTCACGGTAGCACGGTGACAACTAATGACACATAAAAGTGGGCAGGTGAAACTGCCACCGCCGACATACACGAAATGCAGCACAACCACGAGCCAAGATTATCAGAGAAATGATAGGAATATGCGAGAGATGCGCTCGCAAACGTTTCCTGATTTCCTTCGGAACCTGCACAGCAAAAGAAAGAAAGATATTCACAGCCCCAAGGCCCCCAGCAGACAGAGAAGGAGGAAAGCTGGACCACCCCGTGGGCACAGAATTGTATGAATGACTGAAATGGGGCGAGTTCCCAGAAACATTTTACATTTGTATGTTACTATTAGTATGCACAAAAATAGTAAATGCACAAACGCTAAAAAATGCCAAGCACAGCTGAAAACATTAACACACAAACGGCAACAAGCCCAGGATGTGTGAATAAGCTCAAAGAAAAACTTGTATTCTTTGTTTGTTCGTAAAAGAGAGAGGCTGCTTCAAGTTTAGTGTAATATGAGGACGGGTCAGTTCCATGTGCCTCCCAGCACTGAGAAAGAGGAAAACATCATTACAGTGATGTGGATGTAGTAGAGTGACTGCTGTGCTTTTAGACACAGAACTCAGAGTTTCATATGTTTTGGATATTCTCCTGATTTGTGAGCTGGTTCTGAAAGGAAAAAGGGGAGGAGAAGTGAGGAAATAACTACTGTAGCCACCTGCAAATATTTATCGCCAAAATACAATAACTGCAGAGTAAGATAGGTTTTGTTCTTTTCTTTGTTCTTTCTTTTGTTCTTCCCTCAGTCATTTCTCTCGCTCACCCCCTCCTTCCTCCTTTCCTACTAGTTTCCTTTCCATAGCCCCTTTGGTGTAATTTCCTCCCAAATTAATTTTTCACTCACATTTGCAAATATTCAATCTACCTCCATCAGTTCCCTTTTCTTGCAATCTTTAAATACATTCCCACCTTTATTATTCTGATTTTTTTCTTTTTTTCTCTTTTTTTTTTTTTTTTTATTTTTCTAAGCTCTTCACAATGTTCTTTGTCACCTTTTTCTTTCACCATTTTCTCATGATCTTCTCCAATTCTTGTGTCTGGGAGGCAGTTCTTGCAGTTCTGTTTTTTTTTCAACACAACTCAATAAAATATATTTACAGTGGCTTCCTGATCTGAAGCTGAGTCTTCTTGGTTTGTTAGCAGGAGAATTTAACTGTAGTGCAGGTGTATTAGTTGTGATAGTGCAGGGTGGGAGGAAGCAGGAGATGGATGCCAGTAGCAGCTCGTGGCAGAGAGCAGAGGGTTCACTTCACACCTTCCCCTGCTTAGGAGAAGGGAGAGACTATCTCTCTTAACATGTGCCATTTGGGTGTACATAGGGCTATGAAACCTGTTGTGGTCCTTACTGACCCCCTCAAGCTACATTCAGAATACATCAGTTTGCATTAGAAACATCCACATCTGTTTGTACAAATCCCTCACTATGCACATAATTATAATTAGCTGGTCCTGAACAATTTTACAATTTAAAGATGCTTAGCCAGAGCAGGTAATGCAGGACTCTGAAGAGGGCAGCTAGACTGTACCTCTGTTCAGCTATCATTCTCATACTAAACAGATATCTAGTGGCTAAAGAGAGGAGGCCTTGACATATAACAATAAATTGTATTTATAACTATTTTTCTATATTCCTCGTTACTTCTAAAAATCACTTTTGCATGTGAGTGTCCAACACGCTTAACCATGCAATTTCAGGAATGTGCCTCAGAAAGCATGAGCCATCAAAAGGAAATGATTGAGGCTGTGCTGGATAAATACCTAAATCAGAACAACAGCACCCATTTCAGAGAGCCTGGCAATGACTGTGCGTTGTCTCCTGCAGAACATGATGGAAGATTTGAAAACTTCCATCAGCAGCCTCACATATGCTTCTTCTCCACTACAGATATTAGGTCCGAGACTGGACTAAGAGTGGACACAAAGTATGGTTCAGAGGTTTCTTTTTATTTTACCCAGGCTGCTTAGCAATATGTGAAAAGCATATCCATTTCATGTTATCTGGATAATATTTTAGATCTCCCTAGGTGCAGCCTGCCTTGGGGCTCAGCTTCATAAGTCCTTTACCAATCCCATTGTGACTGAAGGATGTATCTCTGAGCTGTTTAAGGAGAAAAAGAAATAGATTTTTTTTGAACCAAGTTCCACTTCTACAGTGTAACTACAACTAGATCCTGAAGTAGCTTGGCTATCACCAAATAGTATATGCAATTTATCACAAAAAAAATGCCTGTATATGAATACGTGATGACAGTGAATATTTAACAATTCCAAGAATAACAAATATGCACATACAGACACACACATATATATATATATATATGCCTAAAAAACTGAACGCCATCATACAAAAAAACCCCAAAACAAACAAACAAACAAACATCCAAAACAAAACTATGATAATAAAAGTTAGGAACCCCAGAGCTGTTTCCAAGAATCAACATATCATCCCTGGTAGCAAACCAAAGGAGCCACTGGCACAGAAGACTCAGGCATGTTTCTTCATGGACACAAGAAGAAAGGGAAATGTAGATAAAGCTTCAGACATTTCAGCAACAATATCCAGCAGTGATCTCTATTTTCTTTGAAACTTTCTGTAAGTCTTAAAGTCTTAGTTCACTCTTTGTTAAATTGGGAAGATAAAATCCCTCTCCATTCCTTACAGCTAAGTTGTCAGCCAAGATTCATTCACACTTGTGTAATGTGGTGATGGAATAAATATAAATGTTTAGATAAATACATACAGAAGAGACAACTAGACACACATGTAAAATGTCATGCCCCAAAACAATCTGCATGGCTAGCTTTGAGAATTACTGAGTGGGGACAAGTGGGGTTGAACAGCTGTTTGAACCCAACCCAAATCACAGGGGTTGCCACTGGCAACCACTGAAACATATGCCTGCTATTAACCTTCCAAATGCCTATAAATCTGAAGAAAGTGTACACTTCGAAGCCCACACTTGTCCATCAATTAAACAAAGTCCTAGCATGAAAAGCAAGTTTTGATCCAATACTTTTCCATTTTTCACCAGAGATTTTATTTCTATTGTTTCCAACTCTAAAGCATTCTGCAAAAGTGCATATGCAGTATCAGAAATTAATAAAGCCATTTCAGATACAACAGGTTTTTTTGCCGTATTTTGTGTTCTATCACTCCACTAAAGGCAAATTTTCTACATGTTTATAGCCTGCTGCTTCTTCAAAAAAATTCCCGTGAAAGAGAGAAGGTAAAAATTAAACAAAGGTATCTTGCCTCAGATTACACAACCTCTTTACTGGCTTGATGGCAGATCAATTAATTGGGAAAAAGAAAAAAAAAATGAAAGTGAAAAATCAATTTAATAGCATTCCTTTTAATCAGGGTTTCAGATTATCATGCAATGCCCAGGCACATAATGAAATGTTCATTTTGTCTATTTTATTGGAGGAACCACTACCACAATCTTTTCTGTCTTTTAAAACTTCCATTTTCAGTGCTGATTTTGTACTTTCCTTCCAATTATTTTAAGCCTGACAAGATTTCTAGCAAACCTTACTAAAAGGCAAAAATGCAGGAACTTCAGAATTGCAAGCTCTTGTGACGCAGTTCCCAGGCAGTTTCAGTGGAAGCAGTTAACTGAAATAAATAGTATACACAAAGTCATGCCCACAGTGACTTCCAACATATATTTCTAAGTCTAAAATTATCAATTTCCCTAAATACACATTTTAGCCTCTTTCCTATATAGAAAACTTAATTCTTTTGCATGGTTGTTTGGTCTGCAATTCAAATGTCACAGCTGCAGATCTTTTTGCATAGGCATAATTCTTTAGTAAACACAGAATAAATACAAATTTGAATTATTAAATAAATTTATACAAGGATACATGACTGTATGTGTTCTTATGATATATGTATGCATAATATATATTAAAACATAAAGAAAAAATAATCTCTATACCCACAAATCAACCCAATTTTTATGATTTTCCCCCACTGCTTTTAAATGCTTCTTTTTGAGTAAAGGTTCTTGAAGAGTAAATATATAAATACATATATTTTAGAGGTTTGTTAAATCAGTAGTATCCTTTGCATTTCTTGTATTTCTTTTAAAATGATGCCTGACTTACAAATTCATATAATTATTCAATATGAATTTAGCTACCTAAAGGTAACATCCTCACGTGTTTGAAAAGTCCTGCAAACCAAAAATGCCACTAGGAGAAAGAGATAAAGAGATCAGGAAACAAGAGATTTAAACTCATCTTAAGAACTGAACATTTCATGGCATAGCACAAAATTTGCTGAAGCCCCTGCTACACCCAAAATATTAAATCCATGTTTGTGTTACAGTCCTTCCAACTGCAGTCAACCAATCTACATAGAAAATTCTCTTATGAACTGCACTAATATGCAACATCCAACAAACTTGCCACCTGTTTTCTCCTTCTGTGCCATTTCTCTGACATCTGGGAAAGTAACATAAGGCTAATAATATTAGCAGAATCAGTTGCATAATTATGCAGTTATCACCCACGTTAGGAAAACACATTTTGTTCCTATTCTAGGTCAAGTCATTATGAAAATTTGTACGCTTGACTAGCAGAATAATTTGTAGAATGTTGTTTGCCCTGACATTTTGCTATCATAGTACCTCTAAAAGCCTGTTAAACTTCACAATTACGTTTCAGCTCCTGGGTGCCATTGGACAGGTCGTGAGAAGCAGACAAGTGAGAGGTGAGCCTGTATTTCAACCCTCGCAGAGGAAGCAGTCCTGAAGCTGTTGTCTCCTTGGTAGGTGTTCAAATGACCTTTCAGCAGTGGATTGGCACAAAGTAATGGTCAATAATAGTGGTTTGCTGTAGGGAAGCTTTCCATTCTGTCACCATTGTTTTTGGAGCTGAGAGACCCTTAACAGTAATTTTCAGGAAGTGGGACAAAATCAGGAATTGGATGTAAATATCCTTTGACCAGTATGTTAGATCTGTGCGAGACATTCCACAGCTCTACTTTACAGATGAGGCCAACATGGATACCCTGGTCTGTACTTTAAATAAGCACCATGAGAATGCACGTGGTTTTGCACTATTAAGTGGTATCTAGAATGTTATTGTACATTATTATAAACAAAATACAGGAATGTCACAGCTGACTAAATTCCTATCAATTATGAACTTAATTTTTACACACATTTAATACTTATCTCATTTCAGACTTTTCTATACTGAGAAATTTTCTTTTAAAGAAAAATGGTTTATACAGTTCACTTCCTGCCATAATCAAGGTCTTTCTAACCTGATATCTGAAGGTTATGCTTCAGTGAATAATTCAGTAGGTTAGTGAAACTGTGGCAGCAAAGAAAGTGCTAATCTTAGATGGAAGCTGTGCGGGATATTAAGAAACAATTGCAAAAAGTGACATATTTAATAGAGAAAGATTACTCTGTGCTACATCTATTTAATTTGAATTGAATAAATTTTGCCAGTATTTTATGAGATGCAGTCTGCAAATTATGTGAAACTTCATAGTGTCACTGAAGTCTAGAGGAAAGAATAAAGGATTTTTTCTCCCTCAACCATTTTATGAGTATTGTGATTTTTGAGGACTTCTCACTCTTTCAAAAGAAATTTCAAAGGAACTGAAGAATCATTCACTGCAGGACTTTATTAATTTGAATTAAGGAAGAAGAAAGGGTAGTAAAAGGTGATAGTACTGAAAGATAAATAACAGGAGGCAATAGAAGGATCTGGTGTAATGAGACTTCTTGAAATAACTGAATTCCTTCTGGACTGTGACTGAGTGAGGCTGTGTATGTTCTCAATCTTTCAGGGAAAATTTAGTTGATCTAGCTGAGACAAGTCTGAAAGTATGAGTAAATGCAAGTGTGAAAAATGATAGGGGGCAGTTTTTAACCTTAATCACTAAACAGATCCTTAATGCAAAGGCAGTCCTGACAAAAAAAAAAATTTAAGTATATGCTCATATGATTCTTTGTATGGGTCAGTGGAATAGGAATATGATGCTACTACTAAAAATATTAAACTCATCCTATGTCATTTTAGAGGTAAAAATTATTTTAAAAACTCTGTTCTTTTTCAATATTTCACACAAACATATATACATTTTTCTTTTATATTACAGGTTTTGTTCAATAATTTACAAGACTATGAACAAATTATACAAGGTGTATCTCCTTGAAATATTCTTTGAAAAAAAATTAAGTAATTTGCAACATCTGGTGAAAAGCAAACAAAGCCTTAATTACATAGGAAACCTTTTGAAAAGCGAGGAACACATTTCTGCATACCAAGAAAGAATTTGAGAGAGCAGAAAGTTTTAATGTGATGAAAAAAAAAAAAAAAAGAAAGAAAAGAGACATTTTGCCAAAAATTTTCATTAGAAATCTACATTCCAGGAATTTCGAACTTTGTGCCTGCACCACCACCATCCCACCCCAAGTTATTCTGTTGCTCAATTGCAATTCAAATTGCATGGGAGTTATAGTTTTATTATGTGTGGGGTTTTTATTTGAGGACTAAAATTTTTTTTTTTTTTCAAACATGAACTATTTTATTTTTAAGTAGATGATAGACAAACATAAAATATGTCTTTGGAAAATACTGGGAAAATGCCAACTTCAGAAACTAGCTATACATTCTGAAGTTAATTTTTGAAAGCTGTTGCTTCTGAATGTGGATGGTTTCATATTTTCTGTTTCACTATAAGGTCACATTATTAAAAACTGAGAGGAGACAATAACCCCTTCCCCTACAATCTTCTTCCTTCTAAGTGCAAGAATGGTAAAACCATTGGAAATCCATACTGCAGGCAAAATTGTTCTCTCTGATCTGCATGGTGGATCCAGTATTCCCATTGGGAATTCTGTGCTGTGTGAATAAAGACACAAATTTCTTAACTGTAATTTCCACTTTGCCCAATCATAGTCCCGTTTGTCTGTTCCAAACAGATTGAAAGGACAAAAACACAGACTTACTGTGCACTCCAGAGGAAAAAAAAAATCTTTTATGCATGATTAACCTTATACTGAACAATTCATATACTAGCAGGAGTGGAAATAGGATATGGAGCATTTCATCTGTGCTACTGGTTACCAGACGAAGTCTAGTGTGGGTCACTGGTAACCTAAAGGTGTTACAGACTAATGGACAGTCTGTGACCCACATGAAATGAGCTGGGATTACTTAAATTCATGGAAATATATTTCTGTATCATACAAAAAAAAAAAAAAAAAAAAAAAAAAAGCCCCACAAAACTCACTCAGGGCAAGCAACCTTCCTGGTAATATTAGCAGCAAACAGTAACTGCAGAGATCGGAGGATCTTTTCACTTCAAATGGTGGTCATATGAGAAAGCTGCAGTGAGAAAGCTGTTGAAGTGTAGGAAAGACAGAGAAAGAGGCAGAGAGGGGAGGCTGTGTTTGTCTGTGTATCGTCTGATATGTGTACAAAGAGAAGACTTCAGTCTCAAGGCCTGTCAGTTCAGCACCTTTCACGAGTACAAAATGTCATGTACTACATACTGATGAAATAAAAGACAAAGGTGTCAAAGGAACCATTACACTATATTCTAGCAATGATCAGAGGATCAACAGCCTCCCTTCTAGATTGACACTATGTTAAACTATGCCAGCATATTTGGCCTGAACGGCTCCTTCTCTGCCCCAGTTTTACACCATGGGTGGAACTCAATTTACCCCAACAGACTCACACTTTGTCAAGAGGAAGAAAAATTAAATACACATGCATTTCCTTTCTACATAATCTTTTTGCTATTATTCTATAGACAATATATGGCTCTGCATACATTCACATCTTACTCACAGCTTACTATCTCCGTTATTTCCAAAAATAAAGGGTGTATGTTTACTCACCATATGGATGCAGTGAGTAATCACAGTAGGCAGAAAAACATCTTGCCTCATGAAGGTTGCATAGAGTTGGGAAAGCAATGTGTGAAAATACCGCAGTTTCAAGTTCACTTCATCATGTATATTTGGCTGCCAATGTATTTCTTTCATCAAAATATCCTTCTGTAAGTACAGATAATTATGGAAGGGCTCTGCATCTCAGCTAATGTGGATTGTGATGGTCTCATGATATCAGATTGCATTATCCTCTGCTCTCTTCCACCCACACCAGACGATATATGTTGAGAATTCTCTGAGAGACCAAATGTATGAAAGACATTCCTATGAGTGCTTGCAACTTGAAATGTCAGAAGTGACTTGAGATGACTTTCCCAACTGATATGCCAATTAAAACTTCTGGTTTGATTACCTAACTTGGATAATCAGCATGAAAGAGAGGACCTCTGGTTTTGGCCTTTATAACCATAACTGCTGCAGCAGCAGCATCCAGTTGTTGATTTAGGTTACAAGATCCAGTCAAAATTAGATAAAAATCTCTAAAATATTTGGATACTTGCTTTCTTCACAAAGAAAGCAAATATCCAAAGTTTTACTAGTTTTCAAGCCTTCAACAGCTTTGATTATGCAATGAATGTAGGCTAATTGCCTACAGGTCTCCCTGTACTATACCACTTACATAAATACAGGTACTCGTCTTCAAAGAATAGCGGGTTAGCTTTTACAGGACCTAAAGTGAAATAATATGTAGCTTACTCTTTCCCAGATGCACCTCTTTCCTGGCAGGAGATTTCCCCGATCCATTCCAGAAGCATGGCTATAATGCAGAGCTATAATGATGGTCGACTGCTGTGTGGAGCCTCCTGCTGCTGAGCAGCACGTGTTCCTGGTGGAATGGCAACTTCCCACTGTCACAAGGGGTTTCTGCTTTGGCTTCTGTCTTAAGGAAGGAGGTCTAAAAGATTGTTCCATTTTAATTATATTAGGTAATGCAAACCTTGTAACAACCATCATTTGGACAGATGCCATTACTAGGGCTTTGTAGCTCAAACATTAGACAGACAGACAGACGGAAGTGCAGAAGGAAGTGCAGGAGGAAGGAAGTGTGAAAGTGTGGAAGGAAGTGTGAAAGAGAGAGAGAGAAAGAAAGAGAGAGAGAGACAAAGAAAGAAAGAGAGAGAGAGACAAAGAAAGAAAGAGAGAGAGAGAGAGAAAGAAAAGAAAGAAAGAAAGAAAGAAAGAAAGAAAGAAAGAAAGAAAGAAAGAAAGAAAGAAAGAAAGAAAGAAAGAAAGAAAGAAAGAAAGAGAGAGAGAGAGAGAAAAGAAAGAAAGAAAGAAAGAAAGAAAGAAAGAAAGAAAGAAAGAAAGAAAGAAAGAAAGAAAGAAAGAAAGAAAGAAAGAAAGAAAGAAAGAAAGAAAGAAAGAAAGAAAGAAAGAAAGAAAGAAAGAAAGAAAGAAAGAAAGAAAGAAAGAAAGAAAGAAAGAAAGAAAGAAAGAAAGAAAGAAAGAAAGAAAGAAAGAAAGAAAGAAAGAAAGAAAGAAAGAAAGAAAGAAAGAAAGAAAGAAAGAAAGAAAGAAAGAAAGAAAGAAAGAAAGAAAGAAGGAAAGAAAGAAGGAAAGAAAGAAGGAAAGAAAGAAGGAAAGAAGGAAAGAAAGAAGGAAAGAAAGAAGGAAAGAAAGAAAGAAAGAAAGAAAGAAAGAAAGAAAGAAAGAAAGAAAGAAAGAAAGAAAGAAAGAAAGAAAGAAAGAAAGAAAGAAAGAAAGAAAGAAAGAAAGAAAGAAAGAAAGAAAGAAAGAAAGAAAGAAAGAAAGAAAGAAAGAAAGAAAGAAAGAAAGAAAGAAAGAAAGAAAGAAAGAAAGAAAGAAAGAAAGAAAGAAAGAAAGAAAGAAAGAAAGAAAGAAAGAAAGAAAGAAAGAAAGAAAGAAAGATAAAATAAATTATACTAGGGCTAGTCTCTTACTACAATGCTCATCGCCATCACACACAGTAGGAACATCCTGTCATTCTTACTCCATTGCCTCACCATGAGGTACACCTCATACATAATTTTTCACCCTTTATTATGTTTGTATAAAGAAACACACCTACTTCTTTATCTAAAATTAATTGTGCACAGTAGCAGGGACAGTCATGCCTGAACTGCTCACATAGCCTACCTTCGTCTTTTTAGTAATTTACTTAGTTACACCATAAAAGTCTTCATGACTGGTCATTTTTGTTGGGGCTCAGAAAAATTTCTCGAAATTTTTCTCCCATTTTCTGCAGTTCTTTCATCCATTATACTGCAGGCAAAAGCCTCTAAAACCCTCTTACCTTTTCTTAACCTTACAAGATAGTTTAAAGTAAAAGAAGAAAAGAAGAGAGGCAGGCACTCTCCTGTTGATAGAATGTCATTTCAGAAGTCCTTCTGTGCTTCCTACCTTAGTCTGACTGCAGCAGTTCAGCAACTTTGCCTGAAGTTTAAAAAAAAAAATGCTAGACAGAAACATGGAGGTTTCTCCATGCTCTGCATTCTTTGAGCACAGAAATTGGTGTTAAATTGTTTTGTACTGCAAGGAGAGATGCAATCATAGTAAAAATTCAAAAGAGAAACACACAAGCAGAAACACAACCCTGTTTTTCTAGGCTAAAGCTATTCAGGTATGTTTATATGCTGACCTGTGAATTAAGGAGTCGACGTTCAAGGTTTGCCACTCAGAGAGAGGCAATGCTGAACAATGCTAGAGGGATGGCACATCAATCAGATGGACACATTTTAGGCAGGTATTCCTAAATAATCTCATTGGTTTTACCAATCACATGCAAAAAGGAAGACATTTGATTAAAAAGTGTATTAATTTAATAATAAAATATACCTGTGTAAAGAGGTGGCAGACACTTCATCAGCCAAATATATTTTTTTCCCAGTGTTCCTCTCTGTCTCTGCATTTGTAAGACATAGCAAGGTCTAAAGCTACCAAAACAACTTATAGAGTGAAAATCAGACTAACTACCTCAGACTGAGACTGTGCTGCACTGAAGTCTGGAGACAGTCACCCCCTCACCGTGCATGCACATTATCATTGCTATCATATAAAAGGTACTGCTGGCTCATCACCCTTTGGTTCTTGATGTTACACTGTAAAGTGTAGAAGAACTTCTGGTACCTGATCAGGATTCTTAAAACAGGTCACAGGAATTAAATACTTTCTCCAGTGGCATATCACAAATCACCCAGACTCATGTTCGGAATGTCACATAACAGTCTCATGGTAGATTCAGCATCAAAAGAGGAATAAACACATAAACAAATTTGTAAATAAATAAATAAATAAATAAACAAATCTGTAGAAGGTTTAAACTACAGAGGACTTTATTAGAAGTACTTCTCATAACAAAAAAGGAAGGTAGTGCAAATTCTGGAGAATGAATATCAACACTGCTTCCACTGATCATGCACATTCTGAACTTCAAATTTGTCCATGAACCAGCAATATGCCCTTGTGGCAAAGGGGGACAGTGAATACCTCAGGTGCATTAGAAACAGCATTCTCAGCAGGTCAAGTGAGGTAGACCTGCCCCTCTACTGATGAGGCCACATCTGGAGTGCTGTGTCCACTTCTGGGCTCCTCAGTACAAGAGACACATGGAGCTTCCTGAATGAGTCCAGCAGAGGGTTACAAAGATGAGAACTGGGCCTGTTCAGCCTTGAGAAAAAATGAAAAAAAGCAGAAAAGCAGAGAGTGGACCACATCAGTATATATAAATATCTGAAGGGAAGGTGTCAAGGGCATGGAGAACAAGAGGCCATGGGCAGAAACTGACACACAGGAAATTCCACCCAAATATAAGAACTTATTTACACAGTGTGTGTGACTGTGCAATGGAACAGGCTGCCCACAGAAGTTGTGGAGGCTTCCTCACTGGAGTTATTCAAGAACTGTCTGGACACTATCCTTTGCAAAGTGCACTACAATGACCCTGCTGGACAGAGGGGTTGGACCAGATAACCCACTGTTGTCCCTTCCAATCTTAAACACATCCTGTGATTTTGTGATTCTGTGAATACTATTTGCTGAACACTGAGATCCTGACAGGTGCTCACTTCAGCTACACAAGCCAGAGGTAGAAAATGTTTAGATAGTGCCAGAAGATCTTGTACCTGAATTCAAATTTTGAAATCCTTTTCCTAGGAGGGAAGGGAAAGGACATGCTTGCCCAGTTCAGGTATCCTGGCCTCCACAGACAGCCAAGATCTAAAAGATGTATGGTCATGAACCTGAGTAACAAATTGCAGGCAGTTCCATTCAAATAACAGTAGCCCTGAATCTGCTGTCAACACTAAGGGAAAGCACATTTGTACATCCACCACATCTGAGTTTTCCCTTTTTTTATTTTCAGTCTTTCATTGTTTAGAGATATCCACCATAGCGGGTTTGGACCCTTTAAAAAGAGGATGTGATAACTAGATGCTAAAGACTGTCATGAGGGTGCTGAGCTCTCACTTTAACAAACTGTCCAAGAGGAACACAGAGAGAAAAAAAAAGGGGGACTTCTGAACGCTAAGCACTGTCCTGCCTCAGTTTTGGGTACTGATCACTAAACCCACTGATCTGTACATAGAGGGCAGTCAAATCCTCAATCCCCACCTGGCTCTAAATAATGTATTTGCATTGTGTACAGACTAGGCATCGTTCTGTGCTTTGCCATTTCCTTCATGAGAATAGCAACGGTGAAGACACGGATTTTTCTTCCTGCCTTTTATATACCCACTCTGCAAATGCAGACACACACACACACACACACACACACGCACACACGCACACGTATAAACAAATATGCACAGGTATACAGCCCCATAAAAATTCACAGGAAGGCTCACAATCAAACAGAAAATTTGCAAACGCTCTGAGTGTAACACGCAGGCTAACTAGACACACAACAAAAGACTCCCGAACCTTTATCAAACACAAATTAGCAGGAATACATTTGAATCGTTAAGCCGAGCGCCCGGGCCCCTCAGCGCACGGACGGAAACCTATTGCTGCAGCGGCACCTAGTGGCCAGCGCCGGCCAGCGCAGCGGCCCCGGGGAGCGCGGCCCGGGGGCAGCGGGGACGGCCCGGCCTCGGCAGCTCCGACCGGGCCGCGGCAGCTCCGACCGGGCCGCGGCAGCTCCGACCCGGCCTCGGCAGCTCCGACCCGGCCTCGGCAGCTCCGACCCGGCCGCGGCAGCTCCGACCCGGCCTCGGCAGCTCCGACCCGGCCGCGGCAGCTCCGACCCGGCCTCGGCAGCTCCGACCGGGCCGCGGCAGCTCCGACCCGGCCTCGACAGCTCCGACCCGGCCGCGGCAGCTCCGACCCGGCCGCGGCAGCTCCGACCCGGCCGCGGCAGCTCCGACCCGGCCGCGGCAGCTCCGACCCGGCCGCGGCAGCTCCGACCGGGCCGCGGCAGCTCCGACCCGGCCGCGGCCTCCCGCTGCTCCCCGCGGGAACAAGGCGGGCAGCCGCGCCTCGGCACCGGAACACATGCTCTGTTCTCGGGATCAAAGCTGAGAGGCTGGTTGTTTTCTGGTTGTTCATCAGCTGAGGCATCTCTCTCACGGAACAGCACCCTCTAACACTGGCAGGATCATCCGTCTAAACAAGAAATAAAGCTGACAAAGTTTTATATTTACATGTTTTTAATTTACGTATTGCTATATGTTTATAATCAAAAGGAGTCTGAATTTTCATATTCATTCAGAATTTTCACAGAATCTTAGAATGGGTAAGATTCCACAGTGGTTCTTCTGGTCCAAGAAGACCTTGCCTCAAGTGGGGTCATCCTAGAGCACATGGCACAGGATTTGGTACCCAGGTCATTTTGGAATATCTACAGTGAAGGACACTCTACAAGCTCTCAGGGCAGCCTGAGCCACCTGCACAGTAAAGAAGTTCTTTCTCATATTCAGGTGGAACTTTCCATGCATCAGTTTCTGCCCATTGCCTCTTGTCCTATTGCTCAGCACCACCAAGAAGAGGACCCAGCCTTTTTGCTCCGACCCTTTAGATGCATTGATGAAATGATGAGGTCCTATGACCTCTGCCAGATGAAAGAGATGGAAACTTACTACGTCCACACTTTGTTTCTGTATTCATTTGTGCTTCTGTAATACATGTTACAGCTTTAAAGTTCTTTCCAGATACTCACATGTTGGTATTGTTCATGCAGCTAGACATGAGTGATTCCAGGGCATGGTTACCAAAAACCCTTTGTGCCTCAGCTTCTTTACCTTTGCCTGACATTCCCAAGTTGACAAAATATGAGAATCATGGTGTCATACAAATGCATCACCCCTTCCCAGCAGACACAGAAGGTAAGAACTTTGGAAGAGCTGTAGGCAGGAAAAAACAGAACAAATCGAAACCAAGCCGCATCCCTTTCAATGTGTAGAGTTGCCCCACCTTTTCTGAAAGACAGTGAATGTGATGGCATGTTCACAGCTGAACCCCTTGGTTTTTATTTTATATTATTCAATTTTTAATAATTTTATCACAGCTTCTTTACAAGCAGTTGGTGTTTCATAGTGGCCCATGAAAAGCATAAACCTTTTCCAAAAATCAGCACACTCTGAGGCCCACTGTGCAAGCAGCATCATTTGCTTCTGTATTTTTACCAAGTTACCCCACCACTCAGTTTCCCTGCTTTGCATGGGACATGTAGAGCCCACCTCACATTTGAAGGGCTCTAAACCACTGGCAGTAAGGGTTTGACTAGCAAACACTCCAGCCCTGCTGCCAGAGAGGCAACCTGACATTGTTTCCTCCTACTAGAGGAGGTGAAAGAAAAGCAAGATCTGGAAACAAAAGAGGTATTAATGGAGAACAGTCTGCAGATGGGCTGGGCTATATCTTTTCTGCTTAATTGTAGCACATCCAAAGATTCATCTTAAAGCAGCAGTATAAAAAATTTCATCACACAATTTAATTCATTCCAAAACCTGTAGTATCCGCTCTGCATGGTGGAATGAATAATTGCAATTTTGTGTACATTCTTGCTAAAACGCTTGTTACCATAGAGAGTAAAAATGAAGATTAAAAAAAAAGTAGTGAAAATATTTAGTTGAAATTGAAGTTTTCAAGTTTTCCTGTGGCAGCTAATGGGACAGTTCACAGATCTTAATTCGGTGTATCAATAAATATTTGGAGAACATACATAAGCAACACATAAGCAACAGAGGGAATGAATCCATCTACCAGAATGATTTACTTCAATATTTATATCTATTCTAGTTCTTTTCATCTGAAAATATAAATACTTTTATTCCGAAGAAGAAACCCAAAAGGTGCATAATGATTCCACTAAATTCACGTTAACTATACAGGGTAAATTAAGCAGAAAACATAAAGGCCAAACACTGTACACAGTAATTAAGCTCAATATTACAGGGCTATACTGTAATAATTACAGCCAGCATTGCATGCACACTCTGATAATTCACTTAAATTGCCTTCAGAACATGGCAAGAAAATCTCCTTTACCCAGAGAGCAAAAAAACATTAAAAAATAAAGAGAAAGAAAAGAAAATTTGTACTTTTCATTTTGAAAACTATGATTTTTCTTTTTCCTATCTTGTTTCATCTAGAAAAAAAACAAAAAACAAAAAACAAACAAAAAAACACCACCACTACCAAAAAACTAAAAAACCACCTAAATATAAATAGAGCATTTGCTGTTGTCTTTCTACTAAAGCTTTTAAATTTAAGGAATAATAGATGCCTGTCTAGACAACCCTAAAATTGTTTTAGTTACTGATGTATGGATGACTGATAAATGTCATCTTTTCTGCCTGCAGTGCATTTTCCATCCAGTCTAGTGACATTTGTCTATAGCTGACCTGAGTCTGCATTTTTCATTTGCATTAAGCATTTAAATTTTACAACTCTGGAGCTCCAGGATTCACTGTTTACCAGAAAATACAATACCATTCCCTCCTCCCCCCTCCACCCCAAAGGAGAGATGCTTTCTTTGCTTGTCACATGGCCATTTTTAATTAAACCAGCAGGGAAGATTCTAATCAGACAAAGGCAATGGAATTTTCTTCATACCTTTCCAAGTGAAATAATTATTAATTCCCTAGTTTCACATTTCTCATACAGATAAAATGAAACATGCAGCATGGGCAATGAAAGGAGGTTTCTATTTAAATATGGACACGTCTTTTGAAACAATGCAAAAGACAGTTAAGTATTTCATGGTAAATGACAAAAACATGGAGATGTGGAAATTAATAGGTTTACCAATTACTTTTAAAATATGCTTTATGCTATTAATGTCTTCAGGCATGTAATTGCAAGATAGTAGAATTACCTCATAGACAGATATCCATTACAAGACAGATCACTGCATTTTTACACTTTTCTACTGAGAAATGTTTGTTGCTACCTGCTTTGCAGTACAGAAGATTCTGATATTTTACTCTGTGAACCGTATTCTTCAAGCCACCATTGCTCAAACAAGGCATGATTTTTAAAATGCATTACCTCAAAGGACTGAACTCAATGGAAAATCTTTGCAATCTATAAGTGGTCCCCTGATTTTGACCATGGCTAGTTTTTTAATGGCCATGCAAATCCCAAATTGCAGCAAGCTTTTGCTGTTCACAGCTTCTGCAAGCTTTTTTAAGGTGTGAGCCTTTTAAAAAGTCACCAAAATAAAATTCCATGGAAATTATTTTCTATGTTTGGCAACAAAGCCTGAACCTTTTTCATTATAAGTATTCAATATCATTTTTTCCTTTCAGATTTTTCCTAACAGTACTTTTGCAACTGTAGCTAAGGTAAGAGCTGAGGGAAATGCTTTGTTTTTTGTTGAACTGACAACAAAATGGCTTGACTGGGAGGCCTAAAACACATGTCCACCTTTGCATACATGAATAGTGCTATTAAGCCCAATGGATTTGCATACATCCTATTAAGGATGCACATAAGTAGTCCACAATAGACTTTTTGTTCTACTGATTAAGCTACATCAGGGAATCTGCCCTACAACAAAACCCTTGGGCAAATATTTTCCCCTGCTGACCGGTACCAGCACATTTCCTGGAAGCTTTGGGAATGTCTCACCCCTATATATCATTTTTTTCAACACCTTTCTGAAAAGGTTTCTCCATGGTATAAGCCCATCAGGACTTTTCAGATGATACAGAGAAAGGCAACTGTTTTCTCTATGCCTACCCTTCCTGTGGCAGAAGTTCATCAATGCGAGACAGAAGCAGGGGTTTGTACCTGCCCCTGTGGTAGCTAAATCTCACCCTAAGGGGTGCAAGGCTCCCTGTAGTTCCCTTGGTCTCGGCAAATTTCCTCTTGGCGTTTTGCTATCAGGCTATACCTCATTTCCTCCCATTCTGCAGAGCTGGCTTTAATAATTTCACCTCTCTAGCATAAACCAGCACAGAAAAACATCAACTATCAAGCAGCCCCAGCAGTCACAGCTACAGTGGGAACGAGAGTTCGGGACACGTATTTTTTTTAACCACTGCTGCTAAAAACACAGCTAGATCCTAGAAAACACAACTGAGTGGAAATGGTTGCTGGGATTTTTAACAAGCATAGAAGATGCTGTTTTTAAAACGGGGCTTTTCACCAGGTCTAGGCAAATATCTCCAGCCCCAAAAAAACTAACCCAAGGGTTTTTTTTATGCTATCAAGAAAGCATATGCTCTGAGAGCAGAGGAAGTTGTAGCAAAAGGAAAACAGAAAACAGTTAACCTCCACCTTGTCTATAAATCAGAGCAACAGATGTAAAAGTAAGTGTACATTTGGAACCTACTGACCCAGAACACCAGCGCTGAACTTCTGTTTTCTCTCCTCTCCAATATGACTCCATCCTGTGATTTTTGCTCACAAGGCAGAGAAGACAGAGTAGTTTTGTTCTTCTGCAAAATTCACTGAGAAACATTTCTTCCTTGTCTTCTAAAACATCTTTTTTCCTCAAGAGAGTTCAGGAAAAGTGTCATCATAGGACATCATCTGGACAATTAAGGCAGCATGGTGTTCTTAAATGCAGGAATCAGGTATTGCCAGACCTGAAGAGAAAAAAAGCCCACAATAATGCAAAATCACTCTAGGATTGGCCTGAGTACTCTCATCAACATTCAGCAGCAGTTCAAAAGCAAAGAGGAGAAAGAAAACACCCCACAGACACATGAGACAGAAAAAAGATAAAAGGTGTCCTGAATGAAGAAAAATGTGTTATTTCTTAACTGAGCTGTGGATTAAGCAGAGGAAAGGGGCTCAGACATGGCCTGCAGCTCTTTGTTTATATAAACACTCTTCCAGTGATCTGAACCAACATCAGGTGGGAGCACATTATCACTCCTCAACTACTTTCAGCACTCAAGTCTCCTGCACAAACTTAGGGAGGTACTAGGTTCAAATTTGTGTGAAAAGGCTACCAAAAAAATAAATCAATTCTTTATGCAGAATCTTCAAATTCAACGCTAGGAAACACACTAGAGTTTTGCAGGCTCACAGGTACTATACATCAAGGTCCCAATCCTGCAGTTAAGCCCTTTGTGGGCTGCTCACAGTAGCTTAGCTGCAGGATTGAAGTTTCTCCCCATCCCAAATTTAGGGACATAGAGACCTATGAAAAGCTGAGAAGGGTAGCAAGAAGAGTTCAGACACTGATTTGGCACCTAAAGAAGGAGGTCTATAAAAATAATAACAAAATATAATATATATATATATAATTATTATATATAAATAGCCAAACATATATACATATATATTATATGTATGTATATATATATATATATGTACATATAAGAAAACTGAAAATTGGAAAAGCTGTTATAAGCCTTCATTTGTTTCCTTTATTTGGAAACATTTTGACAAAATTATCCTTTTTAAAAGACTAAGGAGCCATTTTATTTTGTGAAGCTGGTACACTCTATATTGCAAATTAAACTCTACTTTTCACAAACAGTGTAAAAATTGTCTTCCTGTGGCATAAAAATTCTTCCTTCAAAAAAGCAGAGCCTTATCAGAAGATTTTGGTCTTAGAATCCAGCTTGTATATGGAGAAGTAAATTTAGTAAAATGACAGTAGTGTTAAAATGAAAGTGAAAGCAAGTACACTGCTTTACAAATCTGGTGTTATATCACTTCCAAAGGCTGAAAATAGTTTTTCTGAAACTGCTTGGGTTACACCAGTACAAAAATGATCCAAATTTGACCATTCAAGCTTTTTCAAGAGAAAGGGAATAAATGTGTTCTCCAACAAAAGGGCAGATTGTTCTCTTTCCTTGGGCTTTTTTGTTGTTGTTCTGACATCTGAAGAAAGCAATTATTAGGGCTATCCTCTATATATAAACTTCTGTTTATAATTTTTATTTGTTTATTTGTCTATTTTTAAGCCACTCTTCTACCTTGCTTGCCTTTATGAATAGCGTTTGCTTGACATCTTCAGGGAATTTCTACATACATGCATCTATTTATGTATATAATGTGACATTCAAATACAGAAATAAATCCATGCTATACTGGAGAACATTGCATCCACTAAATATTTACCTGGGAGAGATAGGAAGCTAGACAGATGGATATTTGGAAATGACATTAAAGAAAGGACAAGGTTGCAAATTGCTTGATCAATACAGTACAGCAATGGAGAGAAGAACTGCAAAAGTCTATATCCTATAGGGATAACGATAAATATGGGTCAATGATGAGAATTCAATTGCTATAATAAAAGAGGTGCAAATGAGAAAGCATAACTTTCATGCACGGGCAATAATTGACTTTACATCCAATGGCTAGTGCTTGAAATAAAAAACAAAGCTATAAAACCAGGGAAATATCATTAAAATAATAATGAATAGTTGGGCTCCTCGATGTGCAACTGCTGTGTGTGCCTATTTTGCATCTGCAAATTCATGCCTGTGCCCAAACCCATCTCTGGAGCTGGTCCACACAGCTCTTATGACCTGTTTCTAAAAGCGCTAATATTTAGTATATTGCACTCAACTGTTGCTTATTTTCAGATGTCTTCAAGGGCTATGGAAGTTGCATGGACTGAATGTTCTCTGGTTGCAGAGAACTGAGGGAAACTGCGACCTACAGTGAACATAATTTGCACGTGGTCCCCTGGGGACTCAGGAAAGGCCACTGCATGAGCCTCCTTAAGAGTGAGCAATATTCAAGCCCTCTCTCTTGAGAAAAACCCAATCCCTATCCCCACATGGGAGGATTATAAAAGGGTTTTCTGCCATAAAATAGAAAATATAAAAACAGCTCTTGCCAGGCAAGGAGACACAATGCCTCTTGGTTCTGTGGGGTGGAGGGCTGCCCCTGCAAGCTGTGAGGTTTCACACGATGTTCATCCATGGCTGGGTATCCTCACCCTTCCCAGGGTGACCCCACTGTTTGGCTTCCACATTGAACTCCAGCATTAGCTGTGACCTTTAACAAAATCCTTCACATCACATGGCCTCTACCTGAGAGTCCTAGCTAGAAAAACTACTTCCTTTACATCTTTTAGCTCCTCACTCCAGACACTGTGCTTTTCTCTCAGAGAAATTTCTTTGCATCCCCCTTGTTCATCTGCACGACTGTAAAACATTTCTGTCTTCAAGCATGTGTCTTTCTTGCCATCGTGTGAATCAGATGTATAAAACATGAGTCTTCCTTCTCAGCATGGGAGACTGTTGGTACAGACTCCATTACAATACAGCATCAATAACAACCCTTTTCATGTTCATCATATCAAATTCAGACCTTTATGACTTCCTGACATATCTATTTTGCAGCCTGAATTTATCTGAGTGTTGATTCTTCCTAAAATAAAATTATTTAGGCTGTAAAACTTTTCCAGATATTTCCAAGAGTTAGCTGATCAAAACATAAAAAGAAAAAAAAAGGCACCTTAAATTTTAATTTTGAAGAGATCGAGAAACAAATAGATCCTGAAAACAGCAGAATTTTGGCCTAAATGAGGAGCTATGCATAAATTAGTCTCTTTAATGGAGAGCAAAACAATAAAAGTCAAAAAAATATTTGTTCCTAAACTTTTAACCTGGTCATGTCTGTGGGGGAGGGGAATGTATGAATTTTAAAAGCCTATAATGTATAAAATTTTTGCTCTAACGAGCCTTCCATGTTACTTTATAAATGACAATACAGGATTCCATATTGAATGGGGTTCACCAATCTCATGTGAGATCTTGGCAGTAATTTTTTCCTTACTATGGGTATCCTCCTTTCCAGATGGTATAGTTAAGTCCTCCACAGGGTTCTAAGATGGAAATTTTATGTGAAACTATTTGAAGTCCCTAATTTCAAAAATCTTGATGAGGTGAAAGACATTTAAGAAATTAAAGGTTATAAAGGTTGTTTGGAGGTTCTGGGTAGGTCAGTTCAGAATAATTTATTAAACTGCTATTTTGGGCTAATTCTCAGTTTACACTGTGTAATGTAACACATGATAAAAAGGAAGAGGCATGTAAGTGCCATCAAGTTGAGTTCAAAAATATTTACAATTATTTTGCACTGGAGTATACAGCTAAAGGAAATTCAATGCAACTGGAAACAAGTCCCTCATCTCTTTCTGCAAGAGCCCTTATCAAGGTGTGTGTTACATGAGACATTTGTTTATTTGGGATACACTGTAAAAAGCAAGGACAAAAGTCAAGTGGTTCTAGTCAGCTGGAAAATGGGATTACCTGTTAAAACTATACTTTTTTTGGTTATTGCTTTCACGGTCCTTTGTTTCCTATTTGAAACAGGCAGCAGCAGTTGCTCATGGCTTTAGTTTCTGCTTGCCCTGTTTCTGCCTGCTAATAGCATATTACAGTTTGTAGCAGTCCAGAAAACCTAAAATTCTATCTGCAGGTGACTCCCCAGTCTTTCATGAACTACTTTCATAAGCAATAAGTGCTCAGTTCTGTTGTGTTGGGGGAGTTCTTTCTGATTTTGTCTGTTTGTTTGTATATGGGATAATACCAGTCTTGTTTCTCCCTTCTCAGTTTAACATGACAGCCAGGGAGCTCTACTTTTACCTCCCCATAATACAAGAAAATGAAACCTCTTGCACCCAGCAAAGGACATGTCATTGACTTGGCAGCAAAGTCAATGGGAAATTTTACACTGGCTCCATGAAGGTCTGGATCCCACATCTTAACCAATCTGCATTTTACCTCTGTCTAGGTTCTTAAATATCCTTGACAGCATTGCATGGTAGCGAGCAAAGCCCTCAAGTAGCATTTAAAAGTAGTAGGATTTGATTATATTTTGTTCTGTGAAAACTATGCACCCTTCTTACAACTCAAATGCGAGTTAATGTCACTTCACGGAAAAAGAAGGAAACCAGATCATTCGAATTATGTGATTGTTGATGGATTACTTTGTGACAGAAGAAAGTGAAAGGAAGGTGGTGACAAGGGGATTAGTTAACAAGATGCAGTAAGAATGCTAGGAGAGCTGCACTTGCTTTACAAATACACTAGACTTTTTGAAGATATTGCTAGCATGACAGATAAAGGGAATGTAGCTGCATTATATATTTAAATTTTCCAAAGGCATTGGAAAAGATACTGCACAAATGGCTTATTTTGAAAATAAAAGCCCATGTGATGAAGAGAAAGCTGCAAAATGAATTAGAATGTAAGAAGAAAGGAGGGGGAAGGAAAGAATAATGAATATAATGCACTTAAAATGGAAGGTATTCTCCTGAGAAGTATCACAGAGCTCTGCAGGCTTAAACCAGGATATCTGAACCTTGTTATTTAATCTATATAATGCTTTGCTTATAGACTCTTATTTGACTGAATTGATGTAAATACTTTACGAGATGCAGATGTAATTTTTTTTTTACCTTATTTATAGTATTTATACTATATTCAAAGTATGAAGCTTCTTTGATATCACAGAGATGGAAGAAGAGGTTAGCAATAACCTTTTCATTACAAAGCCCACACACTTAATCGTTACAGAAATCCTTTCCCACTTCTCACACGGAAATTATTTTTCTGTAGTACCTCTGCTATGGCTCTTCTTACACTGAACACCTGAAATCTCTAGAAAAGAAGTACCCAGTGGAGTCTGTAACCCAGAGGTGTTTCTTTTCAAATAGTTTCTCTTTTCAGCCTTTGAAAATCACTGACTCACTACCTTCATGAGCTATTGTGTTATTAGATATCCATGCACGGATTTTACATGGTCCCATTACCTGCAATTGTATGATTACACTCATAGAATGTGAGAAGCACCAATATCCCATTCTTTATGGACAAGGGAAAAAGACAGATACTTAAATGATTGTCCTCTTAAAAGTAACAACATGGGGTATTGCAAAATTTAAGACATCATGTATTCAAATCCCCAGTGATTAACCCACCATGAGACACATGAACCTAAACTCGGTTTATCCTTTTTCAAAGAAAACGACAGAAAGAGCACAGAGTAAATTGAAGTCTAAAGTATTCACTCAGAGGTAGGCCTGCATTCAAGTTCTGCTGCTTCTGGAGCTAGACCAAGAATTTTCCTCATAGCTCTGTCAGTTCCCTTGTGAATACCTTAATTGCAAAACACTGGAAGTGCAAATTTATCTTATTGGTGTTACTCTGTGCTTTATAAATGATGTAGTGAGAAAAAAGGGAGTGTCTCTTTCTTTTAGCACCATCCATCCATCACATGGATGTACCTGTGTTAGATCACTGCATAGATGACAAAGGCAGAACAGGGATCTGAATCCAGTTTTTCCCACCCCAAGGAAAAGGATATTAGCACAAACTCAGCCTTGTGTTGACACAAGTAAAAGAAATTGTTTGCAGGAGATCTGTGTTTCAGACACGTGTTCCATTAACCCCAATTCCAGGCAGTGTGTCTCTTCTGGGCAAGTGTCCGTCTATCTGTATCCTCCTACGTGGCTGTGGACAGTGATATAGAGGATAGTACCTAAGAACAATCTGGAGCCTATTTTGAGGAATACAAGATCCAAGACATTTACCAAAAGATATATCTTGAAAAAAATGCAGAAACAAAATTATTCCTAATTGACAGTCTGTGTATAAAACATTCTTTTTCTCGCATAAAGAGCATGCTATGATACTTCTTGTCATTAGCCACAATTCAATTTGGCTCCTGCCACATCAAAATTTTGGTATTTTACTATCTTTTCACATTTTTAAGGTAATTTTGTCTCCTTTGTAGCCACAGTTTTGAAGAAAATGATGACACTTGCTGAAGAATATAGTAAAGTTTATTTGTTTTATGGTGACACTTGCAGAAAAGTAACATTTGCAGAGAATAACATTTCAGGAGACATTGAATCAGGTTAAGTGTGGTTTCCTAAGAGAGGTGGAACTTTCAACCTGAGTGCAGTCTTCTGCTTCTAAGCCGTGTTTCTTTAAGTGAGATCAGCAGAGGTGATTAAATTCTCTGGGCCCTGATCCAATAGAAAAACTCTAGAGTTGAACAAAGATGTGGCAGACATTGCATAAATAAAATGAACAGCCACTGTGTCAAGGATGTTCTTGCCAGCCCAGTTCAGGATAAAATATTCAGCACATCTCAAAGTTAAACTGCTTAATTCTTTTCAAATCAAATACAACATGCAGATACTAAGAAATTTCTTGGAGAGCAAATGTTGCCTAAAATAATTTTTTAACATGTCCAATATCAAGATTTACTGGCTCAGTTCTTTTCCAACATGAACCATATAACCTGTTTTCTGTTGATATCCAGGCATCTGCAAAATCCTTCAAAGGACAAGAAATTATGGAAGTACATTGGCTCAGAAATTATTAAGAGATAATTTGATATATGAAAAATTGTAACACAGGATATAGTTTGTATTTATTTTTTTTATTATTTTACAGTTGGGACAGGATATGCTGTTATTTTTGGTTCTTAAAAATTTCTGAGATTTAACTTTAAAATTCATTAATTGAATCACATAGGCCACTTGAAGGCATTCTTAAATTTGTACTCCATCTGCAAATGTGTTCAGAGAAAGGGAAAACCTACATATTGTCCACAGCAAGCTTCTAACATGTCTTCAAACAGCTGCTTATTGCAGCCATTAGTGATTGGAAGACATGGTTCTACTCTGCTATGACAACTATATTAAAACTAATAATACTCATTTGGCCCTGAATTAAAGAGAAAAATAAACTGTACAAAAACCCAATAACAATTAGAAGGAAAAATACCAGGAAATTAATGGAAGTGAATTGTAGAGACAATAGGATAATTCAGAAGACATTTCTGATGTGCTTTGCTCTCCTTGAATTTCCTGATCTGTGTTCAAGGTCATTTGTGCACAATACCAATGCTTGTTTTAATGAAGACTATCAATCTCATCAGCATGATTTGAGGAGCAGTCACAACATCAAACTGCAAACCAAAGAAGAAGATCTTTGTTGACCATCACATCTGCCTAGAAATACAGGAGGAACAGAAATTTTAACAAGATTGAGGATCCAACCAGTAGAAAAAAACAAACCTATAGCTGCATGTCTACTGGATGGCACACAGTGCATTTTGATTCATCAGTTGTTTCTCTCTCCTTTCCAGCTTCAGAAAGCCTCAAGGTGCCATAATTTCTGTGAACCTGTTCTACTGTGCACTGAGAATGCGTTCAGGGGTAATACAGCAGACTTTGCAATAATCATCAAAAATCTACTGATTTCTGGAAAATTGAAAACTTGAGGGAAGACAGGGTAAATCCTCAGAGGAAGAACTGGCAGGAAACTATCCACCCATTCCTGTTAAAGATCCAATGGTGAAAGAATTAAAAATAAAGCTGGTGTTGGTTGTGGAATTCTTTTCCTATTCTGGATTACTGTCTCTGTATTTGACACTCCTGGCCTTGACACATATTTTAATTGCCTTGTTATAGTCCACTGGCTTTTTAGGATCGAGAACCCAAACACCAGGTCAGTCAAAGTTCTTTGGTAGTAAGCTGCAAATATGTGCCAGATGGGAGAAGGTATACAGGTGTAGAAGTTTCATTAGCTTTTATTTTTGAATGTGGGAAGCATATTAGGTATGGAATGGCTTTGCTGTTCTGGAAAACATCAAGTACTGAATAGCAAAGGAACATCAGTATAGAATGCAAAATTGTTGATGCTGGCTTATTGCTACAGGGAGGTGTTAGCTGTCAGATCCTATTGATTTCAGCTTAGATGTCTTAATTAGTCAATCCTATTGATTTCGATGAGGATGTCATGAAAAGTAATTACTCTACATTCAGCATAGTCATTTTTCTATTTTAACATCTTTTCTCCTTCAAAAATCAGACTTCTTAAATTGCTAATAGCACTAATACCAATAGCAGCCAGATTACTTGGTGTAAGAATCAAAACTAGACTCCCAAGACCACTTATCATCATTTTGACAGTTTCTGAAACAGACCACCAGAGCTACACTCAAAACTGTCAAAAAAAGTTGTGTTTCAATACTGCTTCTTCCCCAAGGTCTGATTACGGTTTGGTATTCTTAACTTATTGAATTTTCCCTCAAGTAGTCTTTGTGCCTGAAAATGGTTGAGCTGTTCCATCGTATTAGCAAGAAGTGCTTGTTCTAGCAGTGTACAGCAGGGACAACAAAGCTCAAATAGTGCTATGTCACCTCATTCATTTTTCCACACTTCTCACTTATTTATTTCATGTCTGACATCTTCCCTGTGTCTTTGTATGATCAAAGTCAGGAAAGCTAGTTTTTGGTGCACTGACTGTGGATCAAAGGGTATTTTTATCAAAAAAGATTGCATTTGGCTAAAATCAATATACATATTTTATAACACATTTCAGTTTAGTCTCAAGTGTTGTTTGGGTCATGCTTTAATTTAAAATTAATCATATTTTACAGACAAAAGACCACAAGTGAAAGACTTAATTCACAGACTAATACTAATCACACTAGAATGTGAATATATTTATATAAACTGTAAGAAAAGTTCTCCAGAACTAGGACAACAGGAAAAATGGCTTCTGCTGTTTTTATTCAACTAATAAATAAAGAAATGCATACATATACTCACAGAAATAAATATATTCAAGTCAGCAATCTTCATTAAAGGTACCAAAGATCTTCAGGAAATATTTGTAATGTACCTAAGTAGAGCACAAAAGTTTAACGGCACAATGGTCCTATCCATGTGATTCTGACTGTCTTCCCAAGAGACACAAACTTAACACAAATTTTTAGTCTTTCTCTTTTACTGAGCCTGTCCCAAAACATTCTAACTAAGGCTGATTGTGTATCAGCAGTTTTCCAATGTGATTACCAAAAGCAGGTCCTGAGATTTAAGAGCTAAGATTGTATTGGGGCTAGGAATACTACTTTTGGAAGAAGAACTGCACAGAGATATGAACATATTTATGAACTAAAAGAAGAACCCTGATGTTATGACATTTGACAACAAAAAACTGAGTCCATAGTTCAACAATTTCTTGCCCATTCCTAAACAGATTTTTCCCCTCATAATGTTGAGATTGAGGAAAGTAATGAAATATAAAAAGGGAAGAAAAAAAACAGAGAAAATGTTTCTTGGCAGACTGGTTTTCTGCACAAGACAGTTCTCTTCACAGATATGAGGTTCCTTGGTTGTTGTCTCACCAGTTCTTGGAGCATCATTGAAATAAAAACTCATCACCTCCTATTAGTCCAAAAGTAGCATTGGTAAGCTGCAAGGCTACTTCACATAATCTTCTTGCAGTGTTACCTGCTTGTTTTGAGACATAAAGAGTGAAACAGACTAAAGAGATCCCTTGTAGCTTATATCTAGGACATTGTGATCTTGTGTACGTGCCCTGCTTTCACAGAAAAAAAGTATCATTTTCCCAGTAATTTATACAACAGGATGAGCTGAAGGCAGTTCATGGATTAATTTCCAACACAAGAAGAGAAAACACTATATTAAAACCTTCTTCATTTAGATTGGATTGTGGTAGTTTAAGAGGATAATATTTGGTTCACATAATGGTCCCGAATGCATATCAAAGATTCTGGGAATCGTGTACTTTACAGTATCTGCAAAGACAATGAACATACTGTAAAGCCTTTTGGAATGGTTTTATATCAGGAATAATTGTCTGACTATATAAACCTGTGCCATATCTTCTATAATAAATAGTGGTTTATCATAGAACTAAGATTGTTTCCTTAAAGCACAAATTTTTAGAAAGTCACAAAGCACCATTTATTTCAATGTTTTAATGTGCTGTTATGTATTACTATTTTATTATAAATTAGAAATTTCCTGGCATGGCATATTCTACTTGCTTCAGTGTGTATATTTCCCTCTTGAAATCAGCTGGCTTTTGTTTTTCAGGCCTTCTGAGTACATGTAGCCTGCCTGGATGGGCAGGAATGGAAGCACCATTTCCTTAGTACCTCAGAAATTCAGGAAAAAAAAAAAAAAAACAAGGAAAGAAACAAATATAAAACAACCTCAGGAATATCTGTTGGAAATCAGTTCTGAGAGAAATTTAAAAGAGCTGCTGTTTTGTCTGGGATTTCACAATTTAATAATCTATACATTTATTTTGTGGCATTTTCTCTTAATAATCTATACATTTATTTTTTGACATTTTCTCTGAAGGCCTTTTTTAATCTTGCTATATTTGTACACTATTGCTGTATAAGCTTTTTCTTCTGTGAGAGGTCAAATCTGCCCCTTTTTCTCTGTGCCTTAAATGTTCAGATTTAACCCCAAGTTGTGGAAACTGGCCAGGAAGTTCAATGATTCAATAAAGCAATCCTTGGTGAAATTTTTGACTTTAATTTTTTTTAAAAAAATAATTTCTATCTATTTTTTTTTCAGCTGGACAAGTGAAGTGTAATGTGGTCACTTAGATCTTCACAGACACTGTGACTGCTGTATTTGTAGTGTGCAAGATCTAATAGCCAAGAGAGGACTTTTTACATTTCAATATACCCTCCTGAATACCAGGAGTATTGTTTTATATCTTTGCAAAAAATAGTGTTATAGGAATGACAGATCTCATATTGCAAAATGACGAGGCCAGAAGGAGCTTCCTTGGTGTTACCTCCTGCATTCCTTCCAGATGATCCTCACAAATTTGAGTTTAGTTCAGTGTGTAAATTAAGGTAATAGTCTATAGTGTGCTAAACTTTTTATGATTTTGGGAGGGCAGTAAATAACGTCTTCAGGTGGCATACTAAGCTGGAGTTTCTGTGGAAGGAAGAAGACACATTTCTATTACTTTGGATGTCTAAGTTAGTGTATATATAAGATACAAAATGATACTGCAACAGGCAGTTTCTTCCTAAAACTAATGACACAGCTGGAATAATTCAATGTTCATTATATATAATTGACAGAGAACCAAGAAATTGAATCTTCTAAGAATTCCTAAGACATTGTGCCAGTTTTTATGTGCATACAGCAGCTGATTGATGCAATATAAAAATATATACATATATAACTGATATATGTATGTACCATAATCTCATGCTTTATTTAAATAAGCTTACAAATATAAACATTTAAAAGAAACAAATGTCTAAAAGTTTTGCAAGAACTTTTCTTGTAAAAAATATAATTCTGAAGGATTTGAATACCAGTATACATAACAGCTCCATTTTTTCTAGCAATCTCAAAATTTTACTTTTCTTTTGCCTTTGTCACACTAAAGTGAACTGGAGCTGTGGGTTATTTTGTGCACTCATGTGTATGAGTGTTATGTGTTAGAAATATGGCATCTCAATTTTTTATACATTGCTACAAATCTCTTTTAGGTTACAACAGAAGAAAAATATAGATTATCCAACATGAATAAATCAAAGATCAAAAGCAGCAAATTTCAAAATCTCCATATTATCTTTGGTCAACAAGATATTATGAAAAATGGGGACCGTCAGAGGTGGCATTGGGTTAATGAGCAAAGTTAGAGAAAAATACTGTAGAACTGTAGGCAGGGGCTGTATGCATCCCACAGGTCCTGGACTTAATTTCTACAATTCCATCAGTTTTAAAATAAAATTTTAGGAATATATTAAACAAAGTTTAAAGTAAGAACAACTATGTCTTGCATAAGGGCTCTTCTGGGTGCTGGGCTGGAACAGGGTCTGGCACTCCATGGCCACTGCAGTGCCACAGCCCTCCCTGCCTGTGGGACCCCCCAAAATTTCTGGCCAGCCAGGCAGGCACCCAAGGAGCATGCCGAGTCTCAGAGATGAAAAGTGGCCATCACATAGAGAGAGGTGAGATGGGAGACAAATGTATTTACAGAGAAAATATCCTGCTCTCATAAGCAATTCTTCTTTTTCCTCAGGGAAAACTTGTTTTAGTTTTACTACCATGGGTTACAAATATAATAAATACAGATTTCTTCCTCTCCTCTGATCCCATTTTCATATCACCAAGAAACATGGGAACTGTTTTCTTACTCATCCTTTCAGCTGTGCTAAAATTCACTTGCTCATTCCCATTTATCATTTTTTGCCTTTTACTGAGAGAAAAAAAAAGAAACCAAACCTGTTTATTACCTTTACCTTTATAACTTTTGACTTACTTAATAGACTAAAAAAGTTTTTTTGGATGACGAAATATATTTTTAATTTCCTTTTCCAGTGTTTTGTTAGAATGCTCAGGAGTGCTCTGGTATATAAAGCTTCGATTCATCAGATCACTCAATCCCAGCTTTAAATCTTTTTGAAACACACAGTTAGGTGGGTGTTCTACTGAGGCAGTTCTTCAAGATGTGATTTTCTTTTATGAAAGTCATGTGAGTTATAATAAAATGAAGGCATCATCGAACTGGTTCAAAATTCCTCATTTAATTTCTGTGTTTGTTTTTTTTTCCTTTACAATGCCTGGTAAGGTTAATATACCTGTAAGTCTCAATATAATTTTATACAGTTTATTCAGAAGGAAAACATATATTGCCTCTTTGTCAGTTGTGTAAGACCTAGTACAAAGAACATCAGATTTTCATGTTTATAACTCAAGTATCCTAATGTCAATGTGTTGAGCTGATGGACCTCAATGTGTCTGTTTTGCAGTTAACGTAAGTTTTATTTTGCCTTCATCACCTCTGTGAGCAACACATGCAAACTAGGGTTGTTCAGTCATTTAGCATGTGTGGCCAGATGATTTCCTGACCTCTGTCCTCCAGAGGAGGAATAAACAATCTGGTCTGTGCTGTTCCCCAAGGCATGACCAGCTCCTATAAACCCCTGGAGGCTCAGATGAACTTTCTCTGGAGCTCAGTCTCATATTGAAACTCATAGTCTCATGAATTTCATACAAGCTGGTAGAATGCATGAGGCCAAATACAGTAGTGCACACATCTAGCTCTATTTCATGGTACTTTGAAGGTCTGGCTAGAAATAAAAATATTTCCCACTCACAGAAAATATGTTCAAGCCTGTAAGGTTTAGGAGGTCACAGTAAGTTGTTGGTACTGGTACAAACTGTTGGTCTTGGTTTGCCAGTGTATCAGCCCTGGAGACAAACTGGCTCCAGATAATACCCTCTTCTGATATATTTGTAATTGCAACAAGTGGCAGAATCACAGCAGTGCTCTCCTTCCACTGAGTACTTTCTCCTTTCAGTTAAATTTAGCCTCATATACATCATGTCAGTGCCCTGACTTCTCTTTATATACTAAATAGAGAAATTACACAAATGAAATTTGAAAAAAAACCATCCAAACAAGAAAAAAAAACCCAGAGAAACCCTCATTCTATTCAAAGTTAAATCAAAAATTTTCAGTGCTAATGAATCTTCAAGTCAGATTTTGAATAGGGTTTCATATATCCAATAAGTCTTCCCACTCAAGGCTAAAAATTTGCCTTCCTTTCTGAAGAAAGAATAGGGGAAGATGTCAGGACATTATGGAAATGCTTTTTTAGTTAGTCCCTTCTGTCTAATTATTTCAACAACTGCCCCCATGGTACTCTGGGCAATCACTAGATGACATCTTCCATCTCCCTGCACTCTGAGGTTTTAAAGGCTAGTTTAGTTGTACTACATTCTGTTATCATTTTGGAGACCAATACAAACCTACACTCTAGGAAAAGATAAATAAGCACTGGATAGAAAAGTATCTGTGCCAAACATCTTGTTTGGAGGGAAAAAAAGGCATCCTTTCAGTCAGTATATACTCACTGAAAATACAGCCCCACCAGTTAACTGAATATATGTTGGAGTGATTCTGGCATGGATCCTTTAAATCACATGCCTGTTCCTTTGTTACCTCATCTTTCAAATATTCTGGTGTTTAGTAGATAATTATGAAGAAGATCATGTACAGCTGCCTGCCATTTTTTCCTATTACTAGCATGGAGCAGGACATTTGAACCATGAGCTAAGTTCTGGTTTCTGCCCATTTGCTTTGGTGCCTTGAAGCATTTCATAGTTTTGTTTCTTGAAAAAATAAGCTGCAGCATGATATTTATCCAAGCACACTGGCCTAGCAAATTCAATCAGCACAATTCACTCTTCAGGCACTTGTTTGTTTTTTGGTGGTGGTGGTGGTCAATTACACAGTGACAATTGTCAGGACACTGGAACAAGACTGACTTCCCTAACAGGCAGGTCAAGTGATATTTTCAGCTGGTAAGTAGTAGAAGCTCAATTAGCACATGAATCATTTAAAACCAAATTGAACAGAACAGTCAATAACATTCTTTTGGGAGTAATCTTGCACTTGCAGAGGGATCTGTCTACTTAGCAAAGCAGCCTCAGGGCTGCTCTAACCTTTGCCTGAGGGCTGGTCCCCACTCAGCAGCCCAGAACAAGGGGAGGGTTTAGGTAACAATTCTTCTTGTGCATTCCCACCCTCCATTCCCAAATTGAACTATGCACTTAATCATCACCTGTCACTATCAGCACTTTGCTCCTTAGACACTTCTTCGCTATCCAGCACCTTACATCAAAAGCCATGAGAATATGAAACCAAGAGCATTTTACTATCATTTCAAACCCTTATTTTCTTTTCTATTATTTTTATTGCAACTTTTGAACTTACAAAACAAGTGTGATTTGGATGTTAACAGTGCAACATTGCTGAGAACATTCACAACCATCAGACTTAGGCATGCACTTCCTGCTTCTAAGCATGATGAAACCCCATACGTCCTGAGTCTCACTAATTTCACCACACTTTTTCCTGGTAAAATTATTGCTGTCCTTACATTTGATTCTGTATCAGCTTGACTCTAGATTCGTGTAGCAGTTGCATCATATTCAGTTATATTTGTTTTTAGAATTTACTTACTTCCTCCACCATATCTGCATGCATAAGATAATTAAGAAATCAGACTCAGGGAAGTGGCAAAAAATCCTCTTAGGATAGCACTGAAAACTAGGTCTGCAAAGGAATCCATCACAAGTGCATGCCTGTGCTGCACAGTGCAGCATAGGTGAGGAATACCAAGTTAGCACTGACATATCTGAAAATGCAAACATGCTTCTAAAGGCAGTTTAGCCATATCAGTGCATTATGCCTTTGAGATTATGTTGTACTGACACAGGAATGATGCCTGCAGTATGGCAGCTGGCACAACAGTGAGAGCCCAGAGGTGGTTCAGAGGCCACAGCATCACCCTGCAGCATGTAGAAATTGCTGAGCAGTGATTATTCAGCATCAAGTTTTGGAGTGGGATTTCTATAGGCTTTTTTTGCCTGTTCTCCAACATCACACTAGGTACAAAGCAAAAAAAAGGGGATGGTGATACACTGGAAGAGGTTCTCCAGAGAGGCTGTAGATAACTCATGCCAGCTAATAATCAAGGTCATGTTGATGAGGCTCTGGGCAACCTGATCTACCAGAAGATGTCCCTGCTCATTACTGCACCAGATGACCTGCAAAGGTCCCTTCCAATCCAAACCATTATATGATTCTATGACCAAAGAGGAACTGAGGTTCTGACTGCCATCCTCTAAATTCTGTCTAACACCATGGTCCTGTGAAAAAGCTCCTGCATCTTTACTTGTATACACAGTCAGAAGCGTCCTAGCTTCAATTGCTCTGAACCCAATCAAATTTCCTTGAGGAGATCCAAAAAGCAGAAAAGGGATGAAGAAGAAGGAAACCACCTGTTCTTCATTTTAGTAGCCAGCTCTGTGGTTAGCACATGTGAATTCCCACAGGAGAGATATTGGCACTAGGAACATTTAACTTCCTAGCTTACCGGCCCTCTGTCAAATTCTCATTCTTGATTTAGGTTCTCTGTCCTTACCATACTTGAAGACATACTTTAAATGATATCTATGGCAGCCTAGTAAGTTAAATTATGAGATCCCTGAGTTACCCAGTAGTACAAGAAGGTTTCATGCTTGTTTCTCAATAGGTGTTAGTTCAAAGAGACTGAGTGTCTCCATGCAGGATGCATCCTTCCCCAGCACTGGGTGTTTGAGATTATGTCAGTCCCTGGTGTTAGAGAGAAATTCTGCAGATACAAAATTGGGTGAAGGCTTCCACAAGGGAGAATATATCACTGCTACTATAAAGATCTCAACTTACTCTTTTCAGTGATTTATATACTGCTAGTATATAAACCTTTTCGTCCCTATATGAACTATAAATGGTAGCCACATTTTTTTCAGATATGACAGACTCATGTAATAGGTTATTTTTTTCCATTAGAACACATGCCATTAAATCCATTATCCTTTCTAGTTTCTCTGTCAGGGCAATCAGTCTCTTTGCTTTGCTACAGTTACAATGCCACTGTTAATTAATCTTATCCTTAATTTATAACTCATATATTTTTTAAAGTAAATGTACAGCTTGTAATGAGCTGGACTGACATATTTTGAGATCAAAGGCACAGATCCTCAGAGATACATGCACACTTAATTACTATTTAGGTAGCCAGTTTCCATTGATTTCTGTAGTAGATAGGTGACAAAATATCTTTGAAGATTGGTGCCAAAGTTTAGATTCATGTGTTAGTTGTAGCCCTAAGTTCCCATAACTAGATCCATTTTGAGGGAGGCTGTGTCAAAAAGTGTTAGAACACAGCGCAGGGTCTCATAGTCCATTCAGTCTCCAACCTTGCTGCAAGGATATGAGTGCAACTATTTGTGGACACAGCTTTGTGATAGGACTAAAGTTTCTACCCAGCTGGTGGCCAAATATCCAGTTCCAAGTCGTTCTCACACAGATCATAGATTCATAGACTCATTAAGGTAAGAAAAGACCTCCAAAATCATTAAGTCCAGCCTTTGACCAAACATCACCATGCCCACTAAATCATACAGTAAAGCACCATTTCTACTTGTATTTTGAACATTTTCAGGAATGGTGACTCTACCACTAGACTTTTCAGTATTTATCTTTCTTTCAGTGAAGAAATTTTTTGTAATGTCCAACCTGAACCTCACCTTGAGCACCTTGAGGCATTCCCCTTGTCCTTTTGCTAGTTGCCTGGTGAAGAGGCCAGCCCTTGCCTCACCACATCTTCCTTCTCTTGTCCAGGCATAACAACCCCAACTCCTTCATCCACTCCTCATAAGACTTGTGTTCCAGACCCTTCCCCAGCTCCATTGCCTTTCTCTGGACACACTCCAGCACCTCAATGTCTTTATTGTAGTGAGGGGCCCAAAACTGAGCACAGGACTTGAGGTGTGGCCTCACCAGTGCCCAGTACAGGGGGATGATCACTGCCCTGGTCCTGTGGGCCGCACTATTTCTTCTCCAGGCCAGGATGCCATTGGCCCTCTTGGCCACTTGGGCACGCTGCTGACTTGTGTTCATCCAGCTGCTGACCAGCACCCCTAGGTGTGGATGGAAATAGCTACAAGTTTCCTTCAAAACCAATATCCAAGGATTAAAACCACAACTTCCCACCTGTGATTAATTTTATGTTCAAAATTTTGAGGATTTGTGGGAGTCTTTGCAATTCACAGAGTACACTTGGCTCAGACTAAACTTGTCTTCTGTTAATTCCTGTGGATGGGAGAAAATATCCTTTCTGTTGAAAGTAGGTGAGGCTTTTTTACAACTGGGGCTGAAGCAGCAATAATTTTTATGATAGGCTGCTGCACTGCAGTGTTTTCTGTTCCACAGGGTGGCACGCAGTGCCCACTGCCTATCTCTACACGGCACAGCATGTCACAGTGCGCTGTGTGTCAACCAGCCAGCAGCTCCAATGAAGTCAGCCATGACTCTGAATTTAAGCATTGCTCAAGTGCTCTGTTAGATCAGGCCAGAGTGCTCAGCAGGTGTTTTTAGATTCTATCTAAAATGTCTTAGCCTGAAGAGCTCCACCTTATGCTCTGAAGGCAGGTACTTCCATACACTAGGTTATAAGAGTAAATGATACCCAAATGCTCTTAATTTCTAGAACTCCTACTATCTCTCCTCAAGTTGGCTTACTCATACAAGAAGGTGTGACCAAACTATAGGGCAGGCTTGCTATGGCCTTAAGTAAAATTTTCCTTTTAATAATACTATAATCCATTGTATTGTGTCATAATATTGCACTGTAACACTTTTCATATAGAGAAACGAAATTCCCAATGCATGGATAATATTCACTCCAGTGCAGCAGCAGCAGCTTTAGTGAAGGCTGAGCTACCTTTATTCCAGAGGAAAAAAAGCAGAGACTCACTCCTGTTAGTGTGTAGCCCTACAGCCATGCTGGAGCAGGCACTGCCCTGCTCCCTAATGCCAGGGGTCACCTGTGCCACTTTGCCTCATTACCAGGGAAGATGTGAGTCACGTGGGACTGGCTGAACACTCTCAGTGGTATTCCTTATCATCCGAAATGAAAGAATATTAAAGGAGCTCGACATTTTACTTCAAAGGTCAACAAATAACTCTCAATGTCTCCACATATAAAGCAAATGACAGTAGACAACAGGCACGGCTTTGGCCTTGCAGGGGCTGCAGTTTAAAACAAAGTGACAAGAAATAATGAGGTTTAAATTGGTGAATTGGTTTGTGTGTACTGGGGATTAACCTGTAATACACAGTGCACCCAAATTACAGAACTTCAGAGATGAGCCACTTTAAAGCATTGTAGCCCTCACTCTGACTGCCAGGATGCCTCATTTACAGAAATACTGGTATACTTCTTAATTTTCCCACAGTCACATTATAAACTTAGACTAAAATCTTAAATTGCCTTGATAAAATCAAGCAATATTAGAAGATAAACCCAGCCAAAAAGCTATTTTAATAAGGTGCAGGATAGAGAAAGTAAGATACATCAGCTAAGATGAGGTTTGTGTTACAATTTTTACTAATATGCCAAAATCAGTATTTATGAATGAAATTAAGTGCAAAGAGCCAAAGGATGATTCATACATTTGTGCTTTTTAAACAAAAGAATGAGATTAAATAACTGTGCTGCTTGTATCCTTCTGAACACTCCCCATAACAATCCAGATGTGGCTTTTGCAGAGAAAATGAGTGGCAGCACACAGACCTTTGTGTCACCATGTGTCTCCCTGTGACGTGAGGAACTACCATGCAGTTGCTAACATGTTCAGAGGTCATATACAGCAGGTAGTGAATTCAGCAGCAGTGAGTAACAGAAATGACAGGACACTCTGCATCCTTTTAAATTTGCTGCTGTTTTCTCTTGCCTTTTCTAGATATCCTAGCAGGCAGAGGGAGTTGTTCCAGGAAATTCAGCATGAATTCACATGAAATGGTGCTTGGCAGTGTGACAACACAAGTGCTGTAAGCTTGATGGGTTCAAGGATTCTCAGGCACAGGATTCAATGTAAATTAAGCTGTAAATAAATAAGGACTCTTACTCTGGGAAAGATAAGATTCAGGTGAGAGAGAGGACAGGGCAATGCAATTAATAGTTATTACACTAAAGAGCCTTTTATCACCGGCAAATTATATTAGGGTTGAAGACAGTAATTTGTGGAAATGATTCTGATCACATGCTTTAGTTGAAGTAGGTTCCATGAGTCTATTTATTGTGCTGGAGAATGTATATTCTTTGGATCTGAGTTTCCATGGCTTTGGCTTTTTATTGACCTTTTTATATCTTCATTCACTGCCCCCACCCACCTTAGCAAGCAGAACACAAAGATGACAGCTGACATATCACAGTCAATTCCAAGCATTTAAAATCTGAAAAGAGAACTCAGAATACCAGAAAGATTGAGTTGTATAAAAGATCAGTAAACTGAATTATTTCCAAATCAAAATAATAATCCACCTTATTTTACTGTATGTAAAATTGCATGTAAGTTTCATTGTTTGAGGAAGTTCTCTGTTAACCATGGTGCCTTCAAACTTGCTTCGACCATGACAAAAGAAAGATTCTCTTTCACATATTGATATACCTCCAGAAGGTGAGGCATTGCAAAAGGGAATAGCATTGTGTTACTTACTGGACTAACTGCCCTTCTGTGCTCATCAGACCTTCTTGAATCTATCCTCTCTGACTGGGTACCCTTGAGACTTACAGCACTATATTTTTAAGGGGTTTTTTCCCTCACTATTACTCCTTTCTTCAAAGTGAAAATTTCTCCTTAAGCAGGTGTCTCCTTCTATAAGTCAGAAGCTGAAAGCTCCAACAGTGCCTTCCTCATGAGCAGGGAGATGGGGATTCCTCTCCTGCCTTCCAGAAGGACCCCATCCCTCTTTTTATTTTCAAATTATTTGTTGGTTAATGAGCAGCATCTCAGGCTGTCAATCTCAGAAGAGTCACAGTGTCACAAGGACAGAATATCTGCCTCTATGTATTTAATCACACAATGCAATTTAATCAACCTGGAAAAAAGCCCACATTAAAAAAGAGGACAGATCGAGCTGCAGTTAAATTGTGATTTTGGTGTTGAGATAAAAAATGGATATTAATGTTCATGTTGCAAAAGAAAAGTGTACTTCACGGTACATAAATTAAATATATAAAGTTTGTTATTTTATAGTACATCTGTCTGCATATTTTAGAGTATTGTTCCATTTTATTACATTTCTGATCAAGACTAATGCTCATTAAAAATCTAATATGACAATGAAAAATTTTATATGGAAAATTCTTGTCCTCTATTACAATTGCTATCTGCTCCACTTTTTGGAAACCACAGTAAATTAGACTTGGGCCATGGTAATCTTAATTATATCTTGAAATAGATGATGTTGGAAATATATTGAATAAATTCTTTTGGTGAGATTGCCTTTGCCTCTTAATTCAAACTCTACGTTCATATGCTTACATTATTTAAATTACAAAAGGCAGGCATCTGAAAAACTGGATGCTTTGTTGGGCTGTCATATTCATGAAAATTCATTCAATTGTGAGGAGGTCAAAAAAATGGGAGAAAAAAAACTGTGTGCTGATCAAAATGTAACATAAACCACACCATTTCATTTAAGCTGCAAAATGCATAGACTAAAAAAGACAGGTCAACATGATCTCCAAACTGTGTTCTGTGAATTCGTCATACTTTTAGCTAGAGTTGTAACCCAACCTATTTACTTGCTTTATTTGAACAAGACAGGAAATGGAAGCCATTCTAATAGGTGATACAAGCACTCTGCATGCAGGGTGGCTGATGTGAAAGTGACAGATGAGAACATCACCAGATCAAGCAGTTTGGTTTTTGCTCCAAAGTTGTATCAAAGTGAAATGTTGACTCTGAATGCAACTAAAAACCCAACCAAAGTTTTATCTTGTCTCAGCTGGCCTTGTGAGAAGCAAAGAACAGCAAGACCTAGCAGGTGATCCAACTGGCAAGCTCAGTTGTGTCACATGAAATAAGATGATAAAAAGGTATTGGTGATAGTAAGAACTGCCATGAAAGACATTGTTTCACTTCCATGGCATTACTGCCCATTAAAAAGGAATGTGTTTAATTAGTACTTAGAGGAAGGGTCCCAGAGCTGTGATGCAGAATGTGGCCAGGCCTCCCTGCAGAGCAGCCCTGTGAAGAGCCAATAAGCTGCCAGTGGGAACCTGAGGGCATGTTGAGATGCTGGGATGTGTTTCATGAACTGTTTAATAGAAATTGTAAATGAATCAGCTGCTCCAAGTATGAAGTTTGCAATCTACAGGTGATACACTGAACCACAAACCAAACTACATTGAATATATTGAGCAAAACCATCTAACCTCTAGTGAAGAGGTTTTCTTATCTCTTCATGGAATCAACAGTGTTAGCCAATTTTTGCATGTCTTCTTTCCTTCCTCCTTTCATTGAATTCTCTTGAAAGACTGAAGAACACCTTATTATGTACTCTATTTTTTCCTAACCAATTACTAACTCCTTTAACTTGTTCAGGTAATTTCAGTCCCAGAGACACATCTCCATGTGCAATCATTATAATTATGCTTCCTTGAAGACACTCAATATTCTAAAATTGAAACAGCAACTGTTGTCTGTTTTGTCAACCCACCAACAAACTGGCAAAAGAGGTTAGGTGGGAGGCCAGACCCCAAAATGTCACTGAGCCCTATCAGACATGAGACACTCAACTGTTCAACTCTTGCTACATTAAGACTCGAAGAGACCAGCCAGTGCTATTCCGATCAAAGCCAAAGACATTTTAAAACTGGATTTATGGGCTTTCTGCTCTAGTCTCAGAGAAGAGTGCAAGCTTTAGATGAAACTCCCCCTTGATCAGACTGGCTAAAGGAAAATCTTCAACACTTGCTGCTGTTCACCTCATCATGTTAGACACTGGTGGCATTCACCCTTGCAAAAGGAAGAAGTGGTGTCAGGCTCAAAATCATTGGGTAATTAAGAGCTCTGTGCTGATGCAAGGGTGTCCTGCCACAATATGACTTGGAGAAGCTGTCACATCAGGCCTTGTTTGTGAGGAGGTGGCAACCCTCTCAGCAGCATCAGTAAATGTAGTATTGATGTGGTATCTTTGACTGACACTTGATTCAGGTGAACTGCCAGATAATGTCAGTAGCAATCATAGCTCTACCACAATATTAAGGAATAGAGATCATTTTCATAAGAACATTTTTAGGCATATGTCTTCATGAGGTTTTGCCTATCCTGTTTAGATGGTATTCAAAAGGAAATTATTATAGATGGTGATACAAAATGAAAGTTCTCTTTCACTGTCATTATATAAAAATCTTTACATTTGATTATGTCTTCAAGTTTCTCACACTTTAATAGAAATGTTTATGATTTTGTTCAGAAATCAGACATGCATTTTAATTTTTATGAAATAAATTTTTGAAAATATATTTCTGCAATTGAGCACCTTTAATCCCCTCTGCAATCAAATTTAACTTTTGGCTTCATAGAGGGCTTTCTATTTATATATAGACTATTCAGTTAATTAAAATGCATGGATTTGCTGCAAGGAAATCAGGAACCAGAAGAAAGCAGTGATTGATGTCAACCTTGATGACAACCATCTCCTCTATCTTCATGTTAGAAAAACAACAGAAGAAAGAGAAGTGAAATTGCATTGTTAACATCAAAACACTAAATCTGGCGATAAATAATTTTTCCATTTCTTGTTTATTCCTAGGGAGAATAAAGGGAAAGAAGCTAATGCATCTGTATCAGGTCCAATAGAAAAAATGCAAAAATTAATTGCAAACCAATACAGCAGTTAGCTTATCCATCTGTCTCTGGAAAACACACAATCCTGATTCACCTATTGCAGCTACTTGTAAAGCTGATTTATTGAAATCCTTGAAGAATTGTCTGTGAACATGTCACAGCATTGAAGTTGTAAGGGGGTTTCCATATTTCCTTCATTGTGGGCTGAGAAAAAAAAATTCTTCAGTTCCCTAAAATCATAAACCTTCTACACCTCAGTCAGCATTCACAAGTGGAGGTTTCCTGCATGTAGAATAATCAGACACTGACACAAGTTCCTCAGAGGGACCAGACCTCCAGCATTCAAAATGGAGTCTCCTTTTCCTCCCATGGCAACTTTTTCCTGTAGTTCTGCGCTCCAGAATAGAGCTCATTTGATCAAAAGTAAGCAGCCAAAATCACTGTATTATTACTACTAAAAAAAACTACCACCACCACCACCACCACCAACATAACAATAACAAAAAAATCCCCTAAAAACAAACAAACAAACAAACCTCCAACCTAATTTCTATTCAAAATCTAGTAAAGAAATATGCAAATGAACATAATTTCCAAGGCAGAGGAGATATTTGTCATCTGAAAAAATATATTGTAAAGAATCTTCCTAAAGTTTACAATGTCTTTATAAAGTTGCATCTAAATTTTTCTAAATAATAATGTGCTGGAACAAAGGCAGTGATTTCTTAAGTTATCCCTGTCCAGAAAAACACTGATTTTTTGGTTTTTTGAACAGGCTGTTGAACATATGGTTAATTTTAAACACAGATGGAATTAAGCATGTGCTTCAGTTCTTTTCTGAGTCAGAAGTAAAAATTTAAGACCATAGCTATGTAATACTTTGCCATGCTACAGCAGATTCAACTAAAATGTTGCCATTATATTCTTTCATATGATTTCAATATCCTGCTTGAGCAGAGGGGGTTGGATTAGATGACCTCCAGAGGTCCTTTTCAACCTCAGACATTCTGTGATGCTGTGAACATTGTGGAGATGAAAGTATGTTAGTTATATACTTATCCATTGTGTAAGGAATATAAACCATTCTCATTGTTTATGTAAATAGTAAAAAAAAAAAAATATTAAAAGGCAAATGTGTCATTTGGATCATTCATTCTTCTTTATTGAGCTTTGATGAAAAACAGTCCATTTGAAATATTTCCAGCAACCATTTCAATTCCAAATGCTCAATACAAAAACTTGGTATCAGAGTTCAAACATATAAAGTTACACCTCATTATAATTTAATATTTAACAGCACTAATCATTTCTGATTTTTCATAATTAAGTTTACAAAAATAATGTTACATTTATAAAATAAATCAGCTTTTCCCAATAAATTACAGTGGTGTTCTTATTCAAAAATGTAATATATCATACAAAATAGACAACAGCTTTTTGTCAGATAAAATACTAAAGTATATTTTTCTTCCAGTACATTTTGGCAGTGTGTGGAAACATTTTATTGTACACTTGATATCTAAAGTTCACTGTGAAAAATAAACTAAGCTATTATGCACATCTCTTATATAAGGCAAGGGTGGCCAGCTTGGGGACTGATCTTTATTTCCGATTATGCTTTTTGTCAGACCAATACTTCTGTGTTTATGCAACTGACTTCATTTATCTGACACAGTAAATTCATGCAGATCCACCTAGAGTCCAACACTCTTTCTATGGCAAGTACACAAAAGTGAGCCAAATCAGTAAACTTTTGGGCTGCTCAGTATCTCTCACACTTGTTTTACCTTTGTGTATCACTGTAAAGCATTGGTGGCCAACTTGTAAAAATAGCACAGTCCGGATACCCTTAAAGTTAGTGGCAAAACTTCAGAACCTTATTCTGTCATGAAAACTCATACTAAAAGGAACTTGTAAAAAGAGAAATGCATTAATAAAAAACAAACAGTAAACAGCAAAAAGAAAAAAGGATCTAAAAAGCAAAAGGCAAACATTAATAGCTACTGTATACAGACTTTACAAAAGCAACTACTTTAAAATAACAAAGAAGCACAGTGTCTGCCTCGTGGTAGGTGCATTCTCATTAAAGCCTTTTGAATGTTCAGGTCAGCTCAGCATTTACTGTGTTTTGTAGGCATTTCCTGCCTACAAAAGTGTATTTGAAGAATCATTCCAGATTGTTTGAGCAACTTTTATAAGCCAAGGGAGTAACTGCACCATCTCTGGATGCTGTGATTAATGAAGGTGTCTGGTTCAGGATGAAGGATGAATCTGTTCATCTGTTTATTCATTCAGGATGAATTCTTCACCTTGAAGAATTTCTGACTCCACTATGTTTTCTCTTTGCAATAGTTTAGCAAACTGCAATATTATTATCTCTTTTTTTCTGTTTCTCTCTTACATATCTTCTGGTAGAAAGTCTACCTTAAAGTACTAAATCACTGCTGTCTGGAATAAATAAAATGTGCAAAGTGGTGATTTGCTTATGATACTAGTATTGTATGACAAACTTATCACTTCATATATCACAAAAGATTACTTTCACAAATTGTAACTGAGTAGTATAAATGCCCCAAGTGAGCATGTCACCACATCCACTTTGTGCAAATTCACAGAGGGTCCAAATCCAGATGGGTTGTTATGGACTCCAGACACAAAGCTTAGTCAGTGTTGGATCCCCAGACTGAAAGAGGAGGAAGAGGTGGAGAAAGGGGCTCATCACAGAAAACCAAGTCATACCACACTTCTGAAAACTCTTAAAAATTGAGAGGATGAGTATGTGAATTGAGAAGGTATGCTGTCTTCTGGCTTGAAATACCATGACTCAAACCAGGAAAACCTGGAGCTGAATTCAGGCACATTTGCCACTGCAATTAGTAAGTCATACCTCTCCAAACACAGAGCTACTATATTCATTACAATTTTTCTGTAGGTGAATTTTAGTGATTGCTGAAACGTGCATTTACCACCCAGTTAGACCAATAAACACAATGGCTACTCCTACACTAGTAAACCAAACATCACAAAATATACTCCAGCCCTGAGGTCAAATGACATGGTCCTAGTTATACCTCATTGCAGTTACAACTTCCTTGTGAGGGCATGAGGAGGGGCAGGCACTGATTTCTTCTCTCTGGTGACCAAGGACAGGACCCAAGGGAATGGCCTGAAGTTGTGTCAGGGGAGGTTTAGGTTTGATAATAGGAAAAGGTTCTTCACCCAGACAGTGACTGGGCACTGGAACAGTGCCCAGGGAAATGGTCACAGAAAAGCCTGACAGAGTTCAAGAAGCATTTGGACAACCCTTTCAGGCATGTAGTGTGACTCTTGGGGATTGTGCAAGGCCAGGAGTTGGACTCAATGATTTTTGTGGGTCCCTTCCAACTCTGCTTATTCTGGGGTTCTGTGATACTCTCTGTACCCCTAAAGAGAAGGGCTGAAAGAACCTGAAAAGTGTCCCTAGACTGGCCTAATTCCCAATGTGTGCCCATAAATTTTTTAGGAATGTATTAATTAGTTCAGCCCGAAAAAGCCTACCAGTTCTTGTTCTAAGTATTTATCAATATAAATGCTTCAGCCCTGGCCAATTGACTATATATAGACATAATATCTATAGATGTTCTATATATAGATTTTTAAAAAGTCCTCAAGCATATTCACCCAGGCAGGCCTTCTGCTTCATACAAACTCTTAAGCAGGGAGGATTCAATGGTTTTGTTGAAATTTTACTTGAAAGAGATGGTCCTTTCAAATCAGGATTTTTTAAAATAGCTAGGGTTTTCTGTCCATTAAGTATGTTTTCCTTTTTTTTTTTTTTTTTCTATTAATGTGCTTTTTTGGTAGCCTAATGTTCTACTATTAGTGTAATCTTGGCTTTTGCTTGAATAACCCACCTTTTCATGTCTACAATTCACAGCTAAACAAGCACTAACCAGTTCCATTATGATGAAAAAAATTATATACACATCTAAAACAATAATATTAAGACAACAACTAAAACAGAAAATAAAAACACGAATCTGTGCACTTATAAGATCTAAAAAATAATATCTACCTCTATACATATTTGTCAGACTGCAGTGTCCACAGTTACAGTTGTATGCAGTAGTCAGAACAGCATTACTTTCCAAATCATGAGGTGTTTTAAGGAACACCCACTTAGTAGTGGCTGCTGAGGAAATAATTTCCCTTTATCAACCTGAGATTTTAAATGTGCAAGTGTTCTACTAATCTTTCTAGTGCATGAAAAGGAAGGGAAGGAAGGATAAGACAGAGACAGAGATAAAAATAGTATCACAATGGTTTTTGTTTCAAAATAGATTGCTGTGCAATGACTGAAGCCTGATTTGAAGACATTTTGTATTCTTGCCCAGAGCCTTGTGGAGGGGAAGGCAATGGAGTTTCTGGAGTTGCTGAAAAAAAACATAGAAATAATTACATATTTTTATAGCCTGGTCTACTCTACATATACACACTACTGCAATGAAAGGGAGTCTTGTTGCATGCTTGGGAAAGGGAGTGCCTTGACATGCTAGGGAAACAGGATATTTTAATGATCAGAATTTTTAGTTTATTAAAGATTGTGCATGTAAAAACAATGATATATCAGAATGGTGCTGAACTTTTAAAATTAAAATAAACTCAGGTCAAAGTCTATTACTTAACACCATTTATATACATACATTTTTAATGCACAATTATTTTAATTTAAGAATGATGATTAAATAGCACTATGAACACTGACAGGCCACCGTTCTAATTAGTATTTTAAAATGAAACAGTGAAACGTTATGACAGAAGGTTAACATGTAATTACTTACGTATCTGTTCTGTGTGTACAGGAGCAGACATTGAACCTATGAGGACAGTCTGGCCAGTTAATGGATCTTGGGCTAAGTGAGGATGCATTGGATGATGCAGATGACTGGCATCATTAGAAGTACCTGCAAAAATAACATGATCATATATCAATGCAAAAGAGCATGTTGTTGCCAGTGACTTATACTTCAGTAATTACATTTCCACAGAGTAAATATTTTGATTGGCAATTTGAATAATTGCCTCTGGGTATTCATTAAACAATTTAAGAAGACTTCAAGCATATTAAGCACTGTGTTTATTTTCACTGTTTTGACTGCAATAACAGTGTGTTTCATGAAATATTTCTAAGGATTCTTTCATCTGCCTAGAGAATTGTAGGACAACCCAGTAGTTACTGAGAAGTAAATAGCAAAATCTGTCATTGTAGGACTAAGTTAACAAGATGAACTGCCAAGACAAGAATGCTTTAGTTAACAATTACACAACACAAAGCTCAGCTAGTGAATCAGAGTGGTATCTTAGATGAGGATTCCTTCAACATCCCAATATGTTAAATTCAACATAATACAAGACGGTAAATTTAACAAATTGTTATCTTACCTCCCAGTAACATTTCCTGAAGCAAACTGTCAATTTTAACAATTCCAAATAATTTCACCAATTGTATCTGTTCAATCATTTGCCAAGTGATGCTTTGGAGTGTAGGCAGTAGAAGAAGAAGTTCTCCAAATCTTCCTCTGGAGTCATACTGACGGTCATTAATATAATCCTCTAAACTGATTTGGACTTGGAATCGCATATTCTTAATTTTCAGTGGATTACTCAAGCCTTTTGCATCTTAAAAAATGACAAAAAATTAAAGTCAGGGCATATTAAAAATGGGAGAAGCATCATACTGTTTTTCATTTTATTCTTTTCCATTCAGCTAGATAACATGAACAGATGCTACATTAACAAAAATTACTTTCAATACAATCACATGTAAAACAATTGAGAGATATTTTTGTGAAAATACCTGGATCAAAAAACACAATTGCTTTCAAGCAAGCATATTCATTGTCATCTATTTGAATTTCCTGGAAGGGGCGAACTAATTCATCCAGAATCCGATTTGCCACTCGGCAGATCTCTATTTCAGTGCTGTTGCGATGAATTATGTAATTGTTGCCTGAGAAAGAAAGAATACCAACATATGAATTGATACAAACATTTTGAGGTAACATACTAAATGAAGCCAATTTTCGAAAGTACATTTCATATTCCTTGATCAAGTTAATAATTTTTTTAAGCAATAACTCTCCCTTGTATCACACACAACTTTCCTTTGCAAACAGAGTATATGTGCAAATTATAGCTGTCACCCAGTAAATAATTGGTACATATACGTATGTATGTATACATATATATAAGTATGCCAACATATAGTTACTGACTGGTCCATAGAACCAAAGCTGGTACTTGAATGTACAAGTATGAACCAAGTAGACCTTTATGTTTAAATAACTGGTAAATATACTAACAAATTGATCTTAAAATGTCTTCTGCCCTGATTAAAATAACATATCCCAAGCTGAATGACAAGGATTTGTCAACAGACAACAGGAGATGCTGGAAATGCTTTTTTCTTCTAATGGATATTTCTGTTATTCCTAATAAAATTTAGTAGCATTGTAAAATTTTCAGTTAGGAATTAATTTTACCTAGAGTTTTTTGGGTTTTGGGGGTGTTTTTACATATCCATTTGGAGGTCTCCACTATGGCCCAACACTAGTAATATCGTGGAGTTTTCAGAAGCCACCATGTAGTTTTTAAAAGAAAAGATGGTAATTATATCACAAAAGATCCACGTCAAAATGACCCATAGAACAGATGCCTGCCTCCAAGTATCAAAATTAAGCCTAGATGCCTCAAATTGTTTCTTCTTTTGGCATATCTGCTGATGCCTATGATATATAATTTTCTTACTATTATTTTATAATTTTTCTTATTGACTTATTATTAATCCAAATAAAATTTAATTTTTTTGTTTGTTTCTGTTAATTTTGTTAGTGAAACAGTATCTAGGGAAATAACTACCTTAAGGAAGCCATTTGTACAGCTTTTATCTTGAAAAGATTGATGGGGAGAGAAATATCTTCAGACCACACCCTTCTTGTCCTTTTAATGTTTTAATTTGTGTAAAAATAAATTCAAGCTAATTTAGAGCTATGAAAAGGCAGGCCCATAGAAGAAGGAGGACAAGTAGTAGAAAATGTCCTTGTACCACACCACCAATGAAGAGACAAGTCTGAGTCCATATTCCATATAGTTTTGCCTCACATCAAAAATCCTGTCCAAGACAACCAACAGACTTTCTCAGGAAACAGCCTCAGTGCTGACCATGTCAAATGAGACCCTTTTTGGCAGAGTACACTTCAAAGTGGCAGAGCACTGTGTCACACGAGGTTAACGAATGCTTCTCCCCATCACTCTCCACACAGGCACACATCTCATCTGGCAACTGGGCCTCCCTGTTGCATGAACTGGAAGACATGCTTCCATCAGCGACAACATCCTCTTCCCTGACAGCCGTGTTCCCTTTATATAAGCCAGCCTAGGAGCCATTTCAGCTGACCAAGAATATGCTCCTGCAGACGTGCCTTGTCACTGTGCCATGGATGCATCCATCTGCATGTGGCAAGGACAGCAGGAATGATGTTTCTGTGGTGGCCATGTGGGGACTGTCGAGGAAGCAGTGAGAGGGGCCTTGGGAAAGTGAACTGCAGGACACAGGCTATCTAATATTTTATCCAGTGGAGTCTTCTCTGAGTCTGAAGGACTCCTGAGAAAGCTCCAGAAAAATGGTTTTCATGAAGACTGAAAGTAGTACATGTGCAACAGGTTGGCTGCGCCTTTCCTAAGCAAAGGGGTTTTTACAACGTTTTTGTGATGTTGTTGTTTTGTTCCATTGTTTTTCATGGGAAAAGGTGCAGAAAGAACAATAATGTTAGGAGGTGATTGCCAGGAACTCCCTTAAATTGTGATTTCTGCTATCCAATAGACCTTTAGGTGTATTAACCCTCATGAAACCATCCACCCGCTTTTGCTAAAACAGGCACATGACGTGTCATTAATAGCAATTTAGCATTTACAGAATGTATTGTTGTGATTGTGCCAGAACAGTTGCCCCACTTAAATGACTACATCGTTGCTAATGTACTATAACATCATCATCAGTAAGTAAAAGAAAACCAATATTTACCTAGAAGTAAAATGTCCTTATATGGCATGGACCTTTTTGCTGCTCCAAGCAACAGGTGCTCCCCAGCATGTGCTCTTAGAAGGGCAACCTCATGAAAAAAACAGCAGACTCATTAGATGATAAAGCAGTAAGTTTCAATATAAGCAAAATAAAAGAGGATAGATATTACTGTATGTCAGGTACATGTTTAAGACTGTTAAGATTCCAATGTAAAATGTAAAGAGAATGTAAAAATCTTAACACCATAAAAACAGCACTTCCTAATTAAACTGTCATCCTCAGTCACTTCAGGCATTCTGTCTAAATTTTAAACATCAGGGTCTGCAAAATACTTCTCAATAAATATAGTACCTGCATTTATTTCCTAGTGTGTATTCCCTTGACAAAGTTTTCTCTGGCATCTTAAGCTGACAATAACGACTCCAGTGGGCTGGAATGAACTGTTACAATAAATTTGGTTCTATCAGTGTCTCATTTTTCTCTTGAACCAAAAATTTATGTGGCACTTAAAAGAGCTTTTCCCCAACAAACCCAGATATGCTAACAGAGCCACTATTGTCCACAAAGAGGGATCCCAATTAGTACTGGGAAGGAACTTGTGTTTATTAATTTATTCTTTGTCACCTATTTACCTTCCTCTGGTTTTAATGTCTGCTTGAAATTTCAGCAATGCCCTTTATTTCCTCAAGAAATTGATTTCTTGACAAGTAATTCTAATCCAAGCCAATCACTGTAGGAGAGATAGAAAGGTACACAGCACCTGGGTAATTCTTATCTGTTAAGACTTTTCAGGTTCTCAGTAGAGTTACCTTAGCTGCTTTGGTCTTTTCTATGTTTTGTAAATCAGGCTGACTCCCAGATCAGAAATCATTTTTTCAAAACCAGATGTGCATTTTATAACTGAATGCACAATGCCCTTTAGAAACTGGCTATCATAAATGAAAAAGTGGCATTTTTTTATCTCTCAACATCTTTGTCCCTACTTTTCCAAGGTATTTAAGGTTTCAGAGTATTTCCCAACATGTACTCTTCAAGCACAGTAGGGGTGTTTTCAGCTTATCATTCTAAACTGACACTTTATTTTTTTAAATGCAAACATGAACATTTTAAGGATATTTGATACCTTCTCTTTTCCTCCATGCTATTTTAATAAAAGCAGCAATATTTTTTTTGCTTGCTTTTGTTGCTCTTGTGTAGCAATGGCATTTGAAATTCTCTTTCACATAAACAGAGTTTTAACTTATTTGAGTATGTTGAGCTTGTGCACATATGTGCTCTGTGGGTCGGCAAAGACATCATTTAACTCCTTTTTTGGGGAGTCTCATGTGGCCTGAAACACATCCATATTCCTGAGGAATGATATAAGAGGGAATGATTCAGTTCAAAACTAAAGATGACCTAATACTTGCAGGATTTTGTTGAAAAACTGAGGGACTGAAGAAGCAAAAAGAAGGATTAAAACAATTCCAGTTAAGAGAGTGATTTTTGAGATGAATCAGATTTTGGTGTGGAATCAAAAGATTCCAAGCAATGAATTCATCTCCTGAGGCTGCTTGTCAGAGAACTGATCTTCACAATGTGGAGATAACTGGTCCTGGATTTGCCAGCACAACCTACTCTGAAAGCCAGTGATATATCAGGATATATTACAGATGTGATGATAGATCAGACCTCTGTCATAAAAACCCTGATGAATTTTCAAGATTTTGTGGTTTTTTCCCTTATATTTATTATATACAGTATAATTTTAATACATTGCATTGTATGAAAAATTATTTGCTATGCATTGATAACAGTATGTTTGGAATTGTTTGAGATTTTAAATGCTTTTGGTTTTTGCAAGTAGAGAAGACTTCCTTCAAATTAAATAATATGCTCTCTTTAACCATATTATAATGAAAGGTCAACATGAAATAAATATTTTTTAATGTCAGAAAAAAGTTCTGCTTCCAAAACACTACAGAAAGAACAAAACACTTAAAGACATGCTGCTTTGCTGCTTCTTTTTGTTCATGTCTTTTCTGTTGTGATGGTGTTATTTAAAAACTTTAAAAAAAATAAATTAAGAGGGTGGGTTAGCTCTATTTGTTCAGACAGAAAAGAATGAATGCTTCATCATGACATTTAAATATCACAAGAATCAGAGTTTTTTCCTTTGGTCCCCTCTTATACCTGGTCATCAAGTGGTAGTTCACAGAAGCCTGGAATATATTTAGCCCATTCCACCAGGACTAAAAGTTGTTGCTTCATAGATTCACAGACATCACTAATACCAGCAATTTTCTTAACATTTACATCAGTACTAGCACCAGGACTTGAGATTGAGATCTGGCCATAATGAGAGAAAAAATGAAAAAACGTTAAATTTCATATAATTTCATTTTTATTGGTTAACAGCATATTTAAGAAAAAATCACAGCAGTAATTGTAGATACTCTTGAGAAATTCCTTGACCATATGGAGCATTACCCTGCATGTAAATTATAATTTTTTCTTTCTCATTATTACCTGTTGCATTGCAATATGATAGAACTTTAATTAATTATATCATGATACAGTATTTTCTCATTCCAAAATACTATTTTTAAACATACTAGAACTCTTTTCATTTGTAGAAGGGAGGCGCTTTGGGTTTTTTTTTCCTTTAAAATGGTTGACATTTACCTCATTTCAGAAAAAAAGGAGAGCTCATAGCAGCATGCAGTAATATTAAGGGATAGAGATATTAAGAGAAAGAGAATGATAAAGGGGTAGCATGTTCTTCTAGTGTAAAGATAAGTATCATTAACTTTAGAAGGTAAAACAGGGGTTTTAGTGCCTGGAGGAGAATGGTTTGTAATGATGAAGCAGCGGTATAGGCAGAGGCCTGAGATGTTTCAGAGGAAATGTAAAGGATATGAGTGTGCATTAGACCACCTGCAGGGAACAGTGCTCTGTGAAATGGCAAGAGAGCAATATCTTTCTGAGCCTGAAGCTGGGGCACTTCTACTGAGCCAAATCCTGATATTCTTAATGACTTTTCAAGGAAAGGAACAAAACCAGGCTTTCTCTAAAGTCAGGCGGGAAAGTCAACTTAAGAGAAAGCCAAACCCAGGAAGGTAAGGTCAGTTTATAGTTGCTATCATACTAAGGAAGCAAAACGAAAAAGGAAGCAGAAAAGAGAAAAAAAAAGGGAAAAAGGAAACAACAACAACAACAACAACAACAACAACAAATTTAAAAGGAAGATGAAGGAAAAGGAAAAGGTAAAAAAGGAAAACAAAAAAATCTCTGTACAAGGCCTATGAAACTGACTTTCCCTTTATGTTTTATTACCAAAATCATACTTGGGAAATTATGTAGAATGATTATCTTCCTCAGGAAAAGAAATCAACTGTTTGGTCTTCCAATACCACATTCCTACACTTTTCAGGATGGTGGAATGTATTTAGGTTGACTCCTACAAGCTCCCCTTCATTCATATATCCATGTTAAACCTCACAGTGGGATCTGTGGTGAAGTCCCTTATCCTTGGGTGGTCAAAGGAGCTATACTTGTGAACTAAAGCTCTGTGCTTCCTACATAATTCAGTAGTGTAAAACACTGAAAACAGCTCAGATATTTATGTCAGTTAACCAGCTGAACATTAGTTCTCTGGGAAATACAGCAGCTAGGCAGGTGAAAAATTCCTCAGACACATAATTGAAAGGCTATCATGTAGGAAAAAGGTTAGCAGTATTGCCTCTTTGTAGACAGAGAATGTGTGAAATCCATTCTATAATCATGAAGCCATTTCTGGCATCTCCTCTACAAAAAGGAGTTTGAAAATACTGATATTCATTCAGGTGAGAGCTACCAGAGTGATTCAGTCTAGAAAACCTTTAGTACAGAAAGACAGTAAAGAAATTCAATACATTTCATTTTTTTTTTCCAGAAGAGTAAAAGGGGCTTGATCATGATTCAAAGGTACAAAGAAGAGATTTCTGATAGTAGGTCTATCTGTTCTATCTGAAAATGATACTAACCATTAGAAGATAATACAAGAAGGTAAAGAAGAGGTAGTTTGTTTAACTGCTAGACATACTGACTCATGAAGTTAATACATTGTCCTTCCCTTAATATATTTTAATCAAAGCTGTGCATATTTATAAATTATATCTCATATTACAAACTACAGTCTCTACCCTGAAACTGCTTGGTCAACTTCTGCTGGGGATTCCCATGGAGTTCATTACGAACACCTGGGATTGCATCTCTTGACAAGGATATGAAGCTATGAACTTTCAAATTTCAACTTCTCTATTGCTTTAACCTGCCTCTCATTTATGGGGTGCAACACAGGACTCACTGATTTGATAGAATCATAGACTAGCACAGGTTAGCAGGGACCTTGAAAGATCATCTAATCCAACCTTTTATAGGAAATGAATCCTAGAGATTGTCTAGCAGCCTGTCCAATTGCATCTTGAAAATCTTCAGTGATGAAGACTCCACCAAATCCCTGGAAAAGCTGCTCCAGTAATTACTTGTTCTCACCATAAAAAAATTCTTTCTTATATTGAGGTGAAATCTTTCCCAGTGCAACTTGTACCCATTAATGAGTTGATGAACATGACAATATAATAACTGTATCCCAGTTGTTCTGTAAGCCCTCAGGGACAGATGCCTTTACTCATATGAGAGTCCAGCATGCCCTTTTCATATTTCATACATAATCCTAGTAACCTCTCCCAGGTCTGTACAAGAAAAACTGTACTTAGACAATTCCCCCCTGTAAGGGATCTTAAGGAAAAAAAATAACTATTTTCCTTATTAATATTAACACTTCAAAAGGGATGAAAATATCTTATTTTCCTTATTTAATATGAACATTTCAAAAGAGATGAAAGCCACCCTCTTCTTCATTTCACAGCTGAAGTACTTGGATTATGACTTGGGACACTACCACCTTCTCTAAATCTCTTCTCAGGACTGAACTCATCTTACAGATCTATTCAATTGAGGAAAAATAAGTACTTTTAAGACTTATTTTTCCATCATGCAAATGGAGTCTCTTGGATGTTGAGGCCCAGACTGCATCTTCACATATGCTTGACATAGTGGAAGCAATTCTGTTCTACTAAAACATACCAAATACTAAGTACAATAAATTTGCAAATACACAAGGAGATGTTTTAGACCAAGAAGCTACTGTTTGAAAAGAACTTTGTGCTATAAAGAGCTGATTCTGTTCAAGACAGTTCTTATTCCTGAATTGCATATACCAGTTGGAAATGATTAAGGAGTATTATAAAAAAGCACAATAAGCAAGTTCAAAAATTTACTAAGGAGATAAATATAGCTATATTTTTCATACTGTATAGATATGAAAGGTAGGAAGGTACATTATGTTCATCTAGTCTACCCAGACATGCAATATATGCCAAAGACTATCACCCAGTAATTCCTGCATCAATTCTTTACAGACAGTTCCAGCCTAAGAGAGATGCTGATAAAGGATGAGATTACAAAACATTTGGAGATGTATAAATCAGTCAGCATGAAATCATAAAGGTGGCAGTTAAATTCTAAGCAAGTTAGTAAGAGGTGCAAGAATGCAGAATCAATGACCATGATTTATGTGAGGTGCAGAAAAGGACTGGAGACTGTTCCATTCAGCAATTGATTGGATAGGGGAAAAAAAAAAAAAAAGAAAAAGAGAAAATGAAGTTCAGATGAGACAAAGAAAATTCAAAAGCGAGATATGAATAGGCTCTGCAGTTGGAACACTTCTGTTTGCCTTACTTCTAATGTCTAAGGATATTAAAAATGGGATTTTCAAAAGAATGTAAGGAAATGAGTGTCCACACCCCTTTGAATGTAATGGCTTTGGATAAATTTTTCCCTATGTTTCATGGGAAAGCCCGCTTCAAGGATAGATAGGTGCCACCAGCTGCCTAAGACAGCAACTGATTTAAAAGCAGTAAGAACCATAAACCTTTATTAAGAAAGGTGTCTAAGACATATTGTCCTGGACAAAGTAGAATTTTTTTATTGACTATGCTTCAAGAATGTATTCTATTACCACTTCTTCCATTGAGAAGAGGAAGCTGTGTGCATTTTGGAAGCAGAAAAAAGTAATCTCAATAATTATTTTTGATTCAATAAGAAATTGAAAAATATTCAATTTTAGTAAAAGTGGTCTTAATGTCACTAAATAATTTTGTGAGATATCTCAGTACCTGGCGGGAGAGTGTCTCAGCTTGTGACAATGTGCTAATAGAGGGACTGCTGCAGCCATCAAAAGTGTTTCTTCTTGTACTTATCCTGTCCCGTTCATTTTGTACAGCTGGAAAAGAATAATCATCTCATTTATTGACTTGTAAACACTGACATAAAGAACAATTTCAGAACTTTACTTGATTTCAGAAGATAACTCCAAGAACCGAAGTGTATGACATTCAAAGAAGATGACCTGCTTTCAGCTGAGTAATGAGGAAGGATGATAATACGTATTTATAGTCTCTATTGGAACACTACTTGCCTGTAAAAAAGCATGTATAACTAATTGCAGATAGACACTGAATCACCAGCACTTCTATTACTGGCTTAATTACAGTCAAACGTCTTTCTTCCTTTGAATTTAATACATGGTCTCAATTTCAACCAATTTAATAAGTCAGGCTTTTATGATAAAAGCAGAAATGGACATTTCCAGACTGCCAAACAAGTAAAATGGTACAGCATCATCGCTGAAAAAATATCTCTCAGAGGGAGTATGAAAGCCCTACTCATGTTCTGCTGTGGGAAACAATGAAAGAGGAATGAATCATGAATTTAATCCACTAGTAAGATAATTTTGAGACTTAAATCTCATGTTTCTCCTCAGTGACATTGCATTCCTAGTCAGTTTATGGAACATTAACTAAGTTAAAGGGGGGAAAAATAACAAAAAAAAAAAAAACTAACCCAAAAACCAGCACACCGAAAAGTTTTAGGACAGTAAATTCAGTAAGTTTTGTCTCATGGGGTCCAAAACCAGGCATTTGAAAAAGCTTTGGATAAAATATCTGTAATCAGCACATGCAAGGCTTATGAAGCAAGAAGGTATACTTTTGAACTAAAGGAAGAAGAAAAAAATAAAATCTAACAGTCAGATCCTTCTAAAACCTAGACCATGTCCAAGATTAGGCCAAGGAAAATTAAAAAGGAAAAAATTAATTGTGCCAATGAAAATCTTTCAATTGCATGAGGAATTTAATTATCTTTTAAGATCAACAGCTTCATTTCCAATGATACATTTGTTATTTTGTGGGAAACAATCTGCATTACAGAATTTAGGAGTAGTACAAGAGGTTTCAATTAGAAAAAAAAAAAAAAATACTCTGTACACTGGCTGGGTTCAGGATTTATCTGAACAATGCACACAGTTTATTCCAGAGGTGTACTAATATTTTTGCAGGGAAACTCACTGACGGGCCTTTTACTGAGGTCACAGGAAGAAATTTTGTGTGGTGATAAACACACAGTATGTTGTAGACAGGAAAGAGAAAACATAACCTTTTGTAAAAGAATGATGAAACAAACATCCAATGCTGAAACAAACATAGATAATTAAAATAGTTAGCACTGATTAGTTTTGCAAAAAAAGTAAGGTATTCTGATAATACACCACTAGTGAAAATCACTGGTGGAGCACACTTAAACTTAAAAATTGGTGGATGCTTTAATTTTCTTCTGCATATATATAATTTTTGATTATTAGACTAGACTATGTGGCTAAAGCTTTTTTACTAATTCAGTCTAATATTGCCTTAAACAGAGACTCCATGGGTGGTACATTTGCTCAAAGAGAACTTGTAAAGCTTAACTGAAGCCTTTCCTATCTTTGTCCTGAAGAAAAGAGATTTGCTAGAAATGTGAGACACTATCATAGACTCTATGCTACACTTACACTGTAAGACATGCCCAGATCATATAGAGAGGTTATAACAAAACAAAATCAGTGTTGAAAGTTTTAGACACAGTGGGATCAGAGGAGGGCAGAGTAGAGTTAAGTGGGATAAAGTTTTGTGCCATGCACCAGGCTGCATTAGTATCTTGAGGGAATGAGCATTTCTCTGTTTTGGGCTCCCTAGAACATAAAAGATTCTGGTAAACTATGTGGTGTCCAGAAAAGGGCTATGGAGATGTAAACCATAAGATGCACATAGTGAAGCAGAGAGGCATCTTTGTTTATGTGGAAAAAAGAGGACCAACATGGATGTGTGGATCTTCATTTCTGCAGTATACAGAAAACGGAGCCAGATTCTTCTCAGATGCATAATGAAAAGACAAGTCCCAATGGACACTACTCTAACTGCAGTAACAGATATTCTACCTGGTTGTAAGGAAAAAACTCTTCCCAATGAGGGTGGTCAAGTATTGGAAGAGCTTGCAGAGTGAAAGGTTATTGACTCTCCCCTCTCAGGGACTGTGTAAATTTGCCTGGACAGGGTCCCAAGCAACCTGACTGAATCTAGACATCAGCCTTGGTTTAAATGGGGGCTGAACTCCAGATGAACTCCAGATGTCCCTTCTGAGATAAACTATTCTTTAATTCTAGGTTTTGAAAGTCTGTAAAGCTCTGCTATTTGCAAAACTCCTAGGGCTGCTATGTATACACAAATCTTCCCCTTTCTTCACATCAGATTGATAACATATATGTAATACACTACTGACTTAATGGCTCAAATTCCAGAAGGCCAAAGTGTCTTAAAGGAGATCCACAATAGTAGGCAAACCTAATTTCATACCCCATGTAACGCTGTTTAGGATATCCCCATCCAGCTTCCAGGAGGAAAATTCATTTTATCTCATACCAATAACTTGATCACTTACAAAGTACTGCTATGGGACAGATACTTAAGAGCATAAAGAAAAAGCTTCCTCTGTACAGACAAAAAGAATGATAGCCATGTTACGAGAGAAATAAGCATTCATATTTCAGGCTGGCCTGCACTGTGCTCCAAACAAAAAAGGCAGCAAAGTTTGTGACAAACCACTTTTGAATGTGCATTTGAAACAGATAAGGACATCTTTTGCCTCTACATCATTATTGTCCCTGAAACAGCAGCCCAAACAAAAAAACCAAACCTCTAGAATTTGCACTGCCCTTCTTTCCCTATTGCTCTGCACCTGTGGTGATCTGGTCCTTCCACTTTGACAGAAGAATCACTGTGACACATTTCTCATATCTGTCAGTGTGATATATAAGTAACAATTTTCTTATATTAAGCCCTAGGGAAATTAGATTATTTGTTAATTAATGTGGACACTCCACTGACAGCTACCACTACTCATTATTTTTTCACTCAACTTCACAATCCTTTGTCTGGCTTACATGCTTCATACATTCAAATTTAAGGGAAGAACCAGTAAATTTGCCCTGTCATTTCTTAGGGCAGGGAAAAAAGATGCCAGATAAAGATTTTATTACTCGGATTTAGTAAGCATTTTAAGTAAAATCTCATGGTTTGAAATACTCCAGCTTATGGCTCAGTATGTAGCAATCAGTGAATTTTGGTTCCAGAATTCACAAATTAAACAGTTGCAAATTCACTTTAAATCCAAGGACTTGCTAATGTCCCAAGTGCTAGAACTGTTTACCCACTTGAAAGTTAGAAGACATGTATTTCACCTCAATATAAAAGCACTTCCCCATTATGAAGGTATTGTAGCAGACTTTCCATTGGTTTATTCTGCTGGAGATTTTTTAGAATTTTTATTATATTTCAAAGTTAATTCAGATTTTTTCTCTTTGTATATCAAATAATAAATTACTCCATTACCTTCCTTTTTCATTCCTGCTCGAAAACACTTTTTTAAACGACAATATCTGCATTGATTCCTTTTGTCCTTGTCAACAATACATTGTCGGCTGAATCTATCAGAGACAAGAAAAGGTAAATGTATAAAGCATTAATAAAGTAGCACCCTGATTACAAAGAAGAAAACCAACTAATCTGTCCTGTCAGAATAATGTCTGTAACCACAAACTGTCTTCTTCAGTTGCATTGATTATTCTTCTTTATTAATCAGTTTTGAGAGGTGTTTCATACCTGCTAATTTTTCAGGAATATATGTGTGTGTGTATAAACACATGTATGCACTGGAACAGGCAAGTGTGAAAATTTTGTAGCTATGTACATCATTTACACCTCAACTGATTTGTGAGGTATGTCAGTAACTGGCTCCATTAAATGGTGGTGGAAGAGAAAAAAAAAGAAGAAAAGCTGCAAATAGAAAAAGGAAAGGACAATCAAGGAAAAAGCCAAATGTTGCTGGCATGGAGGAGCCCCTTAGCTGCAAAATCATTACCCTTGTCTGGAAGTGTTTACTCCTTCTGGGAGATAACAATGAACAAGCTGCATGTTTCATCACTACAGGTGGCAACCTAAGCAGGAAATGAGAGGCACCAACACAATGAAATAAATTGAGGAAATACATGGAGCATGACACTGCAAGGTGGCTTACCCAGGCTATCATGCATATCTACAGGTGTGCCTAAAGGGAATGCATATGAGCCATTTTCCCCTCTCTCTGTCTAGGTCTGCCTTTTATTCTTTGCATTTATTTGTTAGAAAAACAGACTCTCAAAAGCAGACTTCTTCCTGAAATCACTTATGTAACCTCTTGACACACCACTTTAGGGGGTATGTCTATGCTATACCACTGTGCTGTGTCTATAAGGGAGAGGTTTTCTTATAAGAATATTACACAACCAAAGAGAAGTGTAGGAAACAATATTTTCAGTAACAAGACACTCTTATATAAAAGTTTTATCATCACCCCATGCAATGGCACGGGGGACAGAGAATGGGGCTACAATCAGTTCATCACACGTTATCTCTGCTGCTGCTTCCTCCTCAAGGGAAGAACTCCTCTCAGACTTCACCTGCTCCAATGTCAGATTTCTCCCAACAGAGACAGTTCTCCACAAACTTCTCCAACCTTAGTCCTTCCCATGGGCTTAGTTCTTCATGAACTGCTCCAGCATGGGTGCGCTCCACACCGTGCAGTTCTTTAGGGCTGCTCCAGCAATGTGTCCCCTGTGAGGTGTCAACAGTCCTGCCAGAAAACATTTTCCAGTGTGGGCTCCTCCTTCCATGGGACTGACCACAGGTCTAACAGCTTGCTGCTGCACAATCTTCCCATTAGGTCACATCCTTCTTTCAGGCATTCACCTTCTCCAGCAGGGGGTCCTCCATGAGCTGCAGGTGGATTTCTGCTCCCCTGTGGATTTCCATGGGTTTCACAGGAACACCTGCTTCATCATGGTCTGTACCATAGGATACAGGAGAATCTTTGCTCAGCACTTAGAGCATCTCCACTCCCTCCTTCTCCATTGACCTTGATGTCTGCAGAGCTGTTCCTCTCCCATGTTCTCACTCCTCTCTTCTCTGGGTACAGTTTTTTCTGCACAATATTTTTTTTTTCTTCTTAAATACGTAATCCCCAGAGGCACTACCACCATTGCTGATAGGTTCAGCTTTTGGAGCTAGCTGGCATTGGCTTCACCAGACACTTCTCACAGCTTCTCACAAGAATCCACGTTTGCAGCCCCATCACTACCAAAATCTTGGCATGAAAACCCAATATACCTCTTCAGTGATTTGTTCAAACTCGTTGAATTTTTCATATATTCTGCTCATTACTCACAATGGACAGTATATGGCCCTGAGCCTACACAGACAATTTCATCAAACATGGTGCAGTGTTATATTGAGGCACCATTCAGAAATTAAGACTGCCATTCAGACAGACAGGGGGAAATGGCTGCTCAAAACACCTGTGTGTCACACCAAGTGGGAATATGTGCAGATGTGTTTGTACAGCCCTTAAAACAAGACTCATAAATCTTAGCTTTCTATTCAGAAGGTACCTTCATAAGGAAAGAATTTTAGAAAGCAGTTAAGAATTACAGTTTTCACATTGCACTGAAAATATAAGCATTTTTCCTTTTTTTTTTCAATCAACCTTTGTAATCATATATAGAAGAGTGAAACAGCTTCTGAGTGATGTAATGATATCAACAATATCATCAAGAATCTGGATGCAGTTTTTGGAATGTGTAATATCAAGTAGCATTCCTTAAGTAAAAGCTGAAAATCCCCTGACATAGTTTGAAAATTCTGATAAAGTCTGAATACAATTTTTACTTAAATTCATTAATTTAGTGCCTCTAGATTAACTTTTGTAATACCTGCATGAATAGACGTGGTTCTTCCTTATGCTACGTCTAAAAAATCCCTTGCATCCATCACAGCTGGAAGCACCATAATGTTTTCCGGTCGCTCGGTCTCCACATATTGCACAGAGACTACTGACCCCGTTGTCAGCAGCATTCATGTTGACAGCTTCTCCTGAACTGTCTGACAAGAGACAAGAACATACATAGTTATGAATAAGACTTCCAAAAACCACCCCATGAGCAAGTTGGACCTAAACAGAGGCTTTTTCTGGCCTTTTCTCTTAATTGCCATTTAGGATTTACACAGCATAACCCATTTAATTACATCTGGTTCTTACAGACAGGAACACTTTCAAAGTGATAGAGATGTTCAATAAATTTATGAAGTTAACAACAAATAATTGTGTTCTAGAATCTATTCAGCTGAAGGATTAAAAATGAAAGTGCACTTCTGGATTTATAATTACACATACATTCCTACTAACATGAGGAGGAACTTTGGCACAGAATAGTTTTAATTGGTAAAGATCTCATGTGTATCAGTTTTCATGGCAATAACTGGCAACTCTCATACAAAGATTTGTGACCTTAAAAAAAAGAAACAAAGGGTTTTGCACGACTTAATAAAAAAAAAATAAAACATGCTAAATGCACTATTATTTCCTTGAAGATATTTTTGACAGGAGCACTGATGCAATCTTTCCTTGCACAGAATATTAGCTACATGATTAACAATTAGTCACTGAATATGGTAAACACTAATGAATAAATTCACCTGAAATCAAACCAGATATACTTATTTTTTGAATCACAATGTTAATAGACATGTCCAAAGAAACAATTGCAAAAGAGTTTTTTCTGCTATGCTTCTGGTTTAAATGGAAGGAAAATATACCCTAAACATTTGTGGCTGTTTTGTCCAGGAGAGAAGAGACTGCCACATTAATTAGATATGCACACAAATTCAAAAGTCAAGTATATGAGTTCATGAGCAGTATGCATGATGAACAGTAAAACTGTTAACATTGATACATAATATTACTCATATTGTATAGATCCAACTGAAATGTATAAAACAAATACTTTATACAATTATCATTGTGTCCCACAGAGCTTAAAAGTTAGAGTTCTGTAGATAGAGAGAGAAGCAATCTTTCTGTTCTGTTTTCTTTTACAGAGTTGTAATTGATAGAAATTACATTAAAAATATTAAATAAAATCTTAGAAGTAAAAATTCAGTTCTGTAAATAATTGATTTTAAAATTAGGATTTTCATGACTGCAAATTTGTAAACTATTTTTAAAATTGCTTTCAAAAAATATAAGACCTTATTTTATTTGGTATAATTCTGAAACAAATGTCTAGAAGATTGTCCTGATGTTGAAAAATTCTTTGATTTCAAAAGAACTGTGTAATCTGCCTGAATGTGGCTTGTTAAACTTCTATGAATGTTCCTGATTAATTTAAACTGCTAGAAAAGATACACAGGAAGGTTCAAAAGGGGCAGCTTTCAGTTCCAAACTAGCACTGTAACAAGACAATGTTCTTATAAATGTTGTAAGAAAATACATGGGCTAAACTCAAAGCAAACTTTAAACAAAAAAAGGCTGCACCTGATAACTAATAATTATCAAGCTAATCACTTACAGGGATAATTTAACCAGCTCTATCGCCAACACATAATGCAGCCAAGCACAACCTCCCTAGTTTGCCTTCCCATTTTATTTAACATTAACAGATCCAAAAGGGTGCTATTCAGCAAAAAGCAAATGACCAATGAAATACCCATATTAGAACAAAAAGCAGAGAAATCATCTACAGTTATATAATCATTGTTGATAGTTACAAATTTAGCTAGTGCATAAAGTTCTGTTTTTTCTTCCTAAATCAATAACCGAATCTACCCTTCTGTTTACTAAGCGTGCTGTAATTTAACATCAGAAATTCAGATAAAACTTAAAGCCCAACAATAAAAACTTAATGAGGTTCTATATGGCAGGAATTTGTGGAAATGCAGGTGCTAAATATTTTTCCTGCAAATCGCTACATATTGGCTCTGCCTTTTAAAAATACATACTACTGTAAATGTATGAATTATACTGTAAGACACAATAAACAAACATATTTAGTGTATTAAAATATCTGAAAGGCCCATTTTGCGTAGTTTAACTTGCCTAATACCTTTATTCGCTTTTTTTTTTTTTTGCCGGTACTCAACGGAAGAATGAAATAGTATATTTTCCATTTCAAGCATAAATTATTGACAAAACTTCTCAAAAATTGCATATTAAAAAATCTGCCTAAAGTGTTACATTAGCCAAATGCAAATACTTCTTCTCAACTAAACATTATCCTCTAGGAAGCCGATATGCTTCTTTTAAAATCACTCTTGTGCATATATACACTTACCTAGAAAGGCTAAATTAACACTTAAATAAAAAAAGTCCAATTAGAAGTTAGGCATGAAGAAACAGTAGCTAATATTTTTCACAAACTTCTGGAGAATTTTGTCCTGTTCTTCTGAAAATTATATACTAAATACACTTCCACGTCCAAATTGTCAATACTAGTTATTCATTCGTCTTACAGTAAATAAAACAACTGCTGAATAGACCATTTTTTCCCTTTGATTAACTGACTGGTGACAGTACAGCTACTTTATTATATATAACCTCTCTTTTATTTTCCTTAAAGAATTATAATGTTACTAACTCAGAGTCAGCGATGAAGTGTAAGAGAGCAGATTTGTAGTTTGAAAACAACCCCCAAATGCTCCATTAATAAAACATTTAACTAACACCTTATAGCATTACTAAACTTCACTTTTTCTGTTAACTGGCTTGAACTTGCCTCACAGGAAAGAACTCACCATTGCCATTATACAGAATCTGCATAGTTTCGAACTCCAGTGCTGTATAAGTCGGATCTAAAACTTCACTGTAGTTTGCCATTTCCATGTCCAGTACTGGTTCTGAGAGCCGCATCATTGAATGCAAAAGCAGTGAAAAAGCTGTTCAAATGTACAACCTTCCCATTCTGTTTCACAGTGATTGATAATCCAAAGTTAACTATAACTGTGTCACTTAGGTGCAGCAATGGGAGGAGCTGGAAAAGTGCTTCTGCATGCTGTATTTTACCTAGGTATTTTTTTTCTTTTATGATACAGTGCAACCCTTCTGATAATCTTGGAATGCTTTTTGAAATAATCTTATCAGGAGTTGTATTGGTTCCAGTTCTTGCAAGAACCCAAGGACGTGCAGGAAGCTTCCTATCCCTCATGCTTTGCTGCACATTTTGCTGTCAATGTGTGGTACAAACAGTTCTAAACAAACTGCTCTGGTTGTTCTGTGTAGAGACTGTAACTTCATATGGCATTTTGCTCACTCACTTCAGAACAATAAGGAAATGTGATATGATTATGGACTATCTCAAACTATACCCAAATCACCCACCTACATACTCTAAAAGACAGTTGTAAAATCTCCCGTTTTACAGCTCCTAGTGCTCTTTCCCATTGGCAATGACTTAGCTGTGTAGGCATCCTTAAGCAAGGCTTCAAGTCACACAAGTCTGCAGCAAGGCCAGCTCATAAATCGCCTCCATCACACACTGTGCTGCTGCAATGGCTCCAGACACTGTACCCTGCAGCCTCTCAGACAGTGGCTTCCGGCTCTAACCCTTCTTCATAAAAGATGGCTGCATGGCATTTCCAAGCACCACTCAGATGTACAGGAGGAAAAGAAATTAATCACCTTCTCTGTAATGAAGCATCTCTGGGCTGGTCTACACCTCATCAGTTGATAGACATGGCGTGTTAAACCCAGTTAAAAACCCTCCTGTAAAGCTGCTTGAATCTGTGCCAAATATATAGCTGAACAGCAGAATTTCACTTGCTAATCTGGTGCTTCCAAATGTTGGATAGCAGACTTTCAAATGTTATTATTCTCAATACATTCTTTACAGAAAACTACCCTTTACACTGCTGAAAACCAGTTACATAAGGATTACATATATAGGAAAACTACCCAGTTTATGCCTAATTAACAAGAGCTAGTAACTATATGTACAGCATTGAAATGCATATTTGAATGGAGAAGTGTCTGCAGTTCCTACTCAGTAAAAGTATCTGTAAAAGGGCACCGTAAATCAACTCATTGATTAAATAAATAAATAAACAAATATTTTAAAAAGGAATTTATGATAGACAAGTAACCCATGGAGGAGGAAAATTTACACGAAAGACCTAGAAAAAAAAGCCTTTCAAAATTCATCCTTCTAATATCCATGTCCTCAGGGTTACCTGAGAGTCATAAATCATCCTGGCTTCTTGTGGACATGTAGATGCAGTCTCAGGCCAGCTCTCCTCCTGATTTCAGCAGAGCCTAGTAACATAATTATAACAGGATTCTTGTATAATTCACAGACCTATCCTAAACCAAAGCATATTTACAGTTGTGTTACTGCTTGAAAAAATTCACCTCAGATTTTGGAGGGTCTCCACAGGGGCAGTCCTTTTCAACCTACTGCTATTCATTTTCCTTTAAACCATTCATCCATTATTATATTTAATGAGATATCAAAAAAATGCAAAAGTTACTTCTTAAAAAGAGCAACTGATATGACCACAAATACTTCCTATTCACAACAGAAGACAGATAATATAAAAAATAGCATTTTAAAAGAGATTTAAGAATATGGCTGAAATTTTAGAATATTTTCTGTTTAATATTATGAAAAACAATTACTCAGAAAGTGGTATTTCGGAGTACTGGAAGTGTACAAGTTTTCAGTTTTTAAACACACCTAATATTTTTTTCTTTTACTTAAAGAAGTATATTAAAATAAGATTGATGAAAAGCTATCTGTTGACAGCCAATACTGTTTAGGAAATCACTGTAATTTCATCATGAGATGGAATAATTTTATATTACCTGATGGCTTAGTTTGAAGTTTCTTCTGTAGCAGAATTTGTTGTATTTACTACAACCATTTGTTGTATTTGTATAGTATTTTCTATAAAGCTAATTACTAGTTACATAACAAATGATTCATTGCCTTAATATGGCAATTATGCTACTTAGCATAATATAAAAAAGCTTATATGTTAACTAGAATTATCTATTGTTCTTCAGTGTATACTTCTTGATAATATGTTCTATAAATATTATCTGGCTCTTTAATACCAAAAGCATATCCATTGCATATATTTTATTTCAAAATGCCAGTCCTGAAAACATTTTGGCATATAAGTAAATTTAAAATAAGGGAATGAATGGAAGATGGAAGATATCACGTATGACATGATCAAATCCTGCTATTCCCTCTGCTATTAGCAGAACTTCTTCAATGCTGCCAAAACAGGTCCCTCAGTGACTGCTAAAGAGAGGGAATGAATTGACCCTTCATACTTCTGTCATATAAAAACTCATTTCAATTGATTTTTTAATATGGAAAAATGTATGCTATAGGAAAGACATTCTTTAGACTATTTTTTCATGTTTTGCTAAGGAAACTTCTTACAATCAAATCTTTCACTCAGAAAAATGTGCTTTCTGGGGGATTTTTTGGCATCATGAAGTACATCATGAACAATTAATGTATACTAAATCAATATGGTAAAATATTAATATGTTTTCTTTCAGCCTTAGGTGAATTAGAATGCAGTCCTGAAATTAGAGCAGTTGACGAAAGAAGCTGATGATGAACAGCTTCTGCTCTTATGTCAGTTCAAGCTTTGTACTGTTCACTAATATTCAGACAGAAGATTTCATGTTGGACACCTGCACTGCTTTTCAAGTTCTGAATGACACTGCAGCTTGTAGTATAAAATAGTCTAAGGCAAGTCATCCACTACTGACACCCAAGAAATATCAGCCCAAGGTAAGCAAAAGTTTTAAAACTGTGTAATTAGTCAAACTGTTAAGCACTTCTTTGAGACAAGCGATAATGTGAAATTAAGTAAGAAATAACTTCTCAAAGTAAATTTTGCAGTAATTATTAAGAGAAAGCTACACAATAATGCTTTTGTTCTTTGTGGTTTTCTTGCTTTTTTTCTTTAAAACTGATGACCTCAGGATCACATACAGAAAGCATTCCTATCTTATCTTTAAGACTATTAACTCTGTTAATTGTTCAGCTCTCCATATTAAATGTAATCATTCTTTCTGACTGTGGTATAAAATACAACACAACCTAACAAAATCAAGGTTATTTCCATAAAAGTCTTCCTGATATTAAAAACAAATCTGAAACTACTATCACTACTGAAACAGTTTTGGTTTTCTCTCTCTTTTTTTTTTTTTTTCAATAAGTAGAAATATGTCCTTTTACCTTTTCCGCTTAGTAAGAAATGTAGGTTGCCAAAAAAAATGTGTTAATTCAAATGTATTTTTTTTCTTGTTTCCCATGTATTCTGGGTAAGAACACACCTTCATTCTATTTCCTGCTTTGCAAGTACAGTGAGTTGTGGTGGACATACTTGGAAGGCATTCTACTTTTGTCAACAACCTGTAGTATTATCCAGAATTCTGGCAAAACACACATTTTGATCTGTTTCCCCTCTTGACAGTTGGCACGTGTAGGACAGGGTATGCATTGAGGCCATACTAAAAATCCCAAAAGAAACCATATGAGCTGAGCCAGAATGTCTCCTTGCTATAGTAAAATCCAAACTTCCAAGCCAGAGATTTATTTGCCAAAAGCTTGCTACCCAGGAAGCAGTGGGAAAATTTCCGCACACCCGTGAGCAATCTCCTCTTTGGCTTACAAAGATACACACCCACATAATACCACAGACTGAGTTTCCCTCTCCTGGAACACACCCTCAGTGGCAGTGAGAACACTGCTACTCACCATCACATCAGCTCTGCTGACACCCACCCCCAAGTGCTTCATAAATGGTCCATGAGTAATGACTGGGAAATGTTTGCTTGTATTCTAAAACATAAAATTTTGCCATGTTTGACATGGAAAGCTTTGTAACACTGTGACTTTATTTGATAGAGATTGCTGGTGCTTTTTTTTTATTTTAAATAAATAAAAATGTTAAGAGTTGAATCAGATCTAAAAATCAAATGATAAAGTATAAATGTGTATTAAAGTATAAATGTGTATTACCAAGCTTCTTCAAAAAGAAATAGCCTTTTTGCTTAACACCTAGGTAACATGACGTAAACATGGCATGGCTACAGTCCTCTACAACACAAAGATATTGCAGCACGGCTTGTAATGTTGTCATGCTCTCTCTCCCTCCCCCACCCCCAAAAAAGTTCAGAGCTAAACAAGGACAAAGTTGATTTTGAGCTGGTTAATGTGAGAGGATTTTTAAGAATAATCTGTGAATCATGAGAATAAATATACAGCACAAAAGCTCCCACTAAAGTGACCAAAGGCATCATCTCATACTACTCAAACCCAGCACCATCACCTTCAACAAGTAAATTTATGGCACTTAGACTTTTTACTTTGTCCTAAAAATACAGTGGTTAAACAAAACACTAGGAAGGAGAAGTCAGTACCAGAACTGAATAACAGGTTTTCACAGCACGCTTATTAGGCAAGGTGGTAAGATTAGCTGCAACAAATCATGCCAGGTGAAACTGAAGTGCAGATCTTTGTGGGAAATCCAGGCTAAGCCTGTTTTCATTACTCACATTTTTAGACACTTAGACCACCCCAGGCATTCTTTAGAAAGCAGATTCTTGCACATATTGAATTTGCCTCTTTTTTAAGTTAAATTGGTCATTTGTTACGTTGAGCCCCACTCTAACATACAGCATATACAGCTTTCTTTTATAAGTTATGTTGAGGGTTGTGTTTATTTCTTTTTTTCATTTTGGCATTACAGGGAATGGACAATTATCATGAGGTCTGATTGTCTTCATATTTATGTTTTTGGCTTAAACTATTATTTGTCTTTCAGAATAACCAGCTACAACTTCAATGGTCATGAATGTGAATAAATATAAAAAACAAAGAACATGCCTGGTGTCTGACTTGCCAAATACTATGGACCCACCCTACATCACTCTTTAGAGTTTGAAATAATCTCAAAATAGTTACTAAGATGTCAATGAGTAATCTACATCAGAGTGTCAAAGCTGAGTAAGAGATCTAGTACTCCAAATTCTTTGATGAGCAATTTACAATTTTAATCTTTCATCCACTTTAGTATTTGCCCTGTCAGTAGCTAAGGGGAAATATCAAAGGAGTATGAAAGCTCTAAAATATTTTGAGCCTGAAGAATAGTTGCTGCAGGATAATTTTAAGGATAATTTACACTTGCTGAGGTCATAGCCTGCTTTCAGATTCTCCCTCTCTATTCCAAATATAATTTGCTCCATTTTATTCTAAAAGGATAAATGATTTATTTATTCACTTTATATACCACAGTGTCATTGAGGGGATATGATGCTAGGATAGCAACAGTAATATAATGGTGTCATATGCAAAGAGATGTTACATCCACTCTTAAGGTGAAGGTAGACAAAGCTATCTGGTTTATTTGACTTTATTTATCACTTACACATGCACACATATATCAGTGAGCGAGCTGGGTAGCATCTTACAAAGTATAAGACACATTGCAGCTCACAAACCCTCAGTTGTGCTCTCTCTTTAACAGAAAGGTGTTTTGAGGATGATTCTCACATTATATTCACTCACAATTTTCACAGAGCAAAATTATTAAGACAGTATCTTCTTCATTTTGCAATGTCCCATGTTTGTCAATGGTTCAGTGAAACCCATGGTGCACCTGTGACAGCCTTTTAGCAAATAATACCACCTGTATGAAATATTTGAAGAAAAGCCATCTCATAGCCAAGAGGTCAAACATGGACCATTGGAATACAGGCCATCACTAAATGTCAACAGCTTAGCTGCACAGCTGCACTGAGGGAGAGCATTGTGTCAGGGTGGTGGAAGAGCCAAGGCCACGATGCTGCAGTGGAAGTAGCACATTTCTATGGGAAGATTCAGAAGGATGAGTAATGGTCAAGTGGAAGCTTGAGGACCATCATTCATAAAGGAGGCTGAGGGATGTCCTCATTGCTCTCTACAGCTTTCTGAAGACAGGAAGTGGAGAGGATAGAGATGCTGATCTCTTCTCCCTTATATCCAGATAGGGTGAATGGGAATGGTTCAAAGTTGTTTCAGGGGAGGTTTAGAGTGGACATTGGGAATATTTTTTTACCAGAGGGTGGTTGAACATGGAAGATTTTCCAGAGAGGTGATCAGTGCCCTAGGCCTGCCAGTGTCTATGAGGCATTTGAACAATGATCATCAAGGTTTTAATTTGATCAGTGATTATTTGGTCAGGTAGTTAGACTAGATAGCTGTTCTAAGTCCCTTTCAACGGGGACATTCTATTCTGTTCCAATCTCATCTAGTCTAGTGTATCCTAATATTTTCTATTCAGTCAGAACACAGTATGCCAGATACAAGGGCTAGGCAGTAAAGACTAAGGACACAGTTATGTTCCTTTGCCTAGCCATTCCAGGAGAATGTCCACAGCAGATTCCAAGCCATGTAGATATCAAATGTTATGCAGATTAAAAATCTTGCTTTATGTACACAGATGTTTATATATAAGTATGAACACACAGGATTTTATTGTCAATATTTTCGTGACAGATGAATTTGCCTCTTGAATTATCATTGAGTATACCTACAAAAATTAATCTGTCAGGGGGAAAGTCTCCCTCCTACATCCAGATTCTTAGTAATTCTTCACATTGTATTGTCCATTCTCTCCATGAACTAATAGCAAATTTGTATTTTGCCAGTTCAATCAACTTCTGTACTTGCTTTGTGTCCAGATTAACAGTAGATTTCCTAACCCTATCTGAGGTTAGCAGACACTATTAGAAAATCGTGCATATTTATCTGAAGGAAGAATAAAAACCAGGATACTTTTGGTTTACCTTGTAACAGATTAGGTTTACCGTTAGGTATGAGAATTAATATTAAGTAGATTTTAGTACTTAGTATTTCTATTTTAACTTAATATTCTTTAGTTCATTTTATTATTGAAAGCTCACTGAGTGTTGACCATTTAGAGGGCTTAAAGGATTTTTGTAGCATCGAATTTTGTGGTGAGATTTGCTGAGGTACAGTTAAATGACTGGATACACTTGTTAATTATTTGCTTAAATCAGGTAACTTATTATTTTCTGGTACACACAGGAAAATTAATCAGAGAGTTGTCCTGGAGAGCAGAGTGAAATGAGAAGAGGAAAGAGTTCAGGAATAAGATAAAACCAAACCATCAGGCTACTGATAAGTAAGACTAAGCACTCCTGTTCAGTCATCCTCAGGTGATTAGTAATTTCTTAACAAGCCTTCTTGGCAGGTTTTATGCAAACTTGCTCATAAACAATGTTTTATATAGCTAGTTAGATAAAATTAACTTACAATTTACCCACAGTTATCTTAGAAATACCATATAATGAGATTTTTTTTCCACAGATAAACACACTTGCCTTTGTCATACACAATAAAAGAGTTCAAAAAGAGGTTAACCAGTATAAAGGCAAGGTTTGTTTGGTATTCCTTTTTTTCAGCTTGCCTGGAATCTTTCTTTTCTTTGTGATCAATTAATCATAGCAAGTCTTCTAATTTCTATATTCTATCCCCTGCTGAATGAGTTACATATTCTATATAACATTTCAAAACAAACTCAGTACATTTCTGCCCATGCTAGTGACTATACAACCCTTGGTCATACGCAAACAACTAATTAAATGACTGAATAGTCAGACAAGTGCCATTATTTTCAGTTACTCTGTCTAAAATTAAAATTTTTAACTACAGCCTAAGCTGACTCATCTCATTCCTGCAGAAAGAACGTTGTGTCAACACACTCAGTTTAACTCTTCCAAGACACTAGCATGATTATGCTTAGCTTACCAATTTCTTTAATTGTTAAAATGAGTTAATGAGAATTTCAGAGCATATTAAAGACTATCAGTTTCAAGTGAAACTATGACAATGTGAAAGCATAAAGGCATATTCTTTGTTTTAACCATATTTTGGATCAGCTCCATCCAGCCTGACCTTGAATTCTTCCAGGGATGGGGCATCCACAACTTCTCTGGACAGTGTTTTACCATCCTCACAGTAAAGAAGTTCTTCCTAATATGCAATCTAAACCCATGTCTTTTGGTTTCAATCCTTTTCTACTTATCCTATCACTGCATGCTCTTAGGAAAAATCCCTCTCAAGTCCTCTTACAGGCCACCTTCAGGTACTGAGGCCTGCTATAAGGTCTTCCTGAAGCCTTCTGCCTAAAATTATTACATTACATTTCTTGAGACCAAAGGAATTCTTGCTTTCACTAGACATGAACTGACAACAGTATCTCCTTGAAAATTCAAACAGGGCTGTCTCAAGAATCAGGGAAGTGAAGGACACCTGATATCTTTATTGGCAGACACATCTATATTCTAAGCACAGAAAATTCAGATTCAAATTCAGTGAGCATGAAGCAGAATCCTCTGGAGAAGGAGCTCAAGTCTTTGCTTTGTTGTACACATACAGATGCTCTTCAACTGGCCAGTGGTTATCTCTTTAATTTAGGTTAGGTGTGTTCCCAGGTAGGAACAAAACATTAAATACTGACTCCACAGAAGTCCAGATATATATGCCCCAAGCAGATTTTGAACAGTGATTTTAACAAGCTCAAAATCAGTACAAGTCCATTTTAAAAGCTGATGATAAATATTGCATCTCTTTTAACTAATGAAGCCAAAACACTAATTGAGCTGAGAAAAAAAAAACTCACTGGCATGGAAGATATGAGAGAAGTGGTCTAGCAAGGTTTTAATTAGTCTCTATCTTGAAAGGAAGTAAGAGAAAACTTTGAGAAATGGTCACAAGTGTAGTTATGCATAAAAACACAATGCAAGTCATGAAGATAAAAGCAAAATTATGTGTAACTGCAAAAATGCAGGTTACATGATCAAGTTTACCTCCAATAGTATAGATAACAGTTGGGTCTGCATGGATTTTCTGGACCTGAACAACATTCATGTGGCTGTATTCCTTGTTTTTAATGTATTCATGTAGGAAGACTCCATCATTTTATCTGAGAACTTTGCAATCAGTAACATTGTTTCCCCATCTGTGAGAGAGGGACGAACTCTAGTCCCCTTTTAATAAACAGAGAAATGAAGCAAAGGACAACTAAAGATAGTGTTTATGACACTTGAGTCCACGTGTCTACAATACAGTTGCCTGCACACAAACCAAACATTCAATTCCCTTTGTATATGATGATCAGAAACATGAACATCTAAACAGAGTCCTCAAACTTATCTTTAACAGGAGGTTGAACTGAATCACTTCCATTTCCTCCCACTGGTTGTCTAAAGAGCTCAAACAGCTGCAACACCTAGAGTTAGGTGAGGTGAATCTATACAAATGACTCCCTAAAATCTGAGAAGAAAGCTGAAGGTGAAGGGCCTGGATGGAGACACACCTCCTACACCTTCCACTGGACCATGTTCTCAAAATTGAAAATATATCATACAGCACAACTGCTACAGCTTATGAATACCAGGAAAAACATCCTTTATACCTTAAAAAAAAATAAAATTAAAATATGTTTAATGTCTTAGTTCAATAATTAATGTTTTCACCAACTTAAAATAGATTTCAGATATGAACTTCAAGAAAAGAGTCAGCCAACTTCACAAAAATCGCAACGTGTGAAATCATAAAATGATCCATTATACCAACTGAGGATTAACGGAATCAGACTTAATATTTTCTTTATCGCTTTCTGAGGAATGTTCTTCATTTAACTTATTTTTAGTTTGATTTTTAAGTTACTATGTCTGAATGGGGGACAGTTTTCCTGCATGGTCTTGCCTGCATCCCTGGTTTGTGAATGGGTACTCAAAATCCCCACTACCAAAGGACAGGACTATAATTTTCTTTAGAAGATGCACCAAGCACACAGGTTCCTTTCCTGGCTGACAGCTCCTCTGGCCTGACAACCAGACATACAAGGTATGCAGAAGAACACGGCTCACTTCCCCACCTTGCTAGGACACTGTTCAGATGCATCTCCTGGGCCAGGACTGTGATGCATAAACACAGTCCTAGAACAGCTTGAAGTTAAGCTGCCTTCTCAAAGCTACACTCTACTTGGATAAAAAGGAGAAATCACAATAGATTTGTTAAATTTATCTCCAAAGACACATAAAAGTTGCTGCACTCCAAAGTTTTTGAGTTTTCTTTAGAACAATGCAGTAAAGATAAATATCTCATCATATGATTAAGGAGAAAAGGCAGCTGTGAACTGTACTTGTTACTGATTAAATGCCCTGACAACACCTAATATTGATTAATCTTCTAGATAACATTGCTTTAACTAGACACGTGAGAAAATATCTAAGGTGACAGCGTGCTTTTGCTAAGTGAGTTCTGGTAATAAATTGGCCTTTAAAACACATTAATATTTAAATATTCCTATCTGATTAACAAAAATGGCAGAAGTAACTTCCTGTGAAAATGTAGTCCTTCAACTTTGTAAAAGAAGCAGTAGAAAAGACTGTCCTAATCGAAAATAACTACTTGTTTAGGAATCTGGAAAGCTGAGTCAGTAGCAGTTAAGGTGACTTTACTTCAGTGATGGAAATGTCACTACTGGGTGTATCCTATTTATGTTAAAGTAGATTACACATACAACAAAAAAGCTATTTGAAAACTTTCAGAATCTCTAGGTGAGTGGAAAAATAGGACTAAAACACAATTTTCTTCTTAAGGTGATTCAAGGTCTACAGTCAAAGTCTAGAAGTTGTAGTGTCTGACTGCTAAATCTATCAACAACTTAACAGCCGAACCAAAAAGAATAGCAGTGTTGGCTTTTTGAAGTGAAAGTCCTGCTTAGTCTAAGAAAGATGGTACTTCTCACTGAAACTTGGGCTTGCCTGGGCTTTTGAATAAGTAAAACTCTGAACAACACTGGAACTTCTTTGTTACACTTACTTTTTTTTCTTTATATATAATAAATCTTAGGGATAGGAAATGTCATAATATTTTCCAGTTGAAGACTGATGTGACTTGTCTCATTTGATCTACATAGTGTTCTTGGGAGAAAAAAAAGAAACAAAACTGCAGTACTATTGTCTATTGTCATCCTGAAAAGAACAGCTAAAAATATCTGAAAACCATCCATTCCTAGGAAGTGTGGCAGAAGTAATTACTTTAGGAACCCAAAGTGTTCAGAATCATTGAATACTAAAAATACTAAATAATAAAAAAACATGAATACACAATCTTTTCTGTAATCAATTTGATTTTACATAAGTGAAGTCATTATTTAGGAGAGAAAAACAAATATTCAAAGGTGAAACAGGATACTGGGCTCTTTGCTAATTTCCAAGACTGAAGTGAATTAAAATGATTAAAGTACTATTGTAGCCGATTGCCGTATTACATTGTTTTTAAGTGAAGGAAGAAAAAGAAGGGAAAAAAGAAAAAGGAAAAAGAGAAAGAAAAAGAGAAAGAAAAAGAAGAACAAAAATTAAAATTTAAACAAAAATATTTCTTTGAGAGTTATTTTCTGAAAGGGATCTGAATAAAAAACCCAGTCAAGAAAGAAGAGAAACAGGAGAGAACTAAATGACTGGGTATTTGTATAATATCCATTAGCAAGTTTTATCTGTCCAAAAGGAGGAACTGTATCAAATACTACTATGGACATAAGGAATCTAGAATACATTCTTAATCTTTTACTTCAAGGTTCTAAGGAGATCATCAGCTTCAACTTTCTTCTCAATGCAGGTCACACCAGGTTGCTAAGCGCTTAAAATCCTCATATTCAAAAATACTTCGAAGAATGAAGACTGCCTAACCTCTCTGGGCACTCTGTTTTCCTACTGGACCTGGTGTCCTCTGGTTCTCACAATGGGAATTTTTCTCCTTATATTCAGTTTGAAATACTGCTATTTCAACTTACATCCATACACTTTCAGTCCTCTTAGCCATCATAACCCTCTTATCTGCATCACAGTGAAAGTCCATCTTTTCACAAAGAAGCCTTAAGGTACCAGTGGCTGCTGTGAGGGTCTCTCCCACAAAGCCATCTTTAGGCTGAAAAAGCTCTGGTCTTTTAGCTTCTCCTCAGCTGGTCAGATGTGTCAGCCTTCTACCATCATGTTGGCCCTCCACTGAACTTTCTTCATTTAACCCATTTATTTCCTTGCAGAAAGAAGAGGGTGAGTGTGTAATGATGCATCCATTTGGATGTCACCAAACAAGTGCTGAGTAAAAGGAAATTATAGTTTCCCTGAGCCCTGCTAATACCCCATCCCAGGATGCTGTTTGCCCTCTTCTGGGATTTACTGCAGGGTCATGCTTTGCTTGCTGTCTACCAAGACTCACTGGTTCTTCACAGCACAGTTCTTTCCTAGCTAGTTCTCTAATTATCTTCCCAGTTGTTTGCCAGTATCACAATTTTTAATGAAATTTTTATTCCTTAAGAAACACAACAGCTTTCTAGCCTGCCCAAGCTAAATTACTAGCATTAATAGCACTCTCTATTTTTCAGGTGTATACATAAATAAAATTACCATGATGGACTTGGTTTGAAAAAAATTGACTTAGCTGTCTCAAACAGCTGTAATTAGGACACTGCCATATCTGTTAATTTAGCCAGCATAAGAAGCCAGCCAATCACTTATGGACTCATTTCCTACAGCCAGCAGAACTCATCTACACCTTCTGCTATCTGTCATTCATCTGACAGTGAATGGCATTTCTGCTTCCATCTATGCGAGAAGCGGAGTTAAAAGCTGCCATTACAGCTGGAATTAAGGAGCACTAATGGCTTGCCATCCATGGTCAGGGCACGAGAATGTAGATCTTACTGAAGGAGACTAAAAGGAGTTGGTTTGCCCATCTCAGGGAAGTGAAAATTGAGACGGAGTTTATTCTACAAATAAATCACGCGCTGTAAGCTACATAGGGGAAAAACTTATTTAGACAATAAAACAATTCTGCCATAAGAACAAAAGCATAAATTTGAGGCTGGCAGGTGGAAAGCTTCTAAACATGTCAGGGTTATGGCACTGCAACAAACCTCCTCCATCTGGGCAGCAGAGGCGAGGAACCTTGCTGGTTTTAAGACATGGAGAAAAATTTATGAAAGGTATTATATGGGTTGGTGATGTCAGCCAAATTGGTGACTCAGGAGATCTCTTCTAGTCTTATTGTGCTGAATATTTGCATCATGACTACTTTTTTATAAAGTGGCCAGTGGAAGATATCAAGTGTATTATTCTAATTAAAAATTAAAGAAATATAAATGACAAAAAGTTAACCTCATTGTGATAAGCAATTAACAGAATTATGCTGTGATTAAGTTGATGCATAATTAACAACTGCTGTAAATGATGTTATCCATCTAATTTGCCCAGACCGGAACAGTATTATTCTTAGGCATGTTTAGCAAGATCTGTGGTAATATGCACTTGAATGAAGTGCTCTTTACTAATGTGTTCAAATTCACAAAGCTGTTATTAGAATTGCAAATAAGATATACACCACCATCATTTCCTTTGCCCATCATTTTCTCTTCTTTGGAACTATCCCTGGCAGAAAATCAAATTGTAACAAGTCCAAAAGATGTTTTCACAAATTGAGCAAAAGTAGTGTTATTAAACATGAAAAATTTGCAAAAAAAATCATCTTGATGAACCAAGTAGGACTGAATTCAAAACATAAGCTGCTGCTGAGTAGAAAGGAACAAGAATCATGGAGCTCACTGGGAGACAGAGAAAAATACTCAAGGTAGAATTCACTTAACAAGAAGAAAGGGGAAGAATATTTTTTAAAGTGATGTATATTTAAGGCTCAGAACTGAAGAATGTCTGGTCATTCAAAGTCTAATGAAATCAGTAGAAAAAATCACCAGCTTTCAAGTATAATTTCTTCATGGTCAATACATGTTAGAGTTGTGAAGTCCTTAATTAGCTGACTAAAGCATACGAATTAAAAAAAATAAAGAAATAACTAGTGGCTAGGTCTTCCAACTTTTCCCCGAAGGATATTGGAAAATTTGAACTGGAGAAAGTACTAAGATATGATGAGGGAACAATTGCCTGATGAGGAGTGCACACGGCCTTGGGTGGACAAAATACTGATACCATTCAGCAAAAATTTTTGGGGTGGGCAAATCTTTCACCAACGTACCACCAGCTTCTCCAGTTTCATAGGTATTTATATGGCTTTCAGAAGCACATGATCTTCACAACTGATTCATCTCTAAACAGAGATGACATCAGTTTCTGAGTGAGAGGCATGTTGAAATACGTCAGGTGATGATACAGTCTCTAGCAAGCAAGGAGGTTAGTGAAGCATGCAGCTAAACTTTACTTACATTCAAAAAAGAAAACAACAAAGCACAGAGACTTCAGTCCTTCATACACAGATGAGGAAAGGCGGATTTCCTAGGCTGTGTTTCCATCCTTCTTTCTAGGTAATACCTGCAGCCAATAAGAGTAAAATAAATGCTACAATAGCTGCAATACAAACCAACTGTGCTCCTAAATAAAATTCTTACTTGGATTATAAAGGTTGAGAATACAGTTCTTTCATTCAAGATATAAAGGCATTTCTGAAGATTAAAGAAAATGCTTAATTCATCAGACAACATTGATGCCAGATTTTCTTCCACTTGTAGAGTAAAAAAGCATAGAATTTATACAGTGTCTTGAAATACTATCTGGAAGGATTACACATAGGGAATAGAAGACAAAATGGTTTTTAAGACTGCGGTTCTCTTGACATAGAAGCATATGAATAAAAGATCCCCAGCTCTTTGGATGACTAATGTTTAGGTAAACTGGGTAAACTACATAGTAAAACAGGATTTGTAGTAGAAAAGCCTGAAAGAAAAACAATTTTAATTTGACTGTGTGCACAGCATTTCAAAAAGGATGAACAAAGGGACATTTTGTAGTCACCTTGAGAACTACTTTACAAGTCTTGCAGCCTTGCTGACTTTTCTTGGGTGGGGTGAACTGCACTTTTAAATGCTAAGCTTTAGCTAGGCAGGCACTACCTATTTATTGTTTTATATATATTTATTTCAATGTTGCCTATAAACTCTATACATTCTTATGTATGTGTAGTCTATGCATTTATGAGCAACTCTTAAATCCAAACAAAATATGCACCGGTCAGTCATAAAGTTCTGAAAGACAATTTGCTTTCTGCACCCCAAATACTGATACCATTCATGCTCTAAAGATCCAAATAAAAGCACACCATTTTTAGCTTTTAATATTTCAAAAATATCCGCCTGCTTCAGCAGCATTCTTTGCTTTGCCATTTACATTACTTGAAACCTTATGGGTAATACATCCTTAGTTTCCCTTGGAAGAAAGTGACAACACAGAAAATCACTTCTAAATACCAGGGATGGAACTAGCTCCCCTTATTTAGATACAACAGGACTTTAGTCAAGAACAGAGATTCTTACCATCTAAATTGTAAGTCTGCTGAGGTACTACATTCTTTATTGATTTTGTAAACTGCAGCGCATGCAAAATAGAAAGCAGTAAAATTATTAGCCCATCAGTACTTTCTGTCCTCAGAAGTGATACTGTTAGACCAGCATGTCAGATTAATTCTGGCATTATCATAAATTAGACTATTTTATTCAACAATTCAACATGTATAAATTTAATTCTTATCTGCGTATTTACACGTATAGCCCCTGGATCAGTAATATATCATTTGGCTAACAGTGGAGGAAAAAAAGCACTACTTGAAATGACACAGCCTTTCCCAGTGGGATCACTATAAAGGCACATAGAAATCATCAGGGGTACTGAAGTGAGGATGAAGCCTAGAAATGGAGCTGCTCTTGAGGTCCCTCTCTTCTCCCTCCCTATCCTCACTCATCTATGCAAGGTAAATTAGTCTCTCCATCATCCACGATGAGAACTTGGAATCTCTACAGGAAGCACACACTTGTCTATGTACCTCTTAGTTCTACATTATCAGAACTCCCTTACACACCTAATTCTATAGTCATTAGTAGGGCAATAAAATGACATAAAATGAGCAAAGAGCAATAAAGCAATCATATCCCAGCATGTTTATTTAGTGTGGTCCTTAATGACGGAGACCTTCGCACCCACTGATACCTGGAGCCGCTACTAATTCTCCTCTGCCTCAGGTCCATGGTTATTATTACTCTCAGACTCATGCCCAATGTTTTAAAGCCTGCTTCCCGTGAACTGTGCAAAAAACAAAACAAAACAAAACAAAAAAAAACCCCAATAACAACAAAACCAAATAAAAAGCTCTCACAGAAAGAAAAACCAGTTTTAAGGGGGAAAAGAAGGCTTTACAAATTCAGCCCAAATCTACTCGCATGTGAGTTAGATACAATGAAAAAATTGCATGGGTGCATTGAGGTTGTCTTAAAACATGTGAATATGTTCCTTAGCCATTGAATATACCATCCAAATTATCTGGAAACATCAAATGGTATTTGAGGACTGTTATTATTAGACTGTAGACATACGCTTAGTGGTAAGAAAGTTATTTAAAATCTAACTACATACTTGTGAATCTAATGGCAAATCAGAATTCTCTCTCCCCAAAATACTTAACAATCAGTCAAATTAAAGCTGTACTAACTACAGTGTACTGTGATCAGTGATTAGTTAGCTCTACAACTCCTATGTCAATCTAAAATCTGTTGCATGTTCTTTTCTTGGTCTCTCCATCTTCAGATTTTTCTAAAGATATTCACTCTTTTGGTCAGCGTTTTATCAGACAGACTGGTTTTACTGCAGATTTCAGCAGGGGTTTGTTTCTCTACATTGAGCTCTGGGTATCTGTCATCTTTCAAACCGGAATGAGATGCACAAATGTGGAAGCCTGGCCATAAAGTAGCAACTACTCAGAACTCATAAATGAAGCAACCCAGATAACATGTGATATTCTACATTAATTTTGTAAACAAAACATACAACAGGTTGTGTCTGCACAAGCAAGTGCATCCAACATGTAGAAAATGTATACAGATTGCCAAAATTCTACAAACAGAATGCTCTACTTAGAAAAGTTAGTCAAAAACTACTCAGATAAAAGTTCTCCTTTTCATCTGAATTTTCAGGTGTCCAAACACTATCCCTTTGTGCAAAAAAACAGCTTGCTGAAATAAAAGCACAATAAAAAAGAGCTATGTGTTGAATTATTTCAGTGAGCTAGGATCCAAAGTAAAGCACTATGATAAATCACATAATTTTGCTTAAAAGCAGGGGAAAACAAAATGTGGACTTATAGAGAAAAAAAAAAGAAAAAAGAAAAAAATAATGGGAATAAACCAAAACACAAAACAAAGCAGTGCCTCTTTCAGGATGATTGAATCTTTCTTAATCCATATTTTACTCTCTGATACATAATTTTACACTCTTGACAAAGTCAGGCATTTGGAAGAGGGTTGGAAAATCATATGTAGCTTTTTGTCAACTTTATGCCTCCCTAAATTTAGAAGACATTTCTGAATAAAGAAGCTAAAAATAAATCACTAAACAGTGTCAATAATGTGGTCTGAATTATCCAGCCATAAAAAATATGAAAACATTTTTAATATATTTTAATAGAATTTTCATAACATAAATAATAGCAACAAGACGACTGGCAACAAAAAAGTTGTTTGTAGCTGAACTTACACAGATGACCTTTTAAAAAAACCCTACACTGCCTATATATACTGTGGCTTGTTTACCTACATGTTTAAACTATTCTAAAAACTCGTAGTTAAATGTAGCCAACATGTACTTTACCTAATCTTAATAGAAAAACCTGGCACTGAGGTCTTGGACAAGCAAATATAGTCACATTAATAGTTACAATTTTAGTTTCCAAAATGGAAATCAATACAAATTTATCTGGATACTGTAAATTAACAAAATATATAGAAAAATTAATGTCTACAAATTTACATTACATTTTTATTTTCAACAAATATATATATATATAGAGAGAGAGAGAGAGAATGCTGTTGTGTACACAGGGAGTTATAGAAGGTTATGCAAATGTACCTATCTAAATATGCACATATTTAGATAGGGTCCTGTTTCAATGCAATCTCATTATCTTTAAGGAAATGTGATGATAAGTTAGAAGTTGCAACATATGCGTTTTTATAAATAAAGCAAGTTGAAATGTGGCATTTCCAAGAAGAAAACTTCTAGAATTTTGTAAACATTCACCATATTAATTCTTTAATCATTACAGAAACATCATAAAAAAAGCCTGACAAGAATGGTAACTACTAGGCTAAGTCATAAATTTGATTAATATATACACTTTCTGAAAAAGCATCTACAAAACAATGACTGAAAAAAACCAAGGGATCAAGCTAGTTGTCAAAATAAAGATAATAATAATTAATTGAATTATTAAAAATTGTTAATTAAAGCTTAAAATGGTTTTTTAAAACTTAAGCAAATTAGAAATTTTCTATCTCTAACAATAATTAGATGCAACATCAAAACCAGGTTTACATTTACATCCATTTCTTCCAATTCATTTCCTCTTCTCTACCCAACAGCATTTTAGGTCCAGAGCTGCAGTACAGTGCCTTCCACCTGCCCAACCAGCCATCAAGATTAACCTTTTTTCTCTTTGGGAACTTGTGACCAGTGAGGAGAAGAATGATTAAAAAGCTTTTTTACAATCTCTGTATGAGATTAATCATGTCTCACAAGTCACCCAAGTCCCTGAAATTTTTTATTCTGCTACCCTTTCATGTCCATCCTCTTGTTCCTTACTCTTTATAGTCTTATTAAGCTTTTATTTTTCTGAGTTAATGAACACAGACTTTTACCTCTCACTCTGACAAGTTCATTGCTGAAACCATTGTTCATCAGAAATATGTAAAAGAAAATGGTATTAATTCTATGAAAAATGTTAGTAGGTCAGAAAATCAATCCACTGTTCTTCATTTTCCAACATATTTACATTAAGCTAAACAAATACGATCACACAATAAACTTACAATATTTAACTGAATGTAGTCATAAAGTACACCATTCAGTAACCAAATGCACACACAAAATGTGCAAATTATTACAAAGCAGCACAACATCTCAAACAATAGCAACATGTACTATCTCCCAGGCAATAACAAGGGACAAAGGACACAATTCCTTTAGTCTTAAAAAAATATGTAGCATTCAGGACAATTTTTTCAAACAAGCTGATGAAGAAAGCTATCTACTACTCATAGTAAAAAGGAGAACTAGAGAAGACAAATTTGAACACAGAAATAAACTTAAGTCTAGAAATAGGAGCTCACATGAGTCTGAGGACAATATTCAGATGATGGCTGGAATGAAAGACTGATAAAAGATAATCAAATCTTAGTCAGACCAAGAAAATAATATTTTCAGGGTTTTTATGGCATAAAAAGGAAACTCTGCAATTGTTTTATGCCACAAAAATATTTCCTAATTTGTTTATAAGCTCCCCATAATTTTAGTGGAAACAGTCTTTTAATTATTGGAAGACATGGTATAGACAACATTGAACAAAGCAGTATCTAGTCTTTAAAACATTAACTGAAATAATGAGACGAGATGAGATGAAACAAAAAGAAATTAGAAGAAACCCTGAGATATACCACTCTGCCAATGTTCCTTTCACAAAGAATGTTCTACCTCCACCAGTTCTAAAAACTAAAGGTGGTACATAAAGACTGTGAAAGGTGGTACACATAGGACTGCTTATAACTAAATTCCTCAACAAAATATCGGTGGACAAACTGAAACATGTATCAACAATACACAAATCATCAGAAGATCAAATATCCCCACAAAAAAAGGAGCTGTGGAGACTTTTCAGAAGTGTTCAGGCACCTTAAGATGCAAATATGCACTTAGAGTACCCATAGTTCTTGATAATGACTGGCCCCACCCTGCTGGGAACCAGCAAGCTGAAAAATATCCTCAACTGAAAGAATAAAAAAGGGAAGGAAGAACAGCATTGCTGGCGTTCAGAAGAAGCTGAATAAGAGCACGTATCTAGTGCAGCAACTTTTCCAAACCAAAACTTCCTCCTACACACACATACACACACACACAAACAGAGCAACAATAGTAATTGTACCACCATTCTCAAAAGGAAAGAGATCTAGCAACCACAACTGTTTGTGATGGTTTTGATCACTCTTCCTTTTTGCCAACAGACAAGATGATCAGTTCACACACATCACATAAAATAGGTAGAATGTATTTTAACAGACGTCTAATTGCAACTTTTGATGCGTGAAAATCTGACCCTAGTCCTAAGTGTTCTCTAGACTACTATGATAAGAGTTTGAATTTGCTACAAATAAATACATTATGAATTCTATTTTAATTACTTCTAAATTAACTGAAAAAAAATCTAAATAATTTTAAATATTACCAGCTATTAATGAAAACCATTCTTCCCCCTAAACTGATTTCCATATATTTAAACTGCATGTGACTTTACTATCAGCTATATTCTGATATACTAAAGCAACATAGCCAATAACAATTGAGAAAACACATAATACATAGCACTTACTTTGCCATGAAATTCTAGATGAGTTAATGATAGATAATGGCCTACAATTCATCTGTGACATATTTTAGCAAATCTCACTGATACAGCAATTCAAGCATGCTGCATCAAGGCTACTCTAAGTATAATCAAAAGGGCTTGCAGAAAAATCAGCAGAAATTACAAAACACTTAATGGAAAAGAAAAAGACATGCTTAGAAGTCCCACAAACTTGTTTGACTGTTTTATCAGGATTTCCAGTGCAGTCTGTGGAGAAAAGAGCTAGTGTCTGTTGTCTTTAGCACCCTGCTTCTCACCCAAAGAAATGAAATAGTTACAAAATCCTATCCAGTATCACTGTGATGGCTGCCATCTTGACTGACACTAAGGTGAGGCACATCTTTCCGAGCTCTTTTAACTTTTTAAGTTGTTTACCAAGTCTACATCCAATACCTAAGATGTGAGTGTACATTAGATGTACTCTGCAGCAGTGGGTCTGCAATAATGACAAGTTTTGCAACCTCGTTAATCAATTCCTTTCAGTAAGTCCTCATGGATATATTGAACAACAGAAGTCCTAGGAATATCTGTCTATCTGGACAAATCTATGTGTGACTTCATTAGCAATTTCCTTTCAGTACAAAAGCTAACTTTAAGCTTAATTCCTTGCCCTGCCCTTTGTTTTATATTAAACAATCATTAATCCAGGAAAAATCTTCCATCTTAACACATGTTAGCTTTGTTTCCTTACATGCTGTTTTGTGGAAATTTGCCAAAGGCTTCTTGGAACATTAACTATACTCTGACAATGTCTAAAACCACAACCAGAAAGCACTGAAAGGTCCTGAGCCTGACATACCCCAGCTTTGGCACATACTGCATTGGGATGAGGTATGGAAGGGCACCGGCAGCCTTGCTTCCCTCTCATTAACCCTGTTGGCAGGAGAAGAGCTACGGTATTTGCTTGCTTTCCCAAGGCAAGGCAATCAGAGACCAGGACACAGGGAACATGCACCATGAGGATGTTCACTGAGGCACACCTATGTCAATAACACATCTCTATCCTTGCACCTAGTGATTCTTATGCAGTGTGCACTCTTGCTGCAAAGCTTATTTTTATCAGACTCTTTTTCACTGAGCTCACACTGTAGTTCCACAGGTTTAATCTGCAACCCTTTTTAGAAATAAAAAATAATTTTTAAAATGTCATAGTTTTTGCCATTTTCCAAGGTCCTCTGATATACGGTAACAGACACAGACTATTTAGACAGATTAATAAATACAAACTATAATAAGATAGCTGAAATAATATTTTCAAATATCTTCCTACTTGTGAACAGCGTGAAAGTAAAGCCAACTTCACCAGTATTATGTGTAAGAACTTAATAGGGAAAAGTTGAACAGCTGAGACCAAAACCATTTAAAATAGAGCAAGAAGAATCCTGGTTCCCTGTCTCCTGCTGCCTTTCAGATGGCTGCTGTGCCACCACAGGAAATCACCTCACTGCCGGTCACCCCAAAGGACACCCAGCCACCTTGAGCTCTCAGTGGCAACTCACTCGCTGCAGACACTGCCAGACAGACCAGTGATATTGGACTCACATAAAATAAAAAAAGTCTGCTCTATGATCAAACAGCCATGGAAGCTCACAAGCAACAGATGCTGGAGCACATTCAGTAGAAGTGTAGCTGATCATTAAGAAATGTCAGCACTCATTTGCTGTGGAAAATTCCTTTTTAATTGGTGTATATTATTTAATTTTGGTGTTTTGGTGTGGTTTGGGAAACACTAAAGCAAAGTAAAGTAAAAATACACATGCAAAAGCCCAAACAGATACAAGAGAACTTAAAACATCTTTTCCTATTAAAAATATAAATAAAAATTCAGGTGGCACAAAATCAGGAAGAAAAGAAATTGCAGTAAGACTTTTCTTAAGAGATCTGGCAAAACTAGACTTTTTCCACAACAAAATATAGCCATATAGCTTGAAGCATAAACTTTCCCATTATTTAGTTTTCTCAACTATCTTCATTAAGCTAGTAGAAATACAAATTCGTGTAACTGCATAGATGCAGAGATCCTCTGTGTAATCATATTTCCCGATTATATTTTTTTTATTAATAAAGACCAGATATAACAACTATCTAAAGCTGAATTACTGGCTTTACTTGATATTACCTTTCCATCCTCTTAAACAAAAAATCCACAGGAACAAGATAGATGTCTTTGCACTTCTGCTACTGTTTCAGTGTAAATCTAAAGATTCAGGATGGCTTAGAATCAGTTTTTTATAAACTGTATGGAGTTTGAAACAATTTAGTTAATTCACACACATAAAGATGGACCCTCTTCCAAAATTTTATCTTTGGAAAAAATGGCCACTTCTCAATAGGAAAAATGCAGTTTAACTAGACAAAGAGACTAAACCAGTTCAAACTACCTTATTAGAAAGAGCTCTCCTATGAAAAATGTGCATCTCAATCCAACATCAACACGCCATTTTTTGCAGGTCCAGACATTATTTTCACCAGAAGGAAATGATCTGTAAGAATTTGTGTAACAGTGCCCTCTGGTGAGAATGTGACTGAGAATATTCTTGCCTTGTAAGGGTAAAGAGATTTTAGGGGCAGGGCTAATAAACAATCAGATATTGCAAACTGAATTATGAGGTATCACTTTTCAAAACCAGCAATAAAGAAGTTAGGAGTTTTGAGATTGTATTCACTTCATACTCATTTCAAATGAAAAACACTTATGCCCACTTTTTAAAACACAGCCTTGTATGACGAAAGAGACAGTAGCCTTGACTAGGTGAAGATTTATGAGTGCTATAGACAGCATAGCTACTTTTATGGCTGAGAATGCAATAGATCCTGAGCAAACACTGATAAGTCCTCCATTCTTCTGAGAAGTATCCACCCACCAAGTGTCCTGACATTGGAAAACCCCACAGTTTTGATAAGAATAAAGACCAGCTAACTGTAGAAAACAACTTAATATCTCAACTTAGTCAAAGATATTCATCAAATGTTTTGTGGGCAAGGGCTGCATCTTCCTTCACTATTGAACAAGGACCATCACATTTTCAATCCTACTGAAATGTGACAATCCTTATGAAATATGTAATATAATATATATATTCATCCTATAATATATATGTATATACATGTATATGCACATATGTATACATATACATAGACAGTTGAGTTAAAATATTGGACAGGCTTGTCACTGAACCAAGGAAGAATATTCTACTTTGAAAAGCTTTAACTGTGGCACACAACAGAAGATACTTCATAAAAAATAGTTGATGGAGCGCTGCGGTGATGGTCAATGCCTGAAAGTACCGTTCTACTCTAACTTATTACCTGCTATTTGTGATTAAATCAAGAGTGGGTTTACCAGGATTGTCATGGTTCTTCACTAGTACCCCCCAATGATCCTAATTTGCTGTCTTTGAAACTACCATGGCAGTTACTTTCAGCCTTCTCAGTGCAACCTGAACTGCAGCAGTGCTCTCCTTTGCTTCATCAAGTAAACCCAAACTATAGGAAGATGCTACCTCTTCTTTTGTTGCCAAGTGAGAAAGTGTTAATAAAAACAAGACCTCCTTCCAGGCACATCAGAGTGTTAACATTAATTGCTTATTTAGCTAAAATACACTTCTTGATCTTAAATGATTTCCAGATGAAATACAAAAGATGAAATACAGATGAAATTTTATCATTCTGTTCAACATTACTGTTGCTGAACTATGATTACTGTAAATAGCAATTATTTGCAGTAATAGCAACATCTAGAAATCCTTTGTGCTCATCTGAGTTTTCTCTCAGCCATTTAACAGTTCGAATGACCAGGAAGGAAGGCAAGAAGACTTACAAAAGGTACTAGAGCTCTTTGTGACAACGGTGTTTATATTGCATAAGAATGAGAATACGAAATTAATGAAAGTATTACTAGAGTCAACTTCTCCATCTCATAGGACAGTCCTTCTTTTCACTCATATCAAGTATGTCTCATCACCCTCTTGCTCTAACTTTGGTGACTAATTAACTTCGTTGTTTTTAAGGAAGGAACTTGGCAGTCCCAGTTAGTTGTTTAACAAATAACCAGATGTCCCCAGAGAACTCAAAGGAGTCACTTACAGCCAAGTTCCATTGGGTCAGGTATAAACATCAAACAAAAACCTACCTCAGCAGGTGGCAGCAAAAAGTCTGAGGGGGAACAAGATTGGTAAAATTTAATCATCAAATAAAAAAATCTCATTTTACATTATTTCAATGTTTGGTCTATTTATTATAGAGACATCAGATACTGTAGGTCTTGATTATAGTGTATTGTTTGTCAAGTGTATGTATTACCCTTGTCTTATACATTTACTTAACCTCCAAACATCCAGCTGTTAACTTTCCCATAACAGAGGTACTAGCACTTTCAAAGGTCTCAAAGCTAATTATTTTTACACAAACACACATACACACACACACACCAAAAAAAATTAAAAAATGGTGTAGAATGTTGCAAAAACAACAACAAATTAAAATACTTTCAGAAATCTAAAAGTTCTTCTTCCTTTGCAAATTGTCACCCTAACAAAAAAAAAGAGGATGAAGTAAACTGTTTTTCAAAACCAAACATGATTTTGACAGAAAATTCCACTTGGGGAAAATGAAGCCAATTTATTTCAGCAAATAAAGGGAGAGGGCTGTGTAAGTCAGGTCTGCAGTAGAAATATTAACTTTCCTGATCTTTAACAGCAAGTGTTAAAGATCCTAGAGCAAAGGCTACCTTTTTACCGTAGTAGCAAATGGCATTCAGCCTTGTGAGGCCAACAAACATCACAGAAATATATGAAAAAGCACAGTAATGGTGTAGATCAGTTGGGGGTCTGCTCTGAACCTCAAATACAGGATTAGAAGTCAGCAAATTAATACTGGCTTTTAAACTGCCCCATGATGTATTTTTGTATAGCTCCATAAATACTTCTCAATTAAGTCAATTAACAGCATAAGACTATCTAGCAGCAAAAGGAAAGAGTGAAACTACAGTGTAAATTGTCACCATTTGCTTATGCAGGAGAAGTAAGAGCTTGATGCAGTTACATTACACAAGCATTCCTCACTGGTGAAGTAATTGGTAGCTGAAAGTGCTTGGATGAGAACGTGGCTATTTTGTGCCAGACTGATAATTTTGGTAGAGTGAAAAATAATTATCCAGAGTAGCTGGAAGCAATACTCCATGAAAATCTAGTGGAAATAACAGAAATTGAAAAGCAAATAAACAAATATGAGAGTCTGCATTTCTGCAGAAAACCTCAGCAAACCGGTAAAACCTGACAAATATGTTACAGTCCTCGCACATTTAGAGTCAATGAGACTTGACTACAATGGATGGGGTGCTTTTTTTTCGGGTACAAAAATGAAGAACATAAAAAAACTGGAAACACCGTCCTGCTTAGGACTTAGCCCTGGCTTGTTCCTCTCACTACAAAGCTCTACATTCCTAGGGTGCAGCGAGCTCCTGTGTGCGCTACCAAGACTAGTGATGGCTGCTTTCTCTTGGAGCCTTTGTAAAATAAACTTCCTTTGTTAAAGGAAGTTTACCTGAAATTAACTCCTTATTAATCAAAAGCAAAATAATTCTCTCTCTTACAGCCACATGAGAGAGGAGGGGATAGTTGTTTGGAAATTGGAGAGCGCTGTTAGCACTCCAGGCTTTTTTAATTCCAACCAGCACATCTTTGTCAGTACTGCAGCATGACAGCATTAAGCCGACTTTATTATTCTGCTCACAAAGGTGTATTTCCCATGTTTTAGATCAGTCACAACTTGTCCCAGTATTTCTGAAGGAAGTAAAATAAATATATTATTATTCTAGCTTTTAAAACAAACCAGAAAAACAACTGCCAGAACACACAGATTTTCCTGTGTATTTCAAAATCTCTGAGTGCTCTGACAGCAACATTGCCTAGTAAATAAAGTAAAAAGAAATCCACTCTAATCAAATCTATTTATTAGTCCTTTAGATACATTACATTGACAGAAGCTAGACTGTAGTTTGCCTTCTTTGGGATCACACAGATAGTAAAATACGAAGTTACAAAAGCAGAATGAATTTTTTTTGTTGTTGTTTCTATCAAGTTTTTATAGTGCCTAGGTTTTCCATCTCAACTGCTCTTGTTCAAAGTAAATCTAGTTCAGGAAAAAAAAAAAATCCCCACCTCATTTCCCTGAGAACCTAGTTATTTTTATCTACCTCAACAACCAAGCTACTCTACCTTGTCATTTCAATTTTCACATATTTTCTCTTTGTGTATTCGTTCTATGATCCAGTGAAATCTCATCTCTTCAGCCCACTGCCATAAACTACTGTCCGGAACAAAGCCCTCTCTCAAATTCAATCTCAAACAAAATGAAAAAGAAAAAAATCACAAATGAGAAAGTAGACCACAACCAATCCTATGGGCCCCATTCTCACAAGGTATGTGAGTTATTTTGCTTCATCAAGTAAACCCGAACTAGGGACAGGTGCTATCACTTCTTTTGTTGCCAAATGAGAAAGTGTTAATGTTGAAGCGTTAAGTGTTAAACAAGACCTCCTTCCAGGCACATCAGAGTGTCGATGTTAATAGCTTATTTGGCTAAAATACACTTCTTGATCTTAAGTGGTTTCCAGATGAAATACAAACAGCTGAAATTTTATCATTCAAATAAATGGGGACAGACTGTCACACATTTAGTGGAATTACTGCTGCTAAACTGTGGTTATTGTAAATAGTAATTATTTCTTGTAATAGCAACACCTAGAAGTCCTTTTTGCTCATCTGAGTTTTTTCCCAGCCACTTAACAGTCTGAATGACCAGGAAGGCAAGAAAAAACTTTATGTTCACGTTATCTATACCTGAGCACAAAGGACTGCGCTGCAGAGGATCTCACAGCAGAAAGAACTCTTACAGAGGAACGAATTTATTTTTGTTTCAAAATTGATTGAGTTTTTTCTGTGACCTGTTAAAAACTTTGTAATTTCCAAGTCCATGCATTATTTTTCTTCTGTTGATATGACTTTAACAGCTTTCAATAGTATACAGTACGGTAGTTTCCCCAAATAAACTGTAATACCTGTAACTCATAGGACCAGATTACAAAGCTTCTCTTTCAAACACGTATCTAGAGAACACCAAAAATTAAACACTTACGTAGCAGGCATTTATACACAGAATTAAGCCGCTGTATGTGTTGTTGGCTCGCTGTATGTATTAAAAGAACTGAGAAATGAATCAATTAAGGTTCTTTACTGTAGCAAATACTTTTTCATATAATGGCTGCTGTGAGTACTTTCTGCAGTCAAGAAGAAGCAATTGTCTGTATCTATACTTGTTCCATTGTTGAGGTACAAGCAGTGCAAGCCCATAAAATTGCTTCAATCAAGTAACACACAAAAGAAGTTAGCACTGAATTAAAAAATTAGGGTCACACAATGAAAACATGTTAAATGAAAATGGTGGAATCCATTTTACCTTCTATCACAGCAAGTCCTAAATTTGTGTAACTTCATTAACTTTAGTTTGGTTAGCAGAGTGATCCACAACAGACTTCACAGCTGATGCAAATATTCACATATGCCACATGACAGCACTAATGTATTAGTATATCAATAGTATATTGATGTCGATGTTCTGGCATCTCTGTGACTATTAAAATAGTTTTATTTTGTTAAAAAAGTTGTCATTAGAATTCTTTATTCAGCTGAAAGTCGGAAATGTTCTTAATCAAGACATTTTTCACTTCTTCAGCTTGAGCTTTTCAAAAGTTAGGCTGCAGTGAAAAAATGCTAGCATTTCTTGGTGACTTTTCAAGGTAGTACCTTTTTCTTATAAGGTTTATGCCAAAGTGATTCCATAACAGCGCATTTGGTGTAGAATGAGACATTAAAGAATTTGACAATATATTAAAAATGAGCCTCTAACAGGTATATGTGTACATGCCTTTTGAAACATACACATTTCTCTAAATCCTCAACTCTCCCACTGTCTTTGTAACATAAATAGATTGCTACTATTTTTGTTCATTTTTCTTTTTCAATGTTTTTGTCTAAGCAGAGAATCTTTTCCTTGTGGACTCCTAAAAGGCTCAGTTCCAGGCCCTCTATCTTCTCTCCCAGGTCATCCTGTTAATACTGCCTAAGCACTGAACCTGAGGTCATCAGACACTTATAATCCTAACCACCACACCAGCTCCAGTGATGCTTATTTTTAGACACTTCAATACCTACGAACATACCTCCTTCTCCTTTGCCCCTGATTTTCAGGTTCTCCTGAGTTCAAGTTTCATCTTGGCTTATAACATCACAGCCTGAGATGTACCTAAAGTAAGCACTTCCTTCTTTACCCCTTCTCTGTGCACTTTCTCAACTGATTCCATATTTCATAGTTTCAGCATCAATCTGGCTTTTCTCCTCTGCTTGCAAACTGTGTGCTGATTCCCAAAACATTCTCTGTATATAAAAATTCCTTTGCCACACAGCCAGAACGTGTTCTTTTTCTCCAAAAACTTTGTGGACAATAGATTACTCAGAATCCCAGACTCAGCAATAGAAATTTTTGCAGTTTGTCCTTTTTCAAAGATAGCTCCATCTAGAAGTCCAACCATGTCCATTAGCTGTTGTGGCTGATGTCTGAACTGTGATCTTCCTGGCCACAGGAACTCCAGATGCTGGACGTTGGTCACTTCATTTCATCCCTCACATCCCTTACAAACCTGAGGTGGAAAAGCAGAGCCTTACAACCCCCACATCTTCACCAAATTCCTCATATTGACTTTCAACTGGTTTTAGTTCAGCTGTGTCTCTTTCTGCCCTAAAGCCAAGCTCTCCAGTCCTAGAGATGCACAGAGTGTAATATATGCCCTAACACAGAATGGTATTCTTGCTCCTCACTAAGGAGTAAGTTATACATATATATATATAAAACAAGAATAAATTTCCTCCAAGATTAACCCCCTCTCTCCAAAAAATCTGCTTGTAGAAATCTACAGTAATGCAATAAGAACATTTTATGCCACATTATTTATGCTATGACTGTCTACCAACAAACTACATTTAATACCATGGCAGCTGTTCTCCTTGCATCATTAGCAGAAGCTGGTGGGCTACTTAAGGGACAAAGAAAAATCAAAAGCAAAAAGCCAAAGAAATTCCAAATTCATGCAGAAGACATATACAATCATATACAATTTTTCCCTTGTATGGAAAAAATTACCTCTACACACTGTTCTTACTTATTAATACTCATGTCTATAAATAACTTTCATACACTTATTTTCATTCTGTTACAGCAAGGTAATTCTGATGGAACTGCACAACTATACTAAAAATGGGAGAGAATATATATAGTGGGAAAAGTCAAGATTTGACTTCATAGAGGTTAAAAAATCAACAGTTTTGCTTAAATAAAAATGTACATATTTGTGATACATGTAGAAAGTCTGGAATTAATTAATTAGACATAGGTAACAATATAGACAGAATAAGCATCAAGGCTCAATCGACAGGCATCAATAAGCATGAAGAAATTGCTCAGGGAATTAAAAATGATGGGATTCTTTCCTTCATTACAATCAACAATGTTTCTTAATGTAGCTACTAAACTTTAATGTTTTATTTAAGTAACAGTCTACAGTAAGGCTCCCACATGTGTGACATCATTCCAAAGTATTAAAAGTAAAGTTCCTACAAACTGAAAAATGTGTTGGTCAAAACCTAGACTACTCAAAAATTTTAAATTACTAAAATTTTATTTTAATTTTAAATAATAAAATTTGGCTTTAAAAAAGCCAAAACACATGCACCAGCAAAAAAACCCTATAAACTGTAGAAATATTTATTGCTATTGGCTTTATTTTGTTGGAGACTATTCTTAAAAGATAAATTTAAATATACAAGGAGTTTGCTTTATTCAAAATTTCTCAATACTGAATACAGGTAGGAAATAAATATAATATAAATACAAATTTATAAACTGCATCTCCTTTATAAAAGGGAAGAATTTTTTATTAAAGCAGCTGTTAAATGCTTTGCACTTTTTTCTTATGTCTACTACAGCTGCATATGTTTTGGCGTTGAGGCACATTTTACTGCTCAATCAAGTAGGTGCCACTGTACTAATAAATGAAGCATTTCTTATTTTTTTCCACATTCATTACATATGAGATTTAAATTTAAATAATGACTATCTTTGTTTGTTTTTTTTTTTTCCCATCATAAACCCCATCCCATTTCTTTAATTTGGTGTAATTCCCATGGGATTACTACAAGGAATATGCATAAAAGCTAGAGACTCTTTCTCACACCATTATCTTCTCAAGGCACTTCAAACACACACACTCTGAGTTTTATGTAGAAGTCAACAATATTCTTCCATGTCCTATGGTGTCTTTCCTTTCAGGAACTTAACATCTTCTCTTTTAAATGTCGACACTGCTTAAGTATAGAATCTGTGTTTAAAACAATGTCTGTATTTATTCACATTGACCATCCACTTTCTAATGGGTGATTACACAGAATATTTAGGAATGTATTTCATCTGGTACATTTAGTTTCCATAAAAGCAATGTAGCAGATAAAAGAAAAAAGAAAGGTAGCAGTGGCATAATACTACCTACAGCACATTGTGTATTATTATTAAGTGTCTGATAGAGCACCGATTGAGAATCACTGTTCTGTTCAACTGTAAACACAGGTATTTATAGACCAGTAGATATATTTAGTGTCATAAACATCCCCCCTGGTCGGAAAAATTAAATTACATACACTGTTTAATATTAGGTGGCTGGTTTGTTTTCTTTTTCTTTTATTCTTTCTTAAATTACAAGGCTAATGAGGCATACAAAATGATTCTAAATGAATTTAAGAAAGGATGTAAGACTTGCTTTATGGGAAAGTTATTGATTTTCAACAGGAATCTAACTATGTCACATACTAATAAGAGCATTACATGTTTTGTATCAGAGCAAGAAGGCAAGCAACTTTCAGACTTACATGATTCACAGATATAGAAAATATATGTGTATCTCCACACACTGTATCTAAAAATGTAAAGACATACAGTATAAATAATTCCCAGCATTCCCAGCACAAAAGTATCCTTGTACATACACAAGCTCCTCTTGCAGCTCCTAGTATAACCACACCAACTCTAGGGCCAGGGTCACCACAAAAAAAAACAGCACTGGGTCCAAACAAAAATGATGTAAAAAAATGAATTCAGTGTTTTTAGGATCAGGACACAGAGAAAGAAGGAAAGATGAGGATGTTTGTGGTCTTTGGGAAACCAATTCCAAACTGTAAATGGATGAAATAAAGCAGGTGAAATAAAGGGAGTCCTACAAAAAGAAGCCACTAGCAAACCATAGATATTTTTCTTTGTATCTGAAAAAAAAACTTTTGACTTACCAAGGATTACAGAACATGTTGAATTCTTTACCTAACTAAGAGTAGTAGAGTATCTTTGATTTTCCAGGATTACAAGCTGCACTTGTGGCGAGCAGATGCATCCTTTGTGGCGAATGCACCACACAATCCATTTTCCAGATTTTTCAATCATGTTCCCCAAAGCTTCTGCTTCCAGTTTTACTTGTCTGAGGTACAGCAGAGCTCTTAAACTGAAAAATACAAATCTATTACTTTGACCTTCTTAAATTACCAGAAAAGGCAGAAAAAGAAGTTATTTTCATAGCAACTTCCAAGAGCATGCTGCTTTTCTGTTTGATAAGCAGTTAACTTCTAAACAGCAGCTTCCCTACAACTATTTAACTGTCACTTTGTCCAGCTAATAAAAAACTTAGGTACCAAGAGAGTTCTTCCTTCATGACCTTCACTATGTGTCCAAGACTTAACAAACACTCTGTTTGCTTGGACTGCTCACAGTGTTACTTTTCATCCTTTTAAAGCAAGAGTTCTGACTACAAATTCAAAGCTACAAGATACATAAGACCACTGACCATAAAGGGTTAAAACGTTTGCTGCAGTCTCATAGATATTTTCTTCAGGCCATTCAAAGCTGTCCTCATTTTCTACCTGCCAAGGTTTTTGCAATTCATACATGTATCTTAATTTCAGGATAGTCCTTTATGCTCTCTGGAACCACAGAATCTTGGGAATTATCATTGAGAATGTCTTTCATTTTCTGCCCTCTTTCAGCTTCAAATTCATCTTGGAAAATAAATTACTTGACCTACTAGATTAAAATAAGATAAAAACTCTGCTATTAAATTCTGCACTAACAAAACTCATGGTAAAATTTATGTTAACATTTGAATCCCTTTCTCATCCAGAGCATGCAAACTGCTTAGCATTTCCTTGCCCTTGAAATATAAGCCTATAAATTGAAAATTTCCAAGTTTTGCTCCATTATTTAAAAGATCTGTATAGAACTGATACCAGAAAGATTACTTTAGTGGAGTTAGTTGTTCTTCTGTTTACCTCTAATCAACAACATGTTAAACATGTGAAATGAGTTGTCCTCCTTAAATTTTTGAGCAGGCAAATGCCTCTTCCATTATATATCTACTAGTCAGCCTACTCTTTTTAGCAAGAAAAGAAATTACAGATTTTGCTGACTGATTCTTCAGCAGTGCCAGCACAGGCAGACGCGCATGCAGACCTCAGCTGTGCAAGTTCAACATCCACTTGATCGACACGCGTCTGCCAGCATTTGGCCATTTAAGCAACCATCTCCACTGGGGCCAAGCACATGTATTAATGCTGGCACCTTTGTTATAGGGACGATCACCTTTCCGGAAGATGAGAGCTTAAGTGGAGAAGCAAGCGGTGCTAATGCCTTACACTGCCTTGCTTGTTCCGGCCAAGCCAGAAAATAGAAGTAAAATGCATCAGCCTGTGCCAGCGAACTTGTACACTTTCTTCTCAGCTCTTGTATTTGTGCAAACAAATGGATCTGAATGAAAACTGAAAAATCTGGCTAAAATGGACTTTAAACTAAACCAAAAGCTCAAACCAGTCTTGTGTTCTTCTGAAGAACAGAATGCAGACACATTTTTAAATGTTGGACGGGTGCTAAAGTCTGGGGCACCGTGGCTTTGGTTCATACTACTTTGGTTTTACTCTGAATGCTAAATGACAATAGTTAAGAAGATAGAGACCCTGCAAAACAGTTTTTATTTGAGGTAAGTTCTTTTCATCTTTATTCACTTTAAAAAAAAGCCATAATAAACAAAGAAACAAATACCATTCACAGCCCTAATCTATTACACTTGCAACTAGCTTAATGAATTTTGCATTTTTTTCAACTTAAACTTCTTCATGCTAGTCCTGAAGGTACTTTTTGCGCTTTTGGGGAAATTCCAGAGGAAGCTTCCTTTTATTTAATTTCTATTTTTTATTTTTGAAAATAGTGTTTTCCTGTTGATATCATAATCTAGTTTTCCATACAAGATTGTGTGTCAGAACAAAACCCTTAAAGAGACTAGTTTGTATCACTGTAACTTATCTAGAAGAGCTTGAAATTAGGTATAACAAGATAAATCTCATAATAAACCTTACTGCCTTTCTTTGCATTCTTTGCCCCTTACTATCACAGACAGTTATTCATATTCCTATGATCAAATGCAAAGTCTTACCTTAAACTTATGTCTGCCTAAGTTCTGGCACTTCAAAACTGAAGTAAATTGAAAAGCATTGTCCCTAAGTCTCGCTAAAACTCTAGTTAAAATTGTGTGTTCAATATGAATATAGTTACTGAAACTCAGTCAGATAAAAAAAACAAAAAGAAAATAAGTTAAAAGCAATAATGTAGGGAAAGACACTCTAAAACATCACCAGAGACAAGAGGGTTGGAAGATATTACAGCCTTTTTAAAAATGTAAATCTTTTGGAAATACTTTGGATTTGGAGATGAAAGTCAGAACAATCACTATTCTTCCAAAAGGCAAGAAAATATTACATAAGGATAATACATGCCTATTATGTAGATAATGCCTAGCATCAAAATCAGAACTAGCAGCAAAAACTCTGCATTGCTTTTCCCTTTTTAAGTAAAAAACCTACTTCCATTTTTGTGAGGACAAAAAAAGGAAATATAAATCAAAGGGTAACTTCCAGAAACCATGTAAAACTCCCCATGCAGCCAATGTATGTGATCTTTATCCCACCTAATAGGGCCACTGGATGCCTACCAAAAAGCCCAGCAGAAAAGATTGTTTTCAAGTTGTTTGGCAGTTGGGAGTAGGCAAGAATAAGCAATTAAGTATTTAACTATTTGGTGTACAAAATCCTATCTATTTCCAAAATCATAATTTTATCCTTGTAACTACAACAGCAAGTACCAGCTAACACCTGTTAGGGACCAAGAGAGAACAGAGACTGAGTATTAATGTGCAATCACCGCATGGTCACCATCTCACATCTCATTTCTGTCTAGTGTCCCTGAGTAGTGTCTAGATCTTCACTGAGGCAATTTTTTTAGCTAACGTAATGTCAGTCTGGCATTTTCTTGGAAAAGAAATAAATATTATCATCCTGAAGGGCATAAGAGCCTTTGGGGTACGATGCTGAAACAGGTAAAATAAATAAGAATTATCTTTCTTGTCATAATCATCCATTTACAAAGAAACAAACAAGCAAACTGTAGCTGCAGAGGTGCAAAAAGTGTTTAACATATGTGATCAACTGGGTCATTGTAGTCAGAAATCTTCAAGCATCTGGACCAGCTCTAAGAGTATGAACTGGCAGCACTCAGTGCAGAGTGTTGATACATGTTAGCAGTTAGTGAAAATATGTTTATTTAACAAAGAAAAAGGGAAATTCAATCACCATAACTCTCTGCCAGCAAGGCCTATTTTGGTTAGCAAGTAACTCGCGATATTGCTGTCTCCCCATCAAGACCAACCCAGGCTGGTGTAGCCTAGCCATCTTGGACAAAAATTACCCTCAAAAAGAGGATTTTCATTGCAATATTCCCACAGATGCACCATCAATTGCAAGCTGAGTTGTATTCATCATTTCATGGAGTCTCTGTCCCCATCTCCCACCTGAGCCAAATTCTTTTATTTAGGCGAGAACAGATACACATCAAGAAATCCTTTTCCATCAGAGAGCTAAATATAAATAAAAACTCCAGACGCCTATAGACAAACTACATGTTAGAAATAGACAGTGGAAACAGTGCTGTTTGCATAGGTCTATTGCAGTTGGATTCCCAGATAAACAGGAGGCAAGGAAAATTCTCACAGCACCTTGTATATTGCTGACTGTAATATATGTCCTTGTTGCCTGGATACCTCTAGTGAATTACCGAGCAAGGGTGCGAGTTTTTTTCCTTGATCAGTATTAAATAAAAAAAATCCCAACCTTCTGCTCTATAAGAGGCAGAAGATGCACATGGAAGCTTCCCTTGCCTGTGCCAGCTGAATGCCAGAAAGAGACAAATCGAGCCTTGAGAATTTTAAATCTTGTGGGTTGCCGTGCCACGTTATGAACTAGATCTCATACAATTCATCACCCAAGTTGCAGAAAAAATAGTTCAAGAACTCAAAATAATGAATTCTGTCATTTCCAATAGAAGTGTGAAGGGAGAATTATGAATGAACCTTTTAAAAACACGTATGTGGAGGGAGATTGCCCTTCTACAAAATGAAAGCAGCAGGCTTCTATTTAAATGGCCCAATCCTGAAAGCGAGACCTTTCATTTTCAATTAACTTAAATTGACAATGGAGAAAGGTTTGAAAATGTTGTTGGAGCCTTTCAGTTTGATAGATCTCAGTTCTGACATTACACACACCGTTCTGACCTGATTTTTAGGGTGTGCTGTTTTAAAATTGAGAATTTGAAATGAAAAACATTTGATTCAATCAAAGCTGTTGCAAGACATTTAAACATCTTAATCTGTTCAAAATGAATTTTTGTTATTTTCTTATCATAGTATGCATATAATGCATCATTCATTAAGATATATTAAAACCTAAGAGCCATGCCTTCTCTCAACCTCACATTCTTTTATGTTGCAGCAACACTTTCACTGAGAAATTAAATTCTATTACAGAATATACTATCATGTACAACAAGTAACTATTCACCAGACAAATTAAACCTTTCTTTATATTCTAAGGCACTCTACATCACAAATCTACCATACCAGAGTAATGCTGTTACCCAATATGACATACTTGCTGTCCACCTGACACAACATGGGCAAATCAAACTGATTTTCAGGCTTAATATTAATTCTCAAACACAGAAATGGAGGACTTCTGAAGAGCTAAACAACTTCAATAAATGAAAAAAAACCCAACAAAACCTAAAAAAAATAAATCAGAGAATATTTTGAAAATATTTTGAAGCTCACAGGCAAGAGAAGTGAGGCAGAGAGATCCCTGCATTGAAATAGTCCATTTATCAATTAATACATGTAGTACATTGCCTCTGCTACTTGACAGATGTAAAAGCACAATCTACTTAGCTCAGAACACCCCTATACCAATGAAGTAGTTTTAAATCAGTCATGAATTATTGTTTGTTATAATAGACTAAATTCCCAAATAAACCAAAAACAAAAAAGTTGATGTATTTTCCATCATATGGGTTGCCATATTGCTAGTTTTGAATTTAATCTCTTTCAGAAAGTATCTTTTAATTAATGGCCTGCCAAGAATTAAAGTGTTTAAAGTAAAGTTTGCTTTCTCATCAAGTGGTACTTGATGTACATGATGCAGATCTGCAGATAACACTGATGACATACCAGACCCCATTTTTCCACCACAGGCTTAACAGATGGGCAACATCTTGTACTGTGGAGTCTATATGCCCTTTACATTAGGTCTGCCAGGAAGTTTGAAACCAAAGCCATGTTGAGCTTAAGGACTGAGTTCTGTTCTTGTACTACTCTAGGTTTTGGGAAACTCAGCAGAATCAAACAGGATTTGATTCAGAAATTCAAACCTGGGCAAGCAATACTGGGCCATTATCTTGAGGGAAGGAAGCAGCAAAGACAAGACATGCTTATACAAGGACACTTCTGCTAGGGAATTGGCTTAGCGATAATTTAATTTTGTGGACGAATTAGAAGTAAAGAGCACTAGGCCATCCAAGACACTGGCCATTACAGCTGGGCCACAAGAAACCCATTTTCTTCATTGTACCTTCATGGTAGGAGGAAGGATGGAGGGCAGGAGTAGTTCCATGCCACCTGAAGCTTTTCCCAGTATGCTGCCTAGGAGTACTTACAATAGCCATCTTGGAAATGCAGACTAGACCTCCGCATTGCTCTAGTTTTAAACTTCTGCTACAAAGTACTAAAATTTTGGAAGAGTTACGCCTCTCATTATATGAGGCAAATTGCAGAGAAAGTTTCGCTTTGTGTTAAGGAAACACAAAGTTTGCATTACAGGAAAAGAGTCTAAATGTGTGAGTTGGAAAAGTCAAAGGTAACACCATGAACACAATTACATCATCCTGATCCTTTCCTACATCTGTTTGTTTGTTTGTTTTTAATGCATGCATAAAGGGAGACTTCGGCAGCCTGGTGTCTTTCAGTAGGACAGAGGGGTACAGGACGCAGAGTACTGCACAATGAAAATAGTACTTTCAAAATTCCTTTTTACTCTGAATACTTCAGAAGCTGAAGGATAAGGAGAAGTGTGAACTGAACTACCACTACGCATTTTGTCCCTTTTCCCCTTATCATATGACTATGAAAAAGAAAGAGGAAAACAATGAAATTACAAAAACAGTGTTCATCATTGTATTTGAAAAACACCTGCATATATAAAAATTTTTAATATATTTCCTATATAAGATATAAGAACTTCTTAAGGAATATGGGAAATGACACAGCACTTTATAGTTTACTTCAGCACACAAGAGTCTCGGGGTTTGAAGGCCGTGTAGCATAGTAAGTCTGATTCACTAGCTCAGTTTTAATGAACAATCAATTAACAGAGATTCTGTGTTAAGTTAGTCCACTTTCTTTGTAATATGGATGAGAAATCACAGTAAATCAAAACATGTGCGGCACTTTACAAGGCCTATACAGAGGAAGGTCCAATTAAACATTATAGTTTACTATGGAATAGGATTCACTGTCAAAAAGGTGTAAAGTTGCTTTATAATACTGGTACCATTGTCATCTACTGTCTACTTTCCAAAATACTTGACTATATTGCCCATTTCACGGTACAGGAACAGAAGCTCATCTCCCAGGTGTGACATCTCAAAGTTGGCTTTCATCAAAAATCCCCTGTAAACAGTGCACCTGCAACACTGCAAGATCTGGATCAACCTGCAAAACTCACCCTTGGATTGCTTTGCTTATTTCACGTTTGTATTTTTCTCATTGAATTATTTTCCCGTCAAGTATTTTGGGGCTGTCTAACAAGGCACCCAGCACTGGCCAAAGGGCTACTACTAGCAGATCTCTACAGTAACAATTCATCTGTTGCACGGGTGACCGTGAAGGCGGAGGCGGAGAAATCAATAAGGGAGGCAAAACCAAAAAAGCCTTTAGAAAATGTTCCTAAACCCGTTGCGAAGCCGTGACTTGGGCCGTTGTGGAGCCACAAATGCCAGCACAGCGCCAAGCCGCCGTGCGGCCGGACACGGCGCAGGGGCAGCGCGGCCGGGGCACGGACACGCACACACGGACACGCACACAGGGACACGGACACACGGACAGGGACACAGGGACACGCACTCCCGGGGACACGCACACACACCCCGCCCCGGGGCTCGGGGCTGCGCCCAGTGCGGCGCCTTACCCCGCAACGCCCCTGGAGCCGATAACAGGGACACGTGACCCTGCGACTTAGGAAAAAAAAAATATATATATATATAATTGAAAAATAATAACATAAAATCTCCCCAGACCGGCTGCTGTCCGTTTGGCCGCCAGCTGTGCCGCCGGGCACGTCGGCCCCTCCGGCGCGGCGGGCGCAGCGGGGCTGTCACTGGGCGGCCGCCGGCCCCCGGGAACTTACCGGCGGGGCCGCCCCGTCCCTCGGCCTCCGACGGCGCGGTCGCAGCTCAGGCCGGCGGCATCCCCCGGGCCTCCTGCCTCCCCCGCACCCCCCGGCTCCCCGCGGACGTCCCGGAGCTGGGCTGCGCGACTTGTTTGGTGCGGTGACACCGTTCTCACCATATGCTGAAGAGGGAAAGGAGGAGAAGGAGGAGGAGGAGAGAGAGTATGTGTGAGGGTGAATTAACTTTCCTCAATGGCGACAGAGCAGCAGCCTCAGCCCCAGCATCAGATCGATTTACTAAACAAACTGAAACGTGGGTGGGGACGTTAAACAGTAACCAGCGGCCTCAATGAAAACTGAAAGCTGGTGCTGCCGCCGCCAGCCACTGGCCTGCGCAGCCCGCGCCCCGCCGGCGGGCGGGCCCGCCGCTCCCCTCACGGCCCGGGAGCGGCCGGCGGGAGCCGCGGCGCTGCGACGGGCCTTGGGCCCCGGCCCTGGTGCCCTCGGCCGGCTCCGCGGCAGCGCCCCCGGCCGCTAGGACGGGAAGCGGCCAATGCCCCGCTCCCGCTAGTGTACCCCGCCGGTCGCCCTTGCCTCTGTGACAAAGGCGGGGAAATGTCCCCCAGGCCGCCCTGCTGTCTCCCGCTAGGCGAGGCCAGCGCTCCGCAGCGTCCGAGAGAACGGCGGTGTCCGCGGGGCTGTGCCCGCAGCACCCGCCCGCGGCCCTCAGCTCCCCGCCGTGCTGGGCAGACACACATTTGCGAGCGCCCCGACCTCAAATGTTCCTGTCGCGATGTCGCTCTCATGTCTCCACTGAAGCTGTCACGGGAGGAAAGAAGCCCCCTCTTTTTAGCTCGGTGCTTGACTATGTAAAGAAATGGGACCAAACACGGGGATCCACTGCAAACTCTGGGTTCCCTGCGCTAGAGGCACTTCGCCGGCCTCTTAGAGCTAGGAAGGTGGTGACACGAGGAAGTGTTTTTAAAATAATAATTGCTGTTGTTTTCAGACATTGAACATTCACAGACTCGAAACAATAATTAACGCCTTGCTTATGCTACTACCCGCTCGCACCCACAGAGGCGTTAGGAAGACGGGAAATAATTCAAGGAAGGATGGTGTCTTGTCACTCCAGGTATCATCCGGGGGCACGCTCCTCGGCCGCGTGAAGGGTGGATATTTGGCACAAGTTCCCATTTAAGACCGACGAAAGTCCCAATAAAAAGGGGCTGCCTCGCTGCGGGTGCGTGAACACGCTTGACATCCGTACCCGCATACCCGTGTCAGTGATTTAACGACGCTCTCACAGGAGAGGGACTGCACGGGCTCTACACAGGAAGGAGATTGGAAAAAAAAAAAAAAAATATGAAAAATGTTCTCTTCCTCCAGTCTCTGAAAGCGGCCGGTGATTGATTGGTTTCCCCAGCGAGCAGATCAGCGGGTTTCCTCTACTTTCTTACCGGCGGCACCTTGCCATGCTGTTGGATCTCGTTAAGATGGGCAATTCCTCATTTCCAGAATTTGCCCGTGAAAACTCTGGATCCGGTTTCTAGGGGCTTTCGATTGTCCCTTGAAGGGAACAAAGAGAATTTTGCTTGACAATCCACTCCCCCCCCCGCATTATAAAACATTAATAATCACTGGAAATAATTGTCCAGATAGCCACAAGGAAGGTGTAAATACATCCAAAGCCCTCCAGTGTTGTTTCAAAGGTGGTTTTTGAAAGGCCAATAAAAGTGGCCGAGGAAGACTTGTTTCTGAGGAGTTCTTGCCCATCTTCTGCCGCAGATAAAATACTGCAGGCAAGGGCAGCACTGACAGTGAAATAAACGTTACTGCTGCTGGCTCCAGCGCGCCTCGGAGCAATCCGCAGGCACAAATAGCCGGCTTAAAAAGTGACTGTCACTTACGTGAGGGTTGTTTTTTACCTTTCTTAAGAGAATCTCGGGCATATGCCATGAGCTAATAACCAGTTTTCTTAGACGAATAAAGAGGATGCGTCGGAGTTTCTTTGCTGTCTTAATTAAAATAAAGTTAGCACGCTAAAGCCATGTGGTCATCTGAGGCAACTGTAACTTGCATCCAGATTCGGGTGTATTTGATGAGGGGTGGGGGCGATGGAGAAGGGGGTCAAGACGTTTTGATTCCAGAGCTTTCAGCGTATGCAAACGTTATTATTATTCTTTCTGCGGGAAAGGTGCTGCTTTGTTCCAAAAGCAAATAGCTTGCAGAAGAGTAAATGGAATTTCTTTCCTGTGAGGGGAATATTCACGCGTATTTCTCATCACATAAGGCCACATTTGATTTAACCTTAATGTAACTAGTGGTTTTCATTTCGACTTCAGCGTTTCCTTAAATGGCTTTTATGAAGTGGTTGCCTCTTATAGTTACCAACGTTTTTGAGGAAGAGTGGGGTGCGGCAGAGTCCCTTGGTGATCACTTCGCAGCCAGTGCTACCTCTGAAGCAGCATTTTCACGTGTCACGTCCACGATTAAATCATGCGACCGCCCTAAGAGCCGCGGTAGCTGTAAATTGCCCCAGCGCCCATGGCCGGGAACCCTTCCCGCTTCCCTCAAGGGCGGGGGCTCCCGCCACCTCCAGTCCTCCCTCCCTCTGTTGGGGATGGGGCACCAAGACACTAGGGCAGCGGCCACATCCTTCTCGCATCTCCAAAAGCACCAGCTGGGCCATCGGAGGCAGGAGATACCGCTTTTTCTCTCCACATCTCTCCATAACTACACCCCGGGGAGCAGGGCTGGGAGACGGTGCCGAGGGGAGAAAACCCACGAAGCCTTTTACAGCGGAGATAACGAATATTTCCAGGCGCTGACCTCAAGGGAAAAGTCCCAGACAGTATGATCTCTGTGCCATTTTGAAGAAGCCCCTCTAATCACTTGGCTGCCTCTGGCTGTGTCCGCAGACACCTGCTGGGCGGCTGCCCGCCGGGCTGCGGCCGCCGGCATAGCCCCCTCGTTCCAGCGGGGCCAGCGACCCCCGCCACGGGCGAGCAGCCCGGCACGCTCCCGCAGGGCAACATCTGCGAGGGTCTGCCCTTCCCGACCTGCTCCCAGCAGCGTTTGTCAACCCCTCGCCTGGCACTTTATTCAGGGAAGAAACAAGGGGAGCTGGTGGAGCTGCCTCTGCGGGCGGCGGGGCAGGGGCTGGGGTGGGAAGCGGGCGGCCGCCCATCGCGGCAACCCGCCCGGTCTCCTCTCGCTTCGTTCCGGTATCATTAACCTGCGGGTGAAGCAACTGTTTGTGTGCCCTCTCTCCCTCCCCTGGGCTGCTTTTTTCCCTGTTACTGATCCATCCTTCGTAAATCATTTATGGGGAACTAGGCACTTCTCTCCTCGCAGGAGCTTCCCTTGAAAAACTTTCCCATCTTAAGGCAAGCGCCTTTCCTTTGTTATCACGAATAATTGATAAAGGACCCCAACGTTCCTTCAAAAACCATCTAAACGGCTGCCGGGAACTATAGTCACTTGGGGTCACGGGGTGCTCCTGCCTTTAAAAGCGCAATACAGGAAACGATCAGGACCAAACCGGTTTAAAGAAACAGATAGTTTTATGTGGTTACATGAAACCATAAATGGGAAACGCGGTCTAATTTTACAGGTTCTGGTATCGAGCGTTCAAGCTGACTTCTGCAGAGCCCTTTCCCCCTCCCTCTGATCAGAGAGCACCTGGCATTCTGTACTAAGGTTTCTGGGTTTTGTTGCTTCGAAAAACAGAGTGAAAGTGCATTGTTCAAAAGAAAAAGAAAAGCCGTAAACCTCTTAAAACTCTAAATCGTCAGATTACACCGGCACCACGCGGCTGTGAACCTATTTCAAGGGCTGCATTAGAGACTGGTTTCTTTAGAGGTTCCCTGGCTAAACTATTAATTGTCAGGATTTCATGAAAGATTTGCAGACTTTACAATCATTTATGATCCGTGCAATAAAAACTCGGAGATATGGGCACACTGGTTCAAGGTGTAATGCAAAGATGTATTAGGTGCCCTTGGCAACTATCTGTGGGTGCTGTTTGTGTTCTCCGAACACGCCCTTCGCTGCAATGAACATTTCTGAAAACCGCGGGTTGGGTTGTTCATTTCCAGAGCTCTGGAGGTTCACACAAAAGAGCTATAGATTTCAGGCAGGGGAATCGAATGCTTGGAAACTCATTCTAGTCCCCCGAAGAGTTCAAATGCAAGTGAGATAATTACCCTTGACGAAAAGTAAACTTCGAGGGAAAATATATGCCTTTCCCCCTCGTAAATTAAAAGCCCGCCAGAGAGTAGGTGTGAGTGTTCAGCGCCGCAGTGCTCTCCTGACCCCCATCCAGGCGGAGAGCACATTATTGTCCGCCACAGCAGAAGGCGGAGAGGAACCCCTCGAATCCCAAGAAAGACACCTCAAAGGGTATCGCCAGCCCTCCGACGATATCCTATTTAGGAGCCTCACAAGCGAGCACCCCAGGCATTTTAAAGATTATCCCCCTAAAGATCTTTGAAGATTATGCTAATGACTGCGGATTACACGAGTTTACTGGCAGAGCGGCCGAACAAAACCCGCCTCGTGGCGGCTGCCCGCGGTCATTTTCTGCCTCTCTTTAAAGATGATTTGCGCCTCCCTCCCTCGGCCGTTCCCCTCATTAGCAGCGGAGGGAGGCGGGAGGCGCGGGGGGCTCCCGCTGTCCCGCTCTGTCTGTCGCGGGGGGGCTGCGGCGGCGGGGTGTGCCGGGCCGGGCCGGGCCGGGCCGGGCCGGGAGCGCCGCAGGTACGGGGGAGCCGTGCGAGACCCAGCCGTGCCATCTAGCGGCGCCGGGCCGCGCTGGTCGCCGCCTGCCGCCCGGCACCTGCTGCCCGCCGCCGCCCGGCCGCCACCGCCCCCGGCACCGGGAACGGGGAGGCCGCGGCGGGAGCCGGGGAGGAGTTCCCAGCCCGCAGCCTGTAAGGCAGAAAGTGGGCAAAATTCTGCCAGCGTGTGCCAGGTGTTACACGCGAGGCGCCCCACTTATGGCAGGGGGAGAGGAAACGATGGGCAGCCGAAAGGTTTGACGCTGCCTGAATGCTTCGTTCATCCCCGGGTCCACCCCACTCCCCATCTTGACCCTTTCACTACACGAACACATGGATGGCTAAGAGCCAGGATCTCCTTCCCGTTTACTCCACCTGACTCATGTCAGTGGTTCGTTCCCCGGAAAATGCACCTCCTCTGGTCCTGCAAATAAAGGGTGTGTAGCACATCACCATCATCTAGTGCATTGTCATTAACACACCTATAGTGAATGTCTGAGAGCATGAATCATGTTCACCGTGTTTGTTTTTCTGATTAAAAATCATGCCAGGCTAAAGCAGGAGTAAAGGCTTGGAAGCACAAATGCTCCATTGATGTAATGAGAATACATATAATGAAAATGATTCCCCAACTGAAGACAGTAGCTGCATATTTGGAGATACAGTTTTGATCCTGTTGCTAACCCCAAAACATATTCATAATATACCGTATGCAAATTAGGATTAGTTTCCTTTCCTCCAAAATACAACCAAGAAATGCATGCATGAACAAAAGATGAAAGGTAAAACATTTCATAGTTATTGCAAATACTTCAACATGTCATGTGTAAAAGCACTGGTCATAACAGATCACCTGTCTAAGGATTTGATGCTTGGTATTTGCATGTGGAGTGTGTTGTTCTGTAATTATTTGATGCTTGTCATGTGATTTAGAATATACCTCATGCTTACCTACAAAAGCAATCAAAAGGATGAATGTGCATGGCAATTTTAGCATGGGTATGTATCTGCGAGTCTACGTGGTCTGTGCAATATGGGCTACTCTGAAATGATCCTAACTCAAGTGGAGACTTCTCCCTCTATGAATAGGCAGTAGTTGTGTTAGACCACCTGCCTGTTGATACCGGGAAATACGTTGGAAACTGTAGGATAGGTGAGCAGAGAACATTGCTGTTGAAAGAGATTTGAATGGTACTGATACTGATGGAAGAGAACATAACAAAAATGAAACTGGCTGCAAGAGAGATTAACAGGATGAGCATACATCTGATACATAATTTGTACACATAATAGTTCCAGCTCATTGATTCAGTTAGAGGAGATTGAATTCAAAATGTAGGCATGGAAAAAGAAAATTATCTTTTACTGATAAGTGAGTATAATTCACACTGTGTGTACTGCTAAACAGTGTGTACACATTGATATTGACAATGTAGACATGGTGTATGAAAATCATCTTCTGCTGAGCGTTGGGAATAATGCAATCTCCATGACATCAACTGATGAAAACTTCTGTTTTCAGTCAGGCTCCATGGGTAAAAAGCACCCAAGAAGTCTAATGAACTTTTTAAGAAATTCCATTTCTTTGTTAATAATGATGGTTAAAACTAAGTGGTCTGTCTGGGCTATTTTTATGCTCACAATGATTCAGAGAAGACAAGAAAATTCAATTTTGCCTAGGTCCTAAAGTTTCCAAGATTGTTTTATAGCATTCCAGAGTATTTTTCTCTTGGCACTGAACTTAAAAAATTGCAGAATAGGTTTGGAGCCCATTTGGGTGTTTAATTGGTTTTTTTTTAAATTGACTTTTTCCCTTTGCAAATCACCACCTTTTAAATGGAAGCACAGATTCATGGCAATACTCATGGTTTTATTTACTTTTCTTAGTATTCCCTCACATTCTCCTTAATCCATGCAAACCACAGTGATTCATCTTCAGTTGAAAAGCAGTGCTTTAGGAAAACCTCTCCAGCTCCTTCCCGATGCTTTCAGTTGAACTGGTTGTACTTTAACCAATTCAGCACTGTTGACTCAGAAGCACATGCTCAGGTCTTCAGTGCGGAAGGTCCAAGTCTTGGCCACAGGAGCTGAGGCTGAAGGGCCAGAGCCTGGTGAGTGCTAAAGAACTTGGCCAGTCCCACCTTTGCTCCAAAAACTTCTTCTTAGGTTGCCCACCAGCTACCTTAAAGCTGCCAGTTCCTCACATCTGCTGCCAACTGTGTCAAAATTACTTCTGCTCGTTTCCTGTAGATGATTCTAACAGTACTGGGCGTGCATGCAAGTTATGATAGCTCTGAGCAGGAGGTATAATGTTCAAAACACAGATCAAAGGAGGGCTGGAAGCTTGCAGCAGAAGGTAAGTGGCTGTATTCTGGGTTAACTACATTGCTGGAGATGTTGAAGGCATAAAAGCTAGATGATTTTTAAGGTTCGTTCCAACCCAAGCCTTTGTATTACCTTAGTCATCCCTGACATCATCTTCCTGAGGAGAAGAATCTCTGTCTATATTCAGGTTCTGAAGTTATCAAATCCAGAAAGGGCAGGCTCTTTTATATGTACCTCAGCCTTTCATGCAGTCATAAAACTACTGGAGCTATGAAGAACCCAGGGAGAGCAGTGATTCATGTGTATTCCTCATACTCTGTACAGAGCTCAGCAACATTCAGTACACATGACCAAACTCTACTGTGTTCAGATTTATGTTAATAATATGAGCCTATTTTTATTTCTAAGGTAATAAAAATGGAGAAGAATGGCATTTTGGCATTTCAGTTGTTATTTTTAAGACTGCTGTTTAACATAGTTTGGGATTAATACTCCACATTTTAATTTACAGAGAGAACCATGTGAAATAATACAACCTCCCTTAAGTATAACCTAGAATATCATTGAAGTATGAGCATTCTTACATTCTAGACAGTGAACTTCAATTTGTCATTTATTTAAATGTTTTGCATGAAACTAAAAGCTTAATAAAGAAAATGTAAAATCAAACATCATTTAAGGTTGCAAAGAGACAATATATTTATTTACTAAATAATTTGTAAAATTTAGTCATTAACTCCATGAAATGTGGTCACCTTTAAAATAACTGCACTTCATAAATTATATCACACCATATAAAGTAATATTGTTAATTTTCAGTGTATTTTCTCATACTGATTTGTACACAGGCATTTTCTTTCATGCAATGGGAAAGATTGATGCATGTTTTTGCTGGCCTGACAGTAGGATGTTTTAGTGAAGTGGTCAGATTGGTTTTTCCTAGAAAGCTTGTATGTGGTTTAGTGCATGCTAACATGGGTGAATTTGGCAATATCCACCTTTTCCTGTTGGTTAGAAGAAATGAAACACATCAAACTCGTTACAAGATAGCTGTTTTAAGAGTTACTGCCTGCCTCTTTAATACAAAAGATGCAAACCAAAAGAAGCATGCTGGGAAAGAGTACTTTGAAAGGAAATTTTCTCCCCAGTGTGGAATACATTGGATGCTCTGAGAAAGAAGTCCTTGGGAAACAGCTGCTTCGCTATTGTCTCTGTGACCATCATCACAGAACAGCTGATTTGTTTTTGAGGGATGATCTATATACAGATTTATACACTTGTTTAGATGTACTACTTCCTTTGCTTTCTCAGTAGACTTATTGTGTGATATTTTGCCAAGTTTCTAGGCTCCCCGTGTTCCATTTACTTATTCATACACCTAGTGTAATGGGATGTTCCTCATGTTGTAACAAACAGAACTTCTGGAGAGAAGGCCAAACTCACATAGGAAAGGAAGGAGGCTTCAGACTCCCTAAAGATTAAACAGCATGCTCCACAGGGTCTAGCACAAGAATTCAGTGCTACAAAGCATTAATGGAAGAAAATCCAAGACATATTTTTTCAGGTGCTTGATGCAAACCATATGCACTGGAACCAGGGCCTATGTTGCATTTTAGCTACCGGTGTATACCAGATTCATCTTCTGTTATTGTGTTTGAGCCTCAGGGCTGGAAAATGTGTACTATGAAGTGAGCTAAAGACTTTCTTCTCTATTGGAAGCATCTCTTCCTGGTACCATTCATCATACAGTGTTGTATGAAACCAGGAAGGGGATTCAGAAACATGAAACTTAAATGAGCCCTATGACTGAAGAAGGTATCAGATGAAGCTTCTTGAGAAATCTCATTTTCAAAAAGTCTCTTATCCTGACTTGTAAAGGGACAAAAGTGACCAAAATGATTTACCACACTGAATAGGCTTGCCAAAAGAAGCTCTTTTAAGGGGAAACAGCTATTTATATGCTTTAAAATTACTGCCACTGTTCAAACAGGTAAATTTACACCAATTCATTTCTATTCATGTTTCATCTTGCTTTTGAGAGAGTAAAAATGTGTAGCTGAAATACATGTATGCAGTCCTTTTGTGGTCCTTAATTACAAGAGTTGTGCTAATCACAGAGGCTGAACACCTGTATATGCACATAGCAATTGGAAGAGTAAATTTTTCAGTAGATGAATCTTCTTCTGTGCTTCAATTCAAAATACCTAATTGTAGTTTTAATACTTCATAGAAAGAAACAGAGAGAAATTATCTTTCTTCAGTTTTTTTTCCTTTGCACGTAAGAATTTTAGCAGTTTGAATTCCAACTCTCTACAGTAGTTTATGCAGCTTGTATTTTGTGAGAGTGAGTAAAATGTAAACTCTATTTTATTTCTCTGTAAATGTCAGGAGAGTATAAATCAATAATAGAGTGGTAACTGTGCAATTAACTCCTGTCACCCCTGTACCTTCACATTAGCATCACTGAGAATGATCTTACCCTTTCAGTGACCTCAGTAAAAGCAATAACATCCTTTTCTGCTAAAGTTAATTTTTTTAAGTGAACTTAAAGCTCCTGAAAGGTGATAGATTGACAATCCTGTAAAGTGAAGTTCCTTATTTGGTCATTGACTATGGGTAGTATGTAATTCCACAAATTATCTAGTGATCCAACCCTGTCCCAGAAGGATAAGAATGGAGTCTGGTACTTCTTCTTTCACCCATTTCATTGAGGCATCACAACTTGGATGTCAGTTGTCAGGGTAGTTTCTGATGCAGTTGCTGTCAGTTAGCAAGCAGAGTTGGAATTCCAATTCATTTTCATTTGCTGTAATCACTCTTGACAGAAGGTAGATGGCCACCACAGACACACAGTTGTAGGTTCTGTATCCTATCCCCTAAGATGCTTCATTTGCAGAATGGCACCTAATAGCAGTTCAAAATGCATCAGGAAATCCTTGGAACAACTAAGAAACCTAAATGCAATGTAATAACCTTCTGTCAAGCTGGTAGTAAGATTCTGAAAGCTAAAGCTTTGAAAGCTTTATGCATTACTGGGGAAAATAAAGAAAATTCAGAAAACAGGCAAGTGCAAGATAATTTAATTACTCTCACAAGTGTATTTTCATGTATTGATTTTACATCATATGATAGTACTAATCAAGTCTGTGTGTATTTGCCAGAATTCTGAAAGGTAATGGCACTCTGAGCCTTCAGAGTACAAGGATTTTCACTTGTCCCCTCTACCACAAATCTCGACCAAAAAGAGAAATGTTTCTGTGCCTTTCTCTCTCTCTTGTCTAAAAGGAAAATTTCCTAATGTGTTCCAGGCCAGTCTGGATGGCTCTGTGAGCAGCCTGATCTAGTTGATGCTGTCCATTACCTTTAAGTTCCTTTCTAACCCAGACTGTTCTTTGAAAATATTGAAATGCATCCCTGTTTCAGGGTACAAGCAAATAGACAGAAAATATGAACTGTTCTGATTCACCACCAATAAGGGAGTCAGATATGAAGGTATAACCATGCCAGGATTCACCCTTTGGTGGTTGAAGGGTTTTTCTTTCCCTGAATGCAGGTGCAGTGGGACATCTGAAAAGCAATTTAAATGGCCTCTGTTTCTGATGTATCTCTTTGTAGATGTACTTCTGTATTTTTATGTTCACATGGACCATATCAGACTGCACAAAATAAGTTCCCCTTTTCTTCTCCATGAGTGATGTAGCTGCAACCAGCAAAGAGCCTGTCTTCTGCTTTCTGGCCCAAGAAAAGAGTTTCTCTCTAGTTTTATGGGGAAGGTGAGGGGGTTTATCTCTCATTTCAACCTTCTTTGGGGGAAAAAAAAAAAAAAAGGTACAACCAATGGAGTATTTAGAAGGAGCAAGTTTAGGCCTTTGGACTCTGTTTACACTAAGAGATGTGGATAAGACAGGAGTTAAGGGTCCTACTTATTTTCCTGTGGTTTTATAGGGAGGAAACCTGAGAGGTTGGGATACTGTACATAGTTATCATCGTTGTAGGATTCCTGTTATAATCAAGTCCCACTGTTTACTTTACAGTGAGCTGTTCATTGCAGCTCTCTTAAGACTGAGCCTGGCCCTTTGAAATGTGACAGGGGTCTCAAGATTTGGAGCAGAGGATGATGGAATTCTTTTAAATGTTGCAGGGACTTATAGGCATATCTTTCATTTAAAGTGTTGAAGGATGTGTTTCCAGCCCTTGAGATAGTTTTAAAAAGATTTTCCCTTTGTCTTAGTATAATATTTTCTTATCTGGGGTAAGTGCAGTTACCTAGATTGGAAAATGTAGTGCCAGGTTACATTGATGGTTTCCTGTGGAATGCCTGTCTGGGCTGCCTTCAAGACATTTGCATATGGGGCATCTCTTCTTACATTTAAATTCAACTGCTCCCCAGTATGCTATCTCATTAATTGTACAGTGGAAAAAAGAGGAGAACACTGTGACCTGTGTATGTGTAGTACTTAGTGAGAACCTAGGGAATTATTTAATGAATTAAATCACTTCAGATATTTCTTCTACATTCTTGAATAGCCCACCAGATCCCATATGCTTTTAGAAATTGCTATAGGGCTCAGGTGGTCACTCATTAGCTATAATGTCACTTAATTTCTTCCATCTTTATGCTGAAAGTACCTTCAAATAAAGCTTGACGGCATAATTCTCCATGGTCATAATTAACAAATGAGGCAGAGGTGGGACAGGAAGCCACATGTGAGTGCAGAAGAGATCCATGTTGGTGGCAGACATCACGGTGTTTACCCAGTAGCAGCAAGGTAGAGGATTCAGCTGTCATTGGCAGTATTCCCTGCAGGGACAAAGGTAATGTTAATTAAAATTCACTATGTGCAAAAGGGCCATTCCTAATGAACATGTACTGATGAGATGTTTAGCTGTGCCTCTTGCATCTTCAGATGATTCATCTTCAGAAAGCATTAGAAATAGCTTTCATGAAAGATTTCTATTCCCAGGAAGGGTTGTCAATTTTCCTGAAGGATTTCAGTCAGTACCACTGATTTCTATGTGGAACCACACAGTGATAGGCAGAGCACACTGAAGTAGAAAGTGTATTAAAAGTACTGCTATTTTGCAAGAAAGATCTGGCTTGAGTTTCTGAGAGGTGTTGTCACTACTCAGGAGTCAGAAAGCTTCTCCCTTCTTTCCAGCGAGTCATGGGAGGTGGAAGAGATGGCCTCCAGAGGTCTCATCCAACCTCACATGTTCTATGAGTCTATGATAATTTCTGCATTTCTGTGAAGGAAAACTAGTATGATAAATATGTATGAGCAGAAATGAGTTAATTTTATGTGAAATGTAATATTGCCAAAGTCAATAGCAAGATCCCTTTTGCCTTCGAGGGAAACAAAATGACTTTTGTTTGTGGCGGAATGCGATTTTTTTGCACTGAACCCTTTAGAGAATGTACAGACAAACACTAACATTCAATTGTAACAATTGTTTATCATAACTCCGCCCTGACATGTAATGACAGCCATAAGAATGGTTTAACTTACGGATCTTCTGTAAATACTTGCTCTGGTTCAACACCAGGTCATATTGCAGCCAAAGAATCCTATTACATCTGTCTTAATCTTTTTTTGCTATGGCTATGAAGCTGTCCTCAGAGCAAGACCAGACCAAGTCTTGCAGCACATTCTTGGACCCCACATTCCAGGGTGTGACTGTTGTGTTTTCAGGGCAGAGATCTGCAAGGCTGCTCAGCATAACCCTCCTGCAGAGCAGCCTAGAGTAGTGACAGGCTTCAGTGAGTCTATGCATGTGAGAAGGCAAGAAATCTTCATTTGTCTTTTCCGGTGTCTAAAGGGGGCACACGAGAAAACTGGAGAAAGACTTTTTAAAGGGCCATGAAGTGGCAGAACAAGGGGGAATGGCTTTAAAATTAGGGAGGATAGGTTTGGTTTAGATATTTGTAAGAAACTCTTTGCTGTGCTGGGGGTGGTGAGGCACTGGAAGATGTTGCCTGGGGAACGTGGTCTAGCAGAAGGTGTCCCTGCCCATGGCAGGGGTGGGTTGGAACTACGTGGTCTTAAAAGTCCCATCCAAGCCAAACCATTCTATGAATAGTAATTGGGTCTGATATCTACATATCAGCTGGTATTATTTACATAACCAAATGCAGTCAGGTGCTTGGCAGCTACCAAAATTCAGTGTATTCATGCAGCGCCTGAGAGAGTCTAACAATTCTAGCTGCGTGCCCTGGTATTCCTTCTCACCCTGCTGAGTGTTCTGTAAAAGTCTAGACACAAGGATGTAACCTAAGCAGTGAAATGAGCTTGTTTATTACGGTTGTCAGTGTTTTAGACAGAATTTTAGGATTCAGCTTTGCAAAAATAGCGTGAAGCCTGACGGAAAACCTTGTCACTCTTAAAGAAGATATGCAAAGTCACTGTCAAATGGGGCGTTTTGATCACCTGCCTTTCTCACTGTGAGCGCTAGATGGCCATCTGGCCTTTTTCTTCTTGCCATGTTAAACCTTAATTACGATATAGCCCCTGTGGTGTTCTAAATGACTGTAAATAATATCACATTAGGAAATTATTCAGGAAAATTTAGCCCACGTTAGACTGATTGCATCAGGGTCAGAAAAACACAATTTTTTATTGCACCTGATAACTTCACCCTGTGGTCTGTAAGAGGTGTAGTAAAACTAATTTCAAAAAATATATTTTTATGGAGAAAAGTAAATTCTCTGATAAAAATCCCTAAGTGACATTTCAAGGTACATTCTGGTGTAACATACCTTATCTGGTGTAACATACCTTATTTCTGTGAAGTAAGTCTGCTGCATGGTATAGGTGAATGCTCACAAATCTTTTTGGTGGCAGTCCCTAAATTAAGAGGCATTTCATATCTATCAGACTATAAAATGATCTGAATGCCATGAATAATTTGCATCCACGAAGCATAGAAATCTTTGAGAAAAAAGTCACATTAAACAAAACTGTTCAACATCCTCATATATAACTCTAGGACAAGGTTTGCTTTATTATTTTACAATGCATGTCTTCTTTTTTAATTCTTCAGATTCATTTGTAAAAGTTGAATAATTGCAAAGGATTTGATAGAAATCATTATTTTTCTCACATTTCTGTAGAACCAGTATAATTTTCTCTCATTGAAAAGGCAGTATGGTTCCTAAATTTCTAGTAACAAACAAGACCCACTAGTAGTTCTGTTTTCAACAGGGCCTTTGACTTCCACAGGTTGAATAAAGTTTTTACACATTATTTTCTTATCCCATGCTTTCTATCTTTGATAGAAATAGTAGAAATTTTCCATCATCTGGTTTTGGTTAATTTTACAGTAAGAGAGAACCTTTATGAAAATGGTAGATCCTTTGCCCACTGAAATTAAAGCAGAAATGACTAAAAAAACCTTATATATAATTTGAAAATACCCAATAAGATATAAAGTAACATCTATCTCTAGAATTATGTGTTGAAATTCTCTTTCTCTCTTATAATTAGACATTTCAAGAAACAACAACCACTATTTATTTATTTATAGAAAATCTGCTGTAGATTCTGGAACAACCTATTGAATTTCTTTGATATTACCTAGATCACTATACAAATAAGAATTGTTTAATAATAAGAATTATTTAGTTTTTTTAAAACTGAGTTTAAATTGTTATCCTTGTTTATGCAGAAGATGTGTACATGTTTTGTGACTTCTTTGGCTGCAAATTAATTTAGATAGGCTTTTATTGGCAAAGCAACATAAATTCTGGCATTACTATGTGGGATTAAATATTCATTTCTTATTTAGGATACTGCTGGTTACCTATATGAAATACCATCAAGATGTGAGATCTTTATGTTCTGCCCAAAGATTTGAGACACATATTCTAAACAGTTTTCTGGATTTTAGGCAGATGGCTTGTCCTTCGTTTATGTTAGCCTTGAGTGGTGGATCTTTATTGGCCATAAATTTCTGGCACTCTTATAGTGCAGCTGCTTCATGTTTAATATTTGGATGGCAGAATGCTCAATAGTATTGAAAGCCAAGGAATTGGATTTGAGTTTAATGCACTGCTTATTACTCTCAAAGAGCTATTTATTTCAGGGGGGATCAACTATGTATGAGGGCTCTTATATCAAACAGATGAGTAGTTCTTTGCTGTAGATAGGACAAATCCTTCTTTTAAAATCTTCAGGTCATATACAATGCTACCCCAGGTAGTTCCCATTACCTTCTTATGGGTAGGTCTGGATTCTTATATTTGGCTTTTTCTCAAAATGTGTTTGGCAGCTGTGAGTGGCTTTCAGATTCCAACACATTTCAGCAGGCAACTCTAACCTGGTCCTTTTTGCATGCTGATTCTACTTATAGTAGAAGGATGGCCTAGATGGCCTCCTGAAGTCCCTTCCAACCTGAATTATTCTCTGATTCAGGAATTTAATTTGTTTTCCTGAAATGCATTTTGAGGCTCTTAATGACTTCCTACCAATTCCTACCTTTTCTAACTGATTTTTCTGCCTGTTCTGGGAGAAAGCTGAAGAAATGGTTTCTATGCACCAGGCTCAATAACAAATGCAATGTCATTTGCAGACATAACCTTGCAGTAGACTGTAGGTAGATTATTGGTGAGTGAGTGGTAGTCTTGAGTAAATCCTTCATTCAGAAATTTGATTAAGTATACAGATTTTCTACTCTTGGTCACCGTAAGTGTTGTATGGAAGTTAAGGATGCTTGATAACACAGAAATAAACTGAACTGTCAGGCATCCCTCCTTGCAAAACTTGACAATTAAATGTAACTAATGCAAATGTGCTCAAATTTCTTTCAGGAACTGTGTTCAGTAAAGTTGGACTATGCTAGAACTTCACCAGAGCTCTGTTACTAAATGATCTCTGATTGCTCTATTGGGTCAACTGTTTCCAGGACTGGCTGCTTGAGAAAGAAGCTCTCTAACAATCTATGACAGGCACTGTACTGTCAAACATAATGACTTCTAGAGGGTAGAATTAACTGCTTGCTGACTTCCAAGGTCATAACTTTTCCAACTGTATATTCTTTGGATAGCTTGTCAGAGAGATGAGTATTGTAAACAAATTTGCCAGATCCCTGTTTCTGTTTCAAAGTTCTTAAGGACCTTTGGAAAGGCACCAGCACGTCCAGCAGCCTTCTATAGGATAATATCAGCAAGTCCTTGTTTTATCTCCTCTACTGGAAAGGCGACTGAAAATACAAAGAATGTTTGACATGTTTTAACAAGTTGTTTATAGACTTGACTTTGACACAAATTGTTTATTGGAACCTTCATGTTCCTGATATTTATAGGATTTGGATTTACTTGCAGTAGCTTCTGAGTTTCTTGATTTGCAGAATCAATGGGTGGAAGGTTCTGCTGAGTGCAGAGTTGGTAACCTTTGCAATGTCTTGCTACCATCTTTACTGCAAGTTCCTATTTGGCTCAGAGTTCTCTTCCTGGTGATCCAAGGGAAAGAAATGAAGCCTAACACAAGCCTTTAGAAGAAATAACAATCAAAATATATTTTATGGTGATATTTCTAAAATGTCCTCAATTTGCATTTTCCATGAACGTAGTAATCAGACTGTAAACTGACAAAAATTACAGATTTTGGTGCTTTTTAGTAAATTACTGAATAGAGCCTTGTAAACAGATTGTGCATTGAGTAACACAGAGCATAGAATAAAATTATAGCAAACATTGAGGTGCTAACCTAAAATGTTCCTTGCCTGGCATTAAACAAGTATTTTTTTCTGAAGAGACCTGTGAGCATAGTTTTTCTTCAGCATGGGTGATATCTCCATGTTTTGTGTGCATTTTCAAATACAGACATTGTGGCAAGATGGTTTAATAAACTTACAGTGTTGTAGCCATTGTTTCCACATGGAATGTATTACAGGCTTCCCCCTCATGGAGATCACAGGTTATAAGTACAATCATATTTAATTCTATGAAATTGATTACTTGGGAAGATTTCTGGAGCTCTCAATTCACCTGTTTCACTATTCACGTAGCATTTGGCAGCAGTATCATGTATATGCTCATCCTGAAATGAAAGCCTTCTATCCCAGTTCAGTTTTCTGAAACACTGGGAAATCAATGTTTTTATGGTCACTGACACCTCACATTTTCTCTTGTTCCCCCACAATTTTTAGTGTATAACCTTATGTTCCATATTCCATTTAAGGGTATATTGTGACAGATTTATTATCCTATTTTAGGTGAAAGACTGAGAATGTTCCACTATTATTAATTATCTATCCTATAACCATGTAGCTAAAAAATCTGACACAGAAAACATATTATAGGTATTTCTAGTAAACATTATACCACTTTGTTAATGATGATGCCAGCTGAAAATTCATAGCTGAAATATGATTGATATATAATTAAAAAAACATCATCATATTAGTAAAGAATTAGGGAAACTTCTTTCTGCTTAAATTATGTCCAAACTTTCAAGAAAATTAATATCATTCTTGACAGTCTGAAATGTTTGAGGTATAATTTGACTTGGTTTTCCCAGTTAAATACTCAGGTTTTTTTTAATTAACTCTCAAACTTTTTCTGAGACCTCACTATGCTGTCTGTTTTGCTAAGTGTATGCATTTAAATCTCAGAAGTAAATAAGCTTTTTCAGCTGCACTGTCCAAGAACCCCCTGAGTCTTTTCACTGTCTGAGCGCACATTGTTGTCCCAGAGAAGTACCCTAGCAGAGCTGGCCAGACTACCATTTGGTTTTAATTGAATTTTTCCAGCCAATTATTGCAAACATTGAATGACAATATGCTGTAATTTTTTACACATCTAAAGATTTTAAATTAAAATATACAATAAAAAAGGGTTTTTTTTTTCTTCTGTGTAGTGAGTTATATTTTGTCACGTCACTGTAGAAAGTCCCTACATTCAGGTTATATTTCCTTATTTAATATTTATTGTTAAAATTATTCCGTTTATTTTCTAGTCTATTTCTGTTTGTAGTATTAAGCTTAAAAAATGTTGACATTTACCTTGATATATTCTAGAGGTCATGATCTTTGTCAGCCATAGGGATTTAAAAGCCTGAAATTCCAGCTTTTCTGAAGATAAAAAGATCAACTTTTTAGCAATGTCTGTGGCAAACTAAGGTCTAACAGACTGTAATCATATATCAGTGTAAGCTCATACCTAGCCATTTCTAGTAGGAAGTATATAGATACAAAATAAGGAACAAATCAGCACTGGAAAGGAATATTGGTACCCAATCTACCAGTTATTCAAACATTTATAATAAAACTTTCATCTTCCTCCTTTCAGATGTAAATAACCTTGGGTTTTGGAGCATGATTTTTAATCTAAATAATTTTCTTGATCCACTTCACAAAGCAGCCTCATGAAGAATTCTGTGGGCATGACTGATATGACACACTGAGACGTAGGATAGGAAAAAGTAGTCAGAGACAAAGGGGATGGGGATGACAGCTTTAAAAGTATCCATTTCCTCTAATAACACATACTGGAGTGCTTGAATATACTTTGTTCAAGGGCCCTATAAAATATTAATAGTATTATAGGTTAAGCTGCTTGTGGAACAAGTAGTACTCTTTAAGAAAAAATGTTTGTCGCAAGAACATGGTCACCACTATCCTCAGTCATGGGTACATACACCATCATGGGTACATACACCACAATGTCATATCCTCTGAAACAGAAAACACTGATGCAGACTTCCTTCCACTGCTTGCAAGGAATGTGCTGTGTCAAAGCAGTTCTCCTGCATTCACACATCAGGTGTGTGTCACTCACAATGCTGGGCTGTCAGTTTCCCAACACAACATTCATAGAACATGCAAGCTGTTTCAAGTGACAGTGTCCACTTTATCTCTTAAGAGTTGGCGTACAATCCCTTTACACTCACCCAGAATAGCAAGTTTTCATATCATGTGAGTTCTATGACCAAGACTGAGAAACTTATGGCCAACTGACAGGTGGAGGGAAAAGACTCTGTATCATACCCATACCAATTTATCTTATTGACTCAATCCCACCATGATGGTGGATAACAGATGGTGATAGGAAATAGATTTTTCTTAAGACTTCCTTCTTAAAAGACCTTCCACTAGACTTTTCTATTACCTTCAGCAGTAAAGGGAAACTGAATTAATTATTTTTACTGAATGTGTATTTCTAAATTATTATTTATGCCAAATTAAAGCTATTTCTACAAGAATATACAAACTCTACTTTTTTTTTTTTTTTATCCTATATCTTCAGATGCATGCATTCTTCCTTTGAAATCTCCAGGGTTTCCAAATTTCCTCATCCATCACTCACAGGATAAAACATCCATAAGTGAGTTACAGTGACAACATCCCTCAGAGAAAGAGAAGAACTGGAGGAAAAGCACTGCAGCATCATCACACTATCTCTTGCCTTACAAGTTTTGACATTTTCTCCCCAATTATTTAATTTTATCATCCTTTACCTCTTGGAAACCATCTGACTACAGAAAGTCATGGCTGTTTGGAGCATTTCTGAAAATATCATAATCCTCATAAGAACAGGTTTGAAGAAAGGGAGTGAGAAAGATGCTGCTGAGGGTGATGATCTGTGGGTTTTTTGTTGTAACATTTGCTTTGCTGTCTCTCATGCGTTAGCTGTCACAGAGAGTAGGCATAGACCATCATGCTTATTACTTTACTGATGGGCCTAACCTTTGTGACAGTGCTCTGGTGTTTTTTGAAGCCTTTTATAATTTTGGGCTCCATGATATTTATGGTATTTAGTACCATGATTTAATTATTTTCTTTGTGAAAGCACTTGCTTTGTATTTAAAATAATTTGTTTGCATGCTGTTTCTTCTTTGCCTGTAAAAGTTTTAGTCATCATTCATTTTAATGATGCTCTATTACAGCCTCCTTTAACTGTTTTTTTACAGTTGAAAAGTCCTAGTTTACATAATTTCTCTTCATTTGGTCGATAAAATTGATTATATTTTCTTTCTAGATTTTCTAGTGCTGGAACCTGTTCACAGTGGACATACTATTCAAGTTGTTAGACAAATGCAGACTTGAACAGCAATATAAGAAAATTCTTTATTATACTTCCATTTTTAAATGTTGATGAAGAACTCTTCTACACATCATTCTACATATCTTTTTTGATAAGCAAATCTTAAAACTCTCATCAGCTGGATAATGCTATTTTTCCTTTTCGTTAGTGTTTTGGTTTTATTCCTTTGCAAACTGCCTTGATTAATTCTATTATCTCTGCTCATATGAATGTTTTTGTGTGTCTTCCAAAACTCACTTTCGGTTTCATAATCCAAACTCCTGAGGCATGATGGATGATTCCATGAGAAATTATCAATCTCATTATTTTAAAACTCTCTTTTAAATTATTTCTATTTAAGCTATTGTAGAACATCAATATGACAGATTTTTCTAGGATTTTGTCCTTAAATCCCTTTTGTGTTACCCAAAATGAATCTCAAACAAATTCAGTGGTTTTATTCATGTTACAAAGCAAAACAGGTTTTTGGTAATTTATTTTATTCCAGAAAAAATTCTTTAGCCTCAATATGAAGGCCCTCTAGCTCTGAGCCATGCTGCTTCCAGGCAAACAAATCCTCCCTAGAAGCCCAGCCTTTAGTGATCTATGACAGTTTTTAGATAGATGAGCCTCTCAAACATTGAAACATCACAGTTGAACCTCATCTACATGGCTTGCAAAATGTTACACTCTCAGGCACAGGGCTGTTTCAAGCAGAACTTCTATCACCCTCGATATCTAGAAATAAACACAATCTGGACAACTACAATTGCATCCAATCCAACTCTGAGAGAGCAAACTCTTGAGCTACAGAGGACTCTGGGCCTGGTAACAAGCCCCTCAACCTTCTCACAAAAATACATAGACAGACAGTTTTGACCTTGCACTCTTGCAAAACTGCTGCCTTTGTTCTGTGGCTGTTTTAATTAATGAGCTTACTGGGTCTTATCACATGAAATGACAAGCAGAATGTAATTTGTTTTGTCTGAAAACTGAAGGTAGTCACACTTTTAAAGAATAAATCTAGTTTAATTTAGTAGAGTTTAAAAAAAAATTTAACAATGTCATCTAATTATTATTTTGGGAAGGTTTGGATACAATTTTCACAGTCAATCAACTAGATCTGAATTAGTTTTGCCTTTACTTGCAATCACTCAGCAGAATATCCACTTGGGAGCAGCAAGAATTATTAAAATATCCAGTCAAACAAAAGGTCCCATTCCTTCAAGGACAGAGGAAAAAAAGATACTTAAACTTATGCTTGACCCACTTCTACCTAACTAATAAAATTAAATACAAATACACTATAAATTTACAAATAAAAATAGAGTTAAAAATAAGGATATGAATATATAAGAAAAGGAAATTAATGAAATGCATTTTTAAAATTTCTAGCAGTATGAGAGTAAACAAAGAAAAAACATCAAGAGCTAAGCTCCACAACTGTTTAAAAAGTCCTCAAGACGTTAAGAAAGTGTACTCAGTGTAACAACTCCTGGTTTATTTTTTCATAGTGTAACTGACCTATAGGAAATTCCCTGGGGATGAAATAGGTTCTGCTGCACTTGTTTCTTTTATAATCAGGAAAAAAAGCATTATAAAATGCCATCACTCTGGGCTCAGAAGTTTGCTGCTCTAATTAAAAAGTGAATGTTCTCAATGTTTTGCCAAATAAAGCTCTTTTATAACAAATAACCTTTTGATGGGGAAACCACACTGTTTGGACACCAAAAGGTAATTTTAAGGCTTATCTTGAGTGTGTGCCATGGTAAATACAGGCTAGAGCTTCATGCCTTTCCTCTCTTTACTGAGGAATCAGACGTATTTCAGCAAACAGCTTGTACAAATATTCTACTGTAAATGTAACCAAAGTTTGGGGTGACAAATTCTCTTCTAATGACATTTTTGGAAGGATTGCACACACTCTTACATTAGGGAAATGGTTCTATAGGATAATGTTGTGGCCCATTTTCTAATATTAACATAAATTTGTACTGCTTTTGTTTAACTGCCACAGAAAAACTCCTTTTGGTCTGACTGGTTTTTTTTTGGCCTTACTCTAATATCTTTTCTGCTTAATTCTTTTTTTTCAAGTCTGAGGTTATTCAGACAAGTTTCATTTGAACTGAGCAGCTCAGAAAACTCAGTAACTATAAGGGATTTAAAAAACATTCAAAATGTAGATGTTGATAGCTATGGGTTCAGTCCTGGTCTATCTAATGTTAATTTCACAGTCTTTTAAGTAACTGCAGTGTCAGTCCATAAACAGAGTACCCACAGGCAACACAGTAGTGGTGACAGAAGCTGTGGCATCCTAGCTTGCAAACCTTGGTAAAGGGGAGGTGGAGGGGAGAGGGGAGAGGGGAGTGGGAGAGATGGCTTTCCTCTATAGTTCTGCCCTCCTTTCCATCAGCTTTGGAACATGTGTTTAAGGTATGGTCATTCAAGTCTAATGCCATGTGAGTTACAATGTAATATGAAGCATCTCGCTTGATTTTTGTTTGGTTTTTATCCACAGATCCCTTAGTTTGACTTGGTTCAGTCCTGAACACTGAATTTCCATTAGTAAATAAGCTGAATACAAAGCTGTCTGGACAAATTGTAGAGGGTCTCTGTGGTCACTGAAAGGCAGGAAGTGACATTACATTTTGAGGAGCACTCAGTAGCTTGCAGATTTTCCTCTGGAGTTAGTAAAAGTGAAAGCAGCTGGGCCACTAATATAACAACACACCACCATCTTCAGCTAGGTAACCCCAGTTTATGGTATTGTCATCCACCCAAGATCTTTATCACCTTCAGTGAGGCTTTTTCCTTTTGTCAAGGAAGAGATCTGTGGTCATTGCAAGCATGCACAGTTATTCCCAGAAACCTGAAAGAAGTAGACAGCATGTTGATTTTTCAACCCGGGATATGCACAGTAAAAGATAAGAAGTTGAGGTAGCAAATATTTTGATATCTACACATCTTTATATGCTATAGTATTTCACAGGATATATTAAACTTCTAATGTCTTATTACCATGACAAGACAAGAATTGCAAACAGTACAGAACTGCAGGTAATCCATTTTTATGACAAGTTTTCAGTGTGAATGAGGAATAGCAAGCATAAGCCATTCTCATTACTGTATTCTCGTTGTCCTCTATAGATGTCACACCCAGGGCAATCTGTTCAGTTATTTTTTAAAAAGAATTATATTTCATTTTATTAGATGTTCTTGAGCAGACTAGTTATCTGTGTTAGCCACTTCCAAAAACAAATGTAAATTATCCTTGCTCAGACAGTTCAAGAAATGCATGTCAACAATGAATAATAGTTAGGAGAATTTATGAAATATCTAAATGCTTTAGAGAAATTAAAGTCATTCTGCAGATTCTGGTTGTACAGATTCTATTTTGATGTGTATGCAAATTAGTGTACAGTAAGGCAGTTATAATGCATGCTTTTTTAATGAACCACAGAATATACATATGAACCTTAATTAGAGCTCTTGGGAACAGCATTGCCTAAATCTAATTTGCTGACATGCTGTCATAAGGTCAAGTAAGTCTTTAAAGAAAAGAACTCTAGTAACCTGAGATCAGAGTCTTCCAGATTTTTCTTCAGCTTTCAACCACTGCTTATTCATGCACACATTCAGTGGAAAAACTAACCCTTTTTGATAATTCACAAGGCTCTAAGCCCTGCTGTTACCATCCACTGAAGCCATTAAGTACTACATTATAAATTAACACACATTTCTTACACTATGACTCTGGCTTTGTCTTTTTATTTGTCCTTCACAGAAAAATAATTTCGAGGATTGCAGAAGATGAAGAAAACAATTTCTATAAACTATTAGATCTTCCTTGCACTTGCACTTCTTTACTGCCATCTCTATATAAAATTATTCATGTAGCTCAGTTTATTTATTGACAACTTCCTCAGCATTAATTGCTGTTTATTTGAGTTTACAGGTTACTTAGAAGGATACTGGCACTTATTAACATACAGATACCTGTTCAGCACAGTGGCAATGTTTTGGCAGAAATTATTTTTCCTCTGTACTTTCATAGAATTAAAGGTCTTTAACATAAAAAACAAAAACAAAACAACAGCCCAATGAAATGTATTTTTTTAAATTTCCTATGTTTTTTTGGGTTTTTTTTCCTAACAACTCTCCTGATAAAGTCTGGGAAGTTCTTGGTTGTAAAACATTAAATAATCTAGGTCAAAAGTCTAAAAACGTATGGAATTTTCCACAAACAATAACACAGAGTTTTGCAGTTAAATTTAGGATTAGAAAAGTATAGTATAGATTGCAATTTTACTGATATATTGCATGCTAATCTCACAATTCATAATTATGTTAAAAATATGCTGAAATGGCTAACATCTAAAAATATTACATTAATAAAAGTTTATTATTTGGGATTAGGACTGATTCTAGATTATGACAGTGAAGAAAATAAATGCATCCTTCTATGGTTTTACTGTGGATGCATTTTTAGCAGAAGGGTTGTTTTATCCTAAATTTACATAGAACGATGGGTTTATTCTGATTTATCTGGCATACACTAAATCAATATTTGCCATTCATAGCTCTTTTGAATAGGGCTTTTGCAAACAGATTTGAACATCATCTTGATGGCTTTCTTTTCAATAATTTTTAGTTATTTTAGATCCTCCAGGTGAGGCTAAATTCTCACTATGTTTGGCACTTCATAAACTAGCAAGATAGACTCCCTTTATCAAGGAACATGCAATATGAGTAGCAAAGTCGGAGGAAGAACACCAAAATAATCTTGCCATATTTTAAGGAAGGGAAAGGTCCATGACACTGATAGCTTTTTGATTTGGTGCTCATAAATTACATTCCAAACATCATGAAGTATATGCCTGTTTTCAAAACAAGCACTTGACTTTCATTAATTATAAAAGTAATTCCTAATTACTAAGGAGAATTATAAGCTCATGCAGTATTCTTAAACCTAGCATATGAGGAATTTGTATTTCCCTTACAATTATAAAGACATAGAGGAGAGACTTGTTTCTTGATTTGATTCTTATTTAAAGGTAGACTTTCTTTAAAAAATAATTCACTGTAATTAGAGATTTTTTAATTTATCTTTTAAAGTTACTAAATGGTTGCTTTCTGGAATTATTATTTTGTGAACTTGGTCTTGGTAAAATCTTTAATTTTTGGAGACATCTTGTAATTCCTGAAATTCCTCTTCCTTGGACAACCTTCATTTTTATTTTAAATGGTAAAGTATGAAAAAGTGTCCACTTAAGAAACATTGAGAAAAATATTTTGGTAAGAACAAGTTTTGTGATACACTTAGTTTATGCAGAAATGTCCTTGATAAATATCTGAGAAAAAAGTGCATATTTTGTGCAAAATTTTGAGCTACATTTTAAATAATGAAATTTATAAATAAGCTATCTCTTATATTTCTTTGTTATCTTCATCTGTATATTTGTGTCTTCGTTTATAAGTATGTGTATATGTGTGTATATATATATATATATATATATATATGTTCATTTTATGCAAACCACTCTCCTTATAATTAATTTTCACTGTATTGGATGCCCAGCAGCTCCCTGTAGCACCCAGAGTTCAAGCTGTCACTCTTTCATCCCTCATTTCTGTTAGTCCTCTTTTTTTTTGTGATTTGTGTTCAGTTGTCCAGCCCTTAGCCCCCTCATTTTTTTCCCCTCAGCTCATGTTGTCTCCTACTAATCAGAGGTCACTTTCCTTTTAGGAGTAATTCAACCTCTTACAACATTAGATCTCTTATCAATATTCCTGTTTAAAAATCTTTTGTCCAATCTGTTTGTATTGAATGTTTTTTGAAAAATTGTGCTTTGCAAATTATGCCCTTCTTAACATAGCTTTCTCCACCCATTTTATTTTCCAAACTCTTTTTTCTGCTGTCTCCATTCATTTTCTGATGTCATTTTTCATTATTTCATCTCTCTGATTCTATGCCTGATCTAGCTCCACTTAGATAAGCTTCCCACTGAAATTAATAACTCTTGCAAAAATGAAATACTTCAATCTGGAACCTCTCTCTTTTTCTCTGTGCAAAGCCTGTCCCCTATTCAAAGTGCTCAGGCACAGGACAGTACAGCTTCAGTTTTAAAGATGTTTACATAATTTGAGGGCATTACGGCACTTCATCTCAGGAGGCTGATTGCTTCAGTCTGTGCATGACAGCCCAAATAAATTTATCCCTCTTTCCAGTTTTGGGTCCTTGAGTTGGTTGTCAGAGCCTTATCAGTGGTTTGGTGAACCAGAGAAACCAGACAACTCAAACTTCACAAAGGACACTCTCAGGAATTTCTGAATAGTTTATTTTTCTATCTGGCATAAAGGGATCTACAGAGATTTCTGTGGAGGAGCCCAAGTGACCAGGGCCAGGAGAAACAGGGAGCAGCACCCTACAGCTTTGCATGCTTGCTTATTTTCTTTATAAACACTGACCATGGACACTTGCTGTTCTTTCCAGTTGTAACACTGGCTCCTTTTGCTGCATTTGCCCTTGAAGAATCCATTCAGAAGATAGTTGGACATTAGCTTATGTATGACCTCATTATCTCTGAAAGAGGTATAAGTCCAGATAAATGCCCAAGTTACCCATTTTAATGTGGATGCTTTTCAGACAGGCATTCAGCACATTAGAATAAGAAATTGTCATTAGTCATAATTTCAGTTGTGTGAGATTACTTTTAAGAAAAAGATCTGTTGCATGTGTATGGCTGCTCCAACTATTGATTTGGCTTTTGGGCTACATCCAAAATACATTTGATGAACTTACTATTTATAACCAGACCCTAACATTGAAATTTATTAGAGGAGTTTATAAGTAGAGGTATACAATTCTGAATGTAAATAGAAAAAGAAATCACAGCTTAGCAGTGTTCAGTAAACCACTGTGAATAATTTTCTCTCCTGACTTCTTCATATATCATCGATTAATTCAGAGCAAAATCTAAAGTATGCTTAGCACCAAAATTGTTTCAATATGGGTCTGAGGACAGCATGCTTGAATGGTGAAAAGAATTGTGAAAAGCACACTGAAAAATGAAAAGGAGATTTTTCATTGCCTTCAGAAAGCTTCATTTAAGTTCCTAGATCAGGCTCATCCTTCACGTATTTGTGAGTGAGCCGAGGCTTACTTATTTGAGTATTTTACTTAATACTTCACAGCTTCTGGTATAAAATACGTGTCTCCCTCAATGTGAAGAAGTGTTTCTCAGGTTTAAAATTTGTAATATATATATACACATACAGACATACATATGTATGAAAGCTACAATTTATACAAATATCTACCTGTATAAAAAAATCCTTTCATGATGAAGGAACAGTTTGTATGTGGATGGGAAGCGTTACCTGAAAACATATGTCTGGCCAATGCTTTCCTTAAAAATACTTCTGACAGACTTGGTTTTATTAAATCCATCATTTTGAAACTAGCTGCTATGCTGAGATGATAATGGTGGTTGGTAGCTCTAGGCTTTCCATGATTATTACTATCTTCTGAAGCAATAATATAAAATATTTGGGAAGGGATTTTTAACGTGCTGTTTCACTGACTGAGCACATTTGAAAGAAAAGAGTAAAACAGTTATTTGTCTTGACAGTCCCAATGTCTTTATTCTTATAGTATTTACCCAGTATTGATTTATATGCTCTTCTGTATAAATAAATATATCAATGGCAGCTGTCATTAACTGCCTTCAAATAGTGCAAGAGCTGGTGCAACTGATAGGCAGGTTGGCAGAATCCTTGGCTGAGCTAAGTGGCATTTGTGTTTCTTCTGCTTCTGCTATCAGCCGTGTAAACTCTTCTAACAAATGTTTTCATACACACGGGGATTCTCCCCGTGGCATGGATCCACTGGCTGGCAGGGTGAGGTGAGCTTTGCTGTGGGGCAGACTCCTGAGAGCTGTGTAGGGGAAGAGGAAACCAGCAAACCCTCAAAAGTAAAGCAAGGAGTCTTGAGGAGCAGCCTTGTTTCAGGTATTTTGTGCCTCTAGCAGTGATATGTGGAATATTTTTAAAGACAGGTGTTTAAAGAGTTTATTTTTAAGATATATCACAGACTAATAGCAAATTAGGGAAAATAATTGATAATTTTTATGTACACATAGAGAGTTTAGGTTCTGGGAAGGAAAAGAATGTCTCAGCACTAAAAAAGTCTCCACCATGTGCTGTTAAACATAGCATAAAATTAGGCCCACATTTTCCAAATACGTATGGATGTACTTAACTTTATTATCTTGAACAGTCAAAAGGTGCAAAGCCTGAGAATCAACGAGGAAGAATTTTACTATTATTATAATGATTTAATTATCACTATTTTAACTTTAGGCTCTGAATTCCCTGTGCTTAGGGCTCATTTGTGTCCTTTTTAATGGTCTAATTTACCTTTAAATGTGAGCAGCAAACCATGTGAGATTTTTCTGGAACACTTTGAAGTCCCAGATTTGAAAGTGCCTCTTTTGCCAGTTATCTGAGGTGAGAATCAGGTCAGCTGTATTGTTTAAACAGCTTTAGTCTGAAAAAGAAGTTTGGTTAAATGAAAAAATAAGATGACATTTTTTACCATTTAAAATGTGAATATTTCTGAGAAACCATCCTCATTCAAGAAAAAAGTACCTTTTGTCTCTCATACTTGCCGCATAACCTTAGAAAGGACACCATTAGATCATGCCTGGCAAAACAGAGCTTATTATTCTTATAACAAATTATTTGCTAGGTGCCAACATTGTGCTGCTTCACAGAATCAGGAAGAGATGGAGACAAAGCTCCTGCCATGAGGATTTTACAGTCTAAATATGCAGATCAGACAAATCCACTCCAAAATGCAAAGCATGTTGCTGTGTTTTCATTTGAGAAGGCAACAGTGTCTTTGCTGAAGTTAATTAGCCCTTGTGGATAGAAAAAAGTTAATTTTTAAAACATATTTTAGTTAATATAAATAGCACATGGGGCTGATTCCAGGACAAACAGGTACACAGAAGTCTGTAAAGTAGCTCAGAGACTGAGACAGGCAGTAATGGGATGACAAAGAAGAACCAGTGGAAGGGCAAGGACAGAAGTTCAGGCTTGATGTGAGAGACAAAAAAGCTGTGGAAGAGAATGATAGAGGAGAGCGATACTTGTGCAAATATACAAAGATCTGTACAGATACATTTTAAATTAAGTGCTAGCAAATCTCCCAAAATATTTTGATTGTCTCTTGAAAATACCAATTTATCTAAGGAAGCATGACAGCAAGATAGGATGTAGTTTGTGGATGTGTTAGTAGGTGGTGTACTTTTAATCAAGTAGGAGTATGTTTGCAGAATGCATCTGGGGAAATATGTCAGGAATTCCAATTTCCAAACACAATCTTGCTTAAGTAGTATTTCAAAAAATGGGGAGAAAATTTGTCTTAGTTTGTTTATTCCTTCTCATGGATTTTGATTACATAAAGTTTCACTGCTCTTTGAATTTTTCTCCCTCCAAATACCTTGAGGAATTTTGGCTTTATCCAGTTTAAATCCATTTCTCACTTCGGTACATGGCATAAAATCTACTCTACCCATCAAAACATCTATTTCTGTGACTTGTATTAATGAGAAATTATCTATTATCAGGTATCTCAGGCTTAAATAATTAATGTGGCTTTTGAAAGACTATGGGAGAATGGTCAAACTAAAAAAATTAAATTGAGAAAATTATCAATAATTTGCACCATTATAAACCATATGCCTTGATACTATAACAACTGCTTTGTATTAAATTTCTGTGGTATAAGTAAAGCATCTGTTTTAGAAAACACAATATTCCCTAGTTATTAATAAAACTGGGGCCACTTTAATTGTTTTTGAATGTCAGTATTGTGTTACCCAGGGCCTGCTGTGTTGCATTCAATTCATTTTTAGGCACAAGATCACAAAAACAATTTCAATAAAACCCACAGGGAAACTGGATGTTCAGGTTGAACCTTTGTCCTTAAACTATAATGTTTTCATCTTTAAAATTCAATCTCCAGAAAAAAGAGGATAGCCTAAAGTGAAATAACAAATCTCTCTGTGGTCGCTTGGGGCCACGTGGAGTAACATCACCATACATGCTCCTAAGGGTGATCTTAAAAGCATTTTGCCATATTGCAAGCCCAAAGAAGATAATTTTTGGTCTCTCAATTCTTTTTTCAGAGCTGCTATTTGTCAAAGGACTAATTATAAGAATACATTTCCATTGAATGGAAACAGAAATTTTGAATGTAATGGAGAGTGACAATAATTCTAAAATTCTCTATCCACATATAGGATGTGCAGCCCTGGTTTTTAGATGCTACTCTCTAGTTCTTGGACCACTTCAACAGCAGGAGAGCCTTAAATTCTCAGACTAAGGAAATTATCTTAATTATATTAGGGTGAAACAGGCATATTTTCTGGGCAAAGCAACATCCAGGAAGTTATAACAGCTTTGTTGTATTTGTCGTATGAACATCATAGCCTGGCTTTGCATGTTTTGCATAGATGTATAAATGCCTGTATTTGAAATTCCAATATTTTTTGGAAGTGTTTGAAGCTACAGGATGCTAGGATAACTACGGGATCTGCCTTTGATAGTTGATTTCTGTTTTTCTGATTGACAGTTGTTAAGATTTGAGATTGCAAATTCTCATTAGCTCTGAGGCACCACTTCACCAATAGTTTAATCCTGTTTCTGGAGACAGGATGCTTATGCCATACATCTCATACCATAAGTAAAATTCCTCAGTGTGGTCATAGTGGTAGTTAAAATGCTGCACTTAGCTGCAACTTGTACCAAATATACAATAATTTTTACTGTCTGCTGTTAAAACTGTTTATATAGGTCTGATATTTGACTGTTTGCACATGTGCAATTTTTTCTTAAAAGAATTAAGGTTTTTCATGTTGTGGAGGAGAATGTGAAGATCTAAAAATGTGTTGGTGAAAGGTAGAATTGCAAATTATGGAAAATAAGGTCACATAAATCAGTCATTTTTGACTTGTCTTTTGACATCTAAAGAGAAAGATTCTTCTGAATGCCAGAAATATGGCTTCAAGAGTACAGTGCTTTATATGATGATTGGGAAGCTTATGGAGAACTGGCACAAGAAATACTCTTGTGTTTCTGTTGTCACACCTACTTGAACCTGTAAAATTAAAACTTGGTTTGTCCAAGTAATGTTTGCAGATTGTTCTCCCTTTAGGACTGACCATTGCTGTACATCATTTACTTTGAAGGTTTTTTTGCACATGGTGAACAGCTGAAGTCTGTCTTAACAAGGTTTAACCTTCTTTTAACCAGGAAAGGCAGAGATGTATTGTGGTCGTGCATGGCACAGGGTTATCAGTTGAACTGTAATTGAACAAAAGTTCCTGTAATTTAATTCCCTGATACGCAGTAATTTTGGAGAGTGTGATGCTACTTCTTTGGAGCATGACTAGAGTATTTAACAAAATGCTGATGGGTTGAAATGTGATGCACCAGCTGTGCAGCTAAAGTATTTGCATGGTTAAAGGTGGGAGAGTCAAAAGTGTATGGTATTTTCCAGTGAAATCTAATTATTACTGAGGTCTTACTGGTTTTAATGGTCATAAACTTAGACCCCAGCTTTGGAAACTCCTGTTCTACATACTATTATTCCATTTAATTGGGAAAAAAAAATTTACATTGCTAGTATGTTACAGATGTATCAGGCAGTGCTAGTACCACAATATGATCAATTAAACAAGCTCAGTCTCTAATCATGGTGTGGCAAAGGAATAACCCTCAGAAAAGGTATTCTATTATTTTTGTTAATTTCCCTTTTGAACTAAAATGGTTTTATTCAACCTAAAGGTAACAGCTCCCAACAAATAAATTATTATATTATTCATTAACTAATAAAAATAGTGCTGTGTTATCAAATTAAAACATAATTTAATTCAGAGAGGTAACAAGACAATGTTCGGACGGCAGACTAAACTCCTGTTTTCTCAGCTATTATATGTTAATTTATGTCATTGATTCACTGTCATTAAAGCCAAAAGCCAGATTGTTATTGATATTCAAGGTGGGTAGAGCTGAAAAATCTGAACATTTACTACATCTTTGTGAAAATTATCTAAATCAAATTACAGAATTCCATCACAATGTGCAAATGTTGGAATAAGCCACTACCAAAATCTTCTGTGAAACATATTTCTTACAGAGAAAAAACACTAAGCTTAACATTATTTACTCAGATTGTCTTGCCTCTGTCATATGTAATAAATTGTGCCTTCTGCCTGTTAAAAGGCATAATGGGATATATTACGGCATATATTAAGAAATATTTTAGAAATACATAATTTAAATACACTTTTTTGGTTTTGGCTACCTAATTTTATCAGAACGGTTTCAGTGGCCAAGGACACATAGATTTCTATATCTTCAAGGTGATTTTTTTTTTCCTCTGATATATTATCTTTTTAAATTTATCACAATATTGCAGGACAACTTAAAAATATAAATATTGGCAGATGAGTGACTTGAGGGTACACTTTGTGAGTTTTATGCTAAGGGTAAATATTTAGCATCTATGGTTTGGTTACAGGAATGTCATCTGTTAAGGGTATTTTATTGATCTTGGCTCAGTAGCATTTTCCTCTAAACTATTCTTTCTTGCTTATGCTTTTAACTTTTTTTAAGCTCTTCACACTTTGCCCTAGCTCAAAAAAAAAGATATAGAAAAATTGTGTTAGTTGGGAAAATATGATTCCTCCACTGGTGTTTTCATATTGAGAGAACCTGTAAAAAACAATGCAATCTCTAAGGTTTAGAATGGTGTATGGGGTCTGTCAATAGCTAGGATTATATGGCTACTGAGGAAAAACAGCAAGCAAATTTTAAGTTCCAATTTCATACCTCTGCTATGGCAGGATGTAGTCTTTTCTGCTGGAACAGAATTCAGTTTATAATGCTTGACCATAATACTTTCATGAAACTGCTTTCTTGCGACTGTAGATGTGAATGTTTCACTGCAAATACATTCTCCTGGTCTCCCAGAAAGTAATGGAACTGTTCAATTGTTTAAGTGCCTCTGTGTTTACAAGGACAAAGCCTAAATTTTCACTGAAGACCTCCTTCTGTATAGATAAAAGGCATAGTAGAATACACAATAAAACAGAATGAAAGCATGAAGTAGTTTCAAAGGCAATCACAAAGTCGTTAAAGTCATTTGCATATTCAGATGCATCCAGGACACAATGCTCTAATGCATTAAATGTTCTCATTCTACGACCATCAGGCAGCAACATACATTTTCTCCTACAGCTTCCATTAAAGTTACCTACCATCCTCATACTTCAAGAAGTTAGACCAGAAAATCTACATTTGATGACATGTGATCCAAAAATTATATGTTTACCCATGAAAAATAAACAAACAACCCCACAAGCCTTCCTTCAACTGAGGAAGAAAAGCATATGCATTCTGGTGACAGAGCAGCATAAGCTTTGGTTCAGGTAATTGGATGGGGGTGTACACGAAGACCTTGAAGGTGCCTGGGCTAGAGTATCCCCAAGACATTTTAATAATGTAATTCGGACCAGTGCTGTGCATTCCAAAAGCAAAATAAATTACTCTTTGTTAGTTGTTTTCATGACTACCAGGGACCATTTCTAGTGGGGATGGTTTTTTTCTACCCAGAGAAAGTATGAATTGCATTAGAGACTTTAAAATTAATCTCAATTTCCCTTCAATTTGGTGACAGAATTTTAACAAGTTGCTTCCAGGAACCCTTGAGAGCTTCCCTCAGCATCTCATTCTGTTAAAAACTTAGATATATCCCTGCAAGTACTATGGAATTTAAAATACAGTTATAAGCATTTTAAAATTGGTTTTGGTGCGTCACCACTATTAAAATTTCTATTAGTTTTTTATTACATGTAATTCCCCTGTAGCACCATGGAGTTGCCTAATAACAAATTTACTCTTCCCTATTATAAATTGTATGGGATAAAGTTGAGAACAATAATGTAATGTAAAACTCTCTGTTCTGTTTGTTGCAACTTCCTCAAAAGTTTTTTTTTTATTTGTTGCTGTTGTTGGTTTTGCTTAAATTTTTACATTTATCTGTACCATGCTTCGTAGAGGCATTTTTGCTAACAATCCTAACTTGAATGCTGTGGATAACAGACCTCTGTGAAAGTTGCAGCTTCCAGAAAGTTGTTCTCATTTGGTTTCAATGAATAAAGATTTTAGTGTAGTATGTAAATTCTTCCTCTCAAAGTCCACTCCCTTTCCTGACTTTCAGGTAAAACATGGCTTCTTTCAAGCTCCGAATAGACCATAAATTCCCCAGTTTAGTCTCCTACACCAGAGAATTTCCATTAGGGTTATTTTTTTCAGTTTCTATTTCAGAGGGAAATGAGGCAGATGATCTGTGTCAGGGGAAATTTGTTGCAGATAGCAGTATGTTTGGGGTGTTCTGTAAAAGTCTACAGAGATCTTGTGTTCTTAAATTGGGAGGTGTGCTATCTGAATAGTTAAGTATCTCTCATTTTTGTTCAGACTAGTATAAAACCCAATTTGCACAGAATAATTTTTTAAGTTATGAACAAACACCAAAAATATTTTGTGCTTTGTTTCAGGTTAGTGCAGGAAGAGTGCTTGTGTTTAGTTTATGAAGGCTGAATTATTGTATCACCCCCTTCACATTTCTTTATAATACCAATAAATACAAGGGATTCTACTGTGGGAAGACTATCATGCTGGCTGTGGTGAGGATAAATTTGGTTAGAGGAAAAAGAAGGTCTACAGCATGGATTGGCTCATAATTAAAATAGAAAAATACTCAAGGAAAAGACACTTGACAAGAGTTAAGGGACAAAGGGACAAGAGTTATATACTGACCAGAAACTTTTGATGAATATTTAAAATCTTGTAAAAAAAAAAAAAAGAAAACTCATTGTTATGCTGGAAAATAAAATGCAGATTTATGATGTTGGCGTAATAATTTTTCCGTGGGTAAAAGAATTTCAGATGCTTGTAAACTGGGAAGTTGAGGCAAAAAAAAACAACTTCCAAAGCTCACAGGTTTCAGGGTCATTAAAAATACAATATTTGTAAAGCAGATATAAAATACTTGGTATGTGAGTGGATCAAAAAGGAGCTAACAGAGCAATTATAGGTGGACTGGAGGATTTGAAGGAGGAAGAGAGTGTGCTTGCTAAAGCTTGAAAATAAAAAAAAAAAGAGGAAGTCAAGTGTAAGGGAAATCAGATATTATTTCTTCTTGGTCTCTTGCCAAACTTCCCATTGAAGAGGCAAACCTTTATTCCAGTAAAGAACGTTTTCTTGCCAAAAATGTGGAGTTGGCTACTTTGCTCTCAGCCAAGCTGAGAATGAATTATGAAAATAAAACTTACATCTACTGGGACCTTCAGTTGTCTGCTACAAAATGTTGAAAGCGACTTAATTCAGGAAGATCTGGATTCTAGCTCAGGCTCAGAGGGAACTTGAGGGCTTTATGGCTTCCTTTTTTTCTATCAAGTTTTATAGTCCATATTTGTAGTAAAATAATGTTGTTTGAAGTTTGTATGTTTCATGGGAGTGGTGCCTTGAAGAAGTTATTTCAGTTAAATGGCACCAGATGGAGTGTTTAGTTTGTGACAGGATTCCACTGTTTAGCTTGAAATTATGTTCTTTATTTGATGGCTTTATGGTATCAACAGCTATTCTAATGGAATATATTCTTGCTCTGGCCCTTGGAAAAATGGGATAAAATACATCTTGAATCAATTTGGGGAAGAAAAAAAAGCTCTGGTTAGATAATAATGTAGAGGATTTTCTTTACTATGAGGTTTCATAACTTCATATCAGAGCATGAATTAATTTTCAGTTCAAAAGTATGTCTTGGTTCTCTTTGTACTATATAAAAATCTCCAGATACCTAGTTGTTACAGATTAAATCCTCAAAAGCAACAATAATAATTAATATTTATAATGAGGGTTAAAATATCTCTGTACAAATATAGGTACTCAGCACTTAATTTTAATTTTTATTTTTTAAATTTGTCACCTTTCTTTATGCTGGTACCATCTATATTTTAATCCTCCACTTTACAGCAAAAAGAAAAGCTTAAAGAAGACAGGAAGAAGCTTATCAGTATTAAGTTGCAGGACAATGAGATTGCTACTAATTGTGACACTAACTTTTAACAACTCATTGTCCAAAAGTAATGGGTGAGAGAGAGAAGGTAGATATGGAATGAAAATTACCATCCATAGAACAGAAATTAAAAACCTCACAAATTATTTTAAGAGTGAGAGGTCATCTGTATAAGGGGGCAGCCCTTCAGAAACAGAAAGCACAGCCATAAAAATGACAGTGTAAGTGATTTTATCTTCCTCGGAGGAGACTGGGCTCCTCAGCTAGGGTAAGTAGTGGTAAAGACTGGAGTGGGAAGATAAACATGTGGGAAATTTTATCTTCCCTAGGAAAAAAAAAAGAATCTGAGGACTTCTGGTAATAAGAAAGACTCTGAAAAGGAGACAGAAATCAGATTTCTTGTTTTGTGTGCCTTACTCAATACACTTTCTAAATACTTGTACTATTTAGTATTAGAGAGGTTTTACTCTAAATAAAAGGGAGAGGAAAAATGACAAAATGAAAAAAAAAAAGTAAAGAACTATTTTAAACTTTAAAATTAGCTCCAGTGGTTAATATAAAAGCAAACCCAGTCATAGGTCATTGAGACATCACCAGTGTGTGAACAGGTAAGAAGGGTTTGACAGAAAAGCGGATGGGAAGGTTTGAGATATCTCATGTCCTGGTTAGACTCAGGTATTGCTGGGCTCTGCACAATGAACACTCTTTTGTGAACTGTTCGCTTCTCTTGTTCACTCTGTTTTTAGTATTGTCACTGCTACTTTTGTTTCTTTTTTCATTGTTGTTTCCAGTAAACTCTTCTTATCTCAACCCATGATCTTCACCTTTTGTGCCTCCAATTCTCCTTTCCAGCCCACTGCAGGAAATGGAATGGGGAAGTGAGCTGGTGATGCATGATTTGGAGGGTTTCAATGGGAAGATTATATTGGGGAACACCATTCCTGTACCACAACATCTCATTGCTTATTTTTGGATCTAGGAGAGTTAGATTATAGAACACTTTGGCTCAGCTGTTATTAGCATGGGGCTAATAACACCAGGGCTATGGGTTCAATCCCTGTATGGTCCATTCACTTAAGGCTTGGACTTGATGATCCCATGGGTCCCTTCCAACTCAGAATAATCTGTGAATCCCAAGTATGGGTCCCTGTTGTACAAGGGTTTAGCTTCTCAGACACTTCAGGAATGTTTTGGTCCTAGCTGTCTCTAGATAGTGTGCCTAAATCACTTCTGAAATTGAGAAAAGGCACTCAGACATTCTTCAAAGTTTTGCTCCAGGTCAGTCACATCTTTTAAAAACAAAAGGAATATCTTGATTTGTAACCAGAAACACTTTGAAACCAAGAGGAAATTCTGGAATACTCACACACTCCCTGAAATTTTCTCTTCTGCAAGAAAATCACAGACTCCTGCCAGAGCTCAGTTCAGGTTTCCAGCTAATTTGAGGTGTGGCACACTGAAGGAAGTATGATTTATAGGAATTCCTTCATAAAATTTAAATATACAGCAAAATTCTATGAGCAGTTAACTCATGCCTTCTTTTTCAGGAATAGCGATATTACAGAGACATTGTAATGTATATTTTATTTTTTCAATAAAATGGTTTGAAATATATCCATTATTATTAACTTCTTATTCATAACTTTCTCAAACAGGTATTAATTTTTATACCTTCATTAGCTGAAAAGAAAAAAACAGTAGAAAAAAATTTCTGTCTATGAAAACTAGAATGAACTAATGCTGTTAAGAACCAACAAAAAAAATATTTAAAGTTATAAGGAGTTGCTGCCGCCATAGTCTCTTTGAAAAATGGCAGATTAATAATCACTAGAGAATATAGAGATCAAGACATTTCTAATTTCTCCTTCCTCAACTCTTAGTGTTTTTAGTTTTAGTTTTCTGTAAACACCAAGGCCAATCTGTAGTTTTCAGACTGGTTCTCCCCACACATCTGTAGAAACCAAACCAAAAAATTCAACCAACCAGCAAAACAAAACAAACAAACAAACAAACAAAGCAAAACAAAACAAAACCCAAAATCAAATAAAATTTAAAAAAAAATAAAACACCCAAAGCCCAAAAAAAACCAAGAAAAACAAAACCCCATAAAACAAAAAACCCAAAACAAAACAAATAAAAAAAAACCTACAGAACCCAAAATTTACGAACCCTACCTAAAAAAGCAAGCTGATTAAAACCTCTGAAGTATCAACAAAGAAACAACAAAGAAACCCCTTGGTTTCAATGATCTCATCTAAGTAGTCATAGTTTTCATTTTAAAGATACTTGATTAATTTGCTGCTCCTCTTTCCAGAAATGTTTTGACCTTTTTTTTGTAAGAAATGTGTCTTTATAAAGCATAGCAGAATCCTTCTTCACTGAAATGTTCTGACAAAGGATCTCTGTGGATATGATGGTTAAAGAGTTGAGCAAACACCCACTCTTGAATTGGTGATCAGCTGAAGTGCTCCTTGCACTGCTCACCTTTCACACCATGAGCTGTGTGACATTCCTTGCCTCTGCCATGCCCAGCTGTGGACACCATTCACTCTTCAGCTCATGGACACTCAGGAAGTTTTGCTTTCCATCACAGTCACAGAGAATTTGTTTGAAATGCCCAGTGAGCCATAAACCATTAGCAACCCACACTCCATGTCTGGAAGACCATCTAGATCAATAATCCTTTCAGTTATTCTAGAGGAAAAGAGGTCTACTTTACCTAAGAGTTATCTGCATGACAACTTTTTATGCACATATGCAGCTTCGTTTTTGAATGTTATTGTGACTTTTGTCACTATTTATTCTGCTTTTTATTTCTTTAATTTTCACAATCCCATCATATCCTAATATTTTGGCCAGATCTGTGTTCATGTGTCCCGTAGTGTTTTCATCTCTTCGTATCCTTGAAATCTTCGTGAAATATCTGAATTTACATTTGAGAAATGATTTTTCATTTTTTGGTGCTGTAATGAAGACCTCAGAGAAGTTCTTTACTGCCAAATACATGTTGTATTAGCACTTACACAATGATAGTTCATACAGAAATGTATATATTTCTATATAAATATATATATCATGCATATAAATGAAAACAGTGGAAGTGGAACAAATAACACTGCTTACTCTTTACTATTTCATCCTTTAATAGCTCAGCTGTTTTCTCTTTTTTCTTATAAGTAATCACCTTTCCCATCTGAAACAAATTAACTCCTGGGGAGGATATGTTCTGAGAGCTTTCATATGGTCCTTGTTACCAGGGAAACTACTTCTTTTGTCAGTATGTGTTCTGAAGCTCACAGACAGTGTAGATTGCTTTGTAACATCAGATGACAAGAGACAGCAAGGGCCAACTAGTTTGCATGTGGTTTCTGAGCAAAAAAAATAATTAGAGACTCTCACAACACCGGCCAACATTACTTATCCTGGACAGCTCTTCAAAACAGAGGTGTGCAAAGTAGTGTGGTTTATCTATGTATTCAGCTTCCTGCAGGTTGATGAAACAAATATTGTCCTGGGGGCAGGTGGGTGGGGGATGCAGTGCCGAGCATCTGTCGGTGCTGGGGAGTCCTCTGCCGGGGACAGAGTGTTGGGCGGCTGCTGGACACTGCAGGGCCCAGGTTTAAGAGGTCTGGAATAAGCTGCCAGAGGAAACCACTTTCCCTTCAGCAGGCTCTTCCTGAGTAGGTGTATCTCATTTTGAAGGTGGTTTGTAACACTTATTTTGTTTCTGTCACTACACCGTGAGTAATTTTCCAAATTATTAAGCCTAAGACTTCCAATTTCTAATGGAATATAGTACCTGAGAGCATATCCTTCTGATGAAAAATGTGAGGGTTTTGGAAAGATGGTCTGCTTTTTTATTTTCAGCAAAAAAATCCAACAGGTACAGTGAGGAAGTAAAGCAGAGCAACACACATACCTTGTGATAATTTCTGCTGTTTCAGAAGCTTCTCTGATTTACATTTTTAATCTGTAATGAGCTCAATGCCCACATTGCATTGTGGGAGGTATTGGATTTAAAGTGACTAGCAAACAGGATACAGAGTTGAGCCAATAATGAGAAATATCAGTGCCATTAACAGCTTCTGAGATCTCAGCAAGGCTTCTGTTTTCAAAAGTCTATTAATAACAAGTCTCAGTGTATGTCTTATGTCTTTACCAGTCTGCTTTTTTAACCATGTTGCTATGTCTAGCATTTTATCCACAGGAGCTGGTTTGTTTTAGAAGTGAAGAAAGAATAGATTAATGAAGCTAGAGCATTTATTTTGTTGGGGATTTTTTTAGGAAAGAATAAAAAAGGAAAATAGAAAAAAATCATCTGGCTAATCCATTTTCATTCTTTGGAAGACTTAAATAATACAACCAGAAACACTGGCTGCAGAAATGGAAATATCAGTTTAGTTTTAATCATAATCATTCCACCATTATTACAATAGTCCTGACAAATTGGAATTCAGTCTTTTTGGAAAGATATGCATGAATGTAACTGAAGTTTCAGTCAGAAACACCTAACCATGAATGTTGACTATGAGAACAGGTCACAGAAAATGTAGCACATTGACAACAGACATCAAACAGTCTCCTTTGGAAAGCATCTCTACTACTAGTCTGAGCAGATCACCAGGTAATGGCCATTCAACAAGCTGAATATAGCCAAGAAGGATAAATCATAGACAACAGGCCAAGTGAAATAACTGAGATCATTGAAATAGCAGAACAAGTGATTTAAAAAAGCACTGCTTTTACTTACATTGTACCAGATGCATTAAATACTATCAGGAAGGCAAAGTAGAAACCAGAAGCATACAGCCTAACCAGAGTTTTTATGCATATGATGAGAGTTAGTCAAAGAAATCCAGCACAACTGGAAGACAAATTTATGGATGTATTTGGTATAATGGCACATAAAATATTTTCTTGGGATTGCTTAAGAGCAATACAAACACTTTTCTATAAGGTGTTTATGTTTCTCCAAGGCACGTTCAATGGGCCTGATGCAGCAAAAAAATACAGGCATGTTCTTACATCTCGTAACTATATGCACAAGAAGTTTTAGATAAACTCTCATTGCATCTGCTTCCAGTGGGACATAAACAAATGCTTCCTTTTTTTTTTGTGAAAACAGAAATTATTTTACTTTCTGCTAAAATAACAGACTTGTGACAAATAAAATACTCCCCTTGGAACACTGGGCAAAAATCTGAAGTAAAAGAGTCTAAAGCATATGAGAAGCTCAGGTGAGCTTTTCCTTGGATTCTGCAAAATCTGTGTTTTCAGGTGGGGTTTGCAGCTAGCAGGTCCTGCAGGAGTTCTGCAAAAGCAGAGCATTTAGACCCTGAGGGAAGAGAGGAAGCTCTTCCCAATCTCTTTCAACAGTGGTTTCCCTTGTCAATTAAAAGGATGCCAGCTACTGTCAGCCAGGAGTCTGTCAAGCCCTTAGTGTAAGATGCCTGAAGGGAGGATGCAGATTAAAGCAGTGTAAGAAAAACAGATGTTAGAGCATGAACTAGAGATGTTCTGAAATTCAAAGAGGTTGTTCTGCCTTAATGTGCTTAATTACAGAATTCCTTGTTGCTGTCATTAAAATTGAACCCTGCTGTTAGCTCATTCATCTATGCTCCAATTTCCATTAAAAAATTTCAGTTCTCTTAGGGGTGGTAGGACCACCTAGATTTGCCAATCCCTGAGATGTTACATCAATAGGGGAAAAAAATATTCTCTTTATAATTCTGAACTATTCAGTGATCAATGCAAAAAGGAAGTCCAGTGCTTAAATTCCAGGACTAGGGATTAGATGATCTAGATTTTATTACATTAGATAGATCTGTGATGAAAAACTAGCTCCTTTGAAAACCTTGAAAGTCTGGCTATTAACTTCAAACGACCCACGATTTCTCCCTTGCTGTTAAAGTTGGAGTTAGTAATTCAGGTCAGCCTTTTGAAAAGGCCTCAGAACTACAGATCTTACAAGAACACAGAGCATCCCAAATATCCAGCAACCAGCACCAGTGAACCCTTTTATGCAAATTCTGTACCCCTTTTTTTTGTACTCTCTTCATATGCAGAAAATAAGAAATCATTTTAGGTTTTATTGAGAAATTTTGTTTTACTGATATTGGATCATTAATCAACAAAAATAATAGTAATAAAAAATTTGAAATATTTTAAAAACTGCATGTGATTAATCTTCTTGTGCTTCCTCTCTTCCTGAGTTAGGTCAAAACTGTATTTTCAGTTTTCTACATAAACTTCCAGTTTTCAAGTTACATTCATGTATAGAATGTAAAAGGGGAGTATTTTGTTGAAATCATTCTCTCTAAAATATATTTGAAAACTCCACTGAATAATTCCTTTCCATAAAATTGAAACTGGTTTATTTTATAGGGAATTTAAAAAATAAACTCACTGTTTTTTTCTTCATCTTGTTAAAACAGCAGGTTTACACATTTTTTTCTCAAAATATTTTATATATATACAATCATAGACTCCTTTAGGTTGGAAAAGACCTCCAAGATGAAGTCCCACTATTAAATCAGCACTACTAAATACACACTAAACCATGTCCCTAAATGCCACATCTACATGCCTCTTAAACACCTCTAGGGGTGGTGACTTCACGATTTCACTGGGTAGCCTGTTCCAAAGCTTGACATTTCTTCTTACAGGAAGAAATTTTTCCTAATGTAAAGTCTAAATCTTCCCTGATCTTCCCTGAGCCTCCTTTTCTCCAGACTGAGCAACCCCAGCTCTCTCAGCTGTTCCTCATAAGACCTGTGCTCCAGACCCTTCACCAGCTCCATTGCCCTGCTCTGTCTTTCTTTAGTGGCAGGCCCAGAACTGCACACAGTACATGAGGTGTGGCCTCAGCAGTGCCCAGTACAGGGGACAATCCCTGCCCTGCTCCAGCTGGCCACACCATTGCTGATACACAACAGGATGCCATTGGACTTCTTGGCCACCTGGGCACAGCTAGATCATGTTCAGGCGCTGTTGCAGCATCCCCAGATCCTTCTCCTCTGGGCAGCTCTGTCCCCAGCCTGTGGTGCTGCCCGGGGTTTTTGGGACACAAGACAGGACCCAGCACTTTGTCTTGTTGAGCCTCTTACAGCTGTCTGAGCCCATTGGTTCAGCCTCTTGTCAGATCCCTCTGCAGAGCCTTCCTGCCCAGCCAGGTGTCATCTACACACAGTGGGTCATCTATGGGTGTCCTTGATCCCCTCATCCAGATCATTGATAAGGATGTTAAACAGGACTGACCCCAGAAATGAGCCCTCAGAAACACCTATAGTGACTGGCTGCCAAAGGGCTGTTCACAACCAAGCAACATATCCAGATAGAATAACCCCGGCTACTTCGAGTCATAAGAAAGGAAAATCAAAGACAATATAAACCTAACATTTCAAGTTTCCAGAAAACAGAGTAAAAACACTCAAGATTTATTTTTGCTGCATAAATATTTAAATCAAATATAGACCTGAAAAGGTCAAACTTGCTCCTCCAGGAAGCCAAGGAACAATCTGATTTCCTTTTTAGATTTTGAATAAAGTTATGTGAACATGTCAAAAATGTGGTTAAGGATGAGAGAGAGAAACACCCATTCCTGTGGAGTTACTCTATGGAAGAGGACTGGAGCTCCTGAAGGCACTTGGATGGACTTCTACATGCCAGAAGTTATGAGTCGTGTCTGAGACAGAGTGAACCTGGAGACAAATGCTGCTAGAGCCACAGAACCACAAGTATTTGTGTCCATTTAATATAAATATCAGTTTAAAAACACTGATTCCAAAAAACAGCATTATATCATCTAAGAACTGCATTATCATAATGTGCTTTTTTATAGAACAAACTTGATAATTTTATAGAATTTTATTTGACTTTATAAACTTTTTATTGCCCCTCCTAGAACATTCACTCAAATATTATGAACAGTCTTTACTGTTATTGAATAGTGCTTTTCAGTTCTCCAGATTCATTCTGATTAAGTACAAAGGCTGCATGGTGTCATATTTAAAGGAATTTAGTGTTTTTATTAAGGAACCTAATAACTGATCTACTCTTAAAGTAGATCAGTTCATTCATTGTTATATATTAAAAAAGGTGATCAAGATTTCAAATGTTCTCTGTACTTAATATTAGGACCAAGAACGAAATATTTCTGGAAATCTGTTAGGAACCTTAATGGAAGCAAAGAACTGCATTTCATTTGTACCATGTGAGCCAATTACTTTTGAAAATCAGATTTTTTTAGCATACTCTCCATATATCAGAGTGAGCAGTACCTGTGACTGGGTATTGTAAATGACTTGTTTTGGTTAGCATTCCTACCAGCAAACCATGTGCTAGGGTACTGCTGAGGAGTGAGAACAGTAAGGTTAGTTAGCAAAGGAGTCAAAGAAGATTATCTTGAAAATTCACGTATTCCAATATCTCTTGAAAATTCAGATATTATTAGAAACATATGAAGAACAGTTTCCACAGCTTGTTGTCACAAAAAATTACAAATGCTGTTTCAGAAAGTGTTTTTGCAGTTATAGGAACCAGGTACAGAAGGAGATTTCAAACTGTTTATTTATTCTTTAGTTGAAATACAACTTAAAACTATTTTGGCATGGACTATCTGAAGAAATACGGCATATTTGGATGGCAGTGCCCCTTGAACAATGGCCAGACTGTTTTGCTGGGAGAAAAATACACAGAACACAGCAGGAATCAAACTGAGCACTGCAGCTTGAGACAGATATTCAAAGAATTTATCAGGTAGCTGAAAGAAAATGGAAAGAAAATGAGGAATCTCCATAACATCAGAAATCTCTATTTTAACAGATCTCTGAGTATCATTGCTAGACTGTGTATTCCAATCCAGTACCTTCAGACAAAGCTCCAAGTCAATGGTAAGGAAGGAACAAAAAGGAAAGGTGATACGCATAAAATCCACAGACATTCCCTTGAAAAACCCATCCCACCAACCCCAAAACCTTATAAATGTAGCTGACTCCCAGCATATTTGGTTGAAATCGGAACAGAGCTATACCTTACCTGCAGAGCAGCTTCCAGATATGCTTTTCTGTCTGCATGTCTGAACAAATTGTACCAGTTTATCCACTCTGCACCAGGAGATTTATTAGTAGATCACCATAATGGATTTACAAATTTATGATAGCTAGGGAAAAAAGTTTTTATGGAGTGGTATTAGGGTTTTTATGGAGTGGTATTAGGGCCTTCAGGACCAATATTTTACATCTAATCTAAAGGTGCTTCCAGTAGTAAAATATCCCATGTCCAAGTTGTTACTCCAGACATGACATTGGTCCATTTTTGTATCATTTCTGTACACTTCTGCACATCCCAGAAAAATCTGTGAGTTGGTCTGCCTCTGTAGATACAATGCTGAATTTTGCAAGTGATCTTAGTGAACATTATGTTGGTATGGTCAGTGAACAAAGCAATACATTTTCTTCTCTGGTGTTTAAGAAGGTCCTGCAAAAGTTAGTCAAAAGAAGGTGGGAGAAGAAGGGTCACCCCATTCACTTCTAAAGACACCAATAACAAAAGAGAAATCATCAAATGAAAAACATAGCTAATTTAAATTTTCCCTTCTCTGCTTAAGTGATATCTGTAACATTTTCATTAGCAAAGCTAAACTTACATTGAAAAAAAGAAAAGAAACTGGGATCAGAATTTGTAAAATTGTGTGTTATTCAAACAGGTCATTTAGTTACAAGAATGTATTCCACAAATCTGGAGATTCATTCAGAGATGCTATTAACATTGTTCAAACTGCTAAAATATGGGGTAAATATTTTCAACATTGACAAAACAAAAGAGAAACATTTTCTTCACATTTTTTCCCATCACAGCTTTCATGAACCTGCCCAAGTACAATGTAGAACAGAAGAGAGCTTAGGAAGAGCTTTTACTTTATATCAAAATCTTTCACTTTATACTCCATTGTTTCTTATAAGATGTGGCCTGTTACCTCAAAAATATATTCACCCTGATTTTTCTTTTATAATCTTCCAATAGCTAGAAATCTTCATCACCTTTCTTGAAAGAAAGAAACAATCACCTTTCTTGAAAGAAAGAAACATCACCTTTCTTGAAAGAAAGAAACAATCTTTCTTCTAAAGCTATACTTTTGTTCTAAAACAACAAACCACCCCCAAATTTTATATGGCATTTCATATCTTAAAAGTCCTTCTGTAAGTAGTGTACTCTCAACATCCTAAACCAGCAAAGCTGCAGTACATTTGATCAATCCTAAAAGATTGCCTTACTACAGAGATCCATTCCTCAATGAACAAATATAAGTCACCTATCATTTTCCATAAGCTATTTGACAACTGATCTCAATGTAGGGTAGTAAATATTTCAACATCTGAAGGTTTTCTCTGAGAGACATGATCCTAAGACATTAAAACTTATGGAAATTATCTAGTTAGAGTGAGAGCAAGGTATCTGCCCCACATTTCCATTCTTATCCTGTTTATCCAGTACTCATTTCTTCTGTTTTAAACCATGAGAAATTGACTGTGGCACTGACGATTCCACTATGTGCATACAGAGAATTTCTCCAGAAATAAATAGGCCTTATAAAACTTGCAGTTGCAAACTGCCAGCTCCAAACTTCTTTACCCCCACTCCCAAAGGTTCCTCAGACTCTCTGCTCTGCCTCCACCTCTCCTCACATCCCTGTTTGCCTCCTAGCAGCATTTGGCTGAGCAGGTTGCGTGGTGTCAGCCCTGTTTAGTTTCCCAGGCAGGGCAGAAATGTGCCAGCATCTCCACTGGAGAGAGGTGGGAAGCCCTAAAATTTTATAATTTTCAGAACACTTAAATGAAATTAATGTTGTTGGCAGTTCTTCCCTTTTATAAAATTGGCTGAAACTACTGGATGTATTCAGAAGCCCTCACAGGAATGACATGTATCCACCCAGATTTGATTCAGAGGTACAGTGCTCCTATAAATCCCTTTTTCTTCCTCAGCATGCCTAATAGTATCACAGGCTTCATAACCCACATGTGTGCTGCCAGAGAGGCCTGCTAAATAATGTCCTGTCTGAACAGCAGCTGCATGATGAGTTTATATAGTAATCTGAATAACATATAGGGAATGTTACTGCAATCATGGAGTTCATTGCATATAGATGTAGATCTACAAACAATGATATGAAGACAACTTTCTCCAAACCTAATTTTCTAACCAGGTTGTCTGTCCTCTGGTTGATCTTGTCAAGCAGAGTTCTGATCTCACCTATGCCAGCACATATGATGCAGTACTTCCATGTGATTTGATGAATATGTAATAATCAATGAGAATAGATTCAGATTCTGTATTTTTAAGGAACAGTATTTGAAAGAGCACCGTTAAATTACTAAATGAAATTATCAGGTTTGACCCTCTGTAACTCATAGGTAAAATACCTTTCAAATTCACTGAGGTCTTGGATTTTGTCCATAATCCATACTTAATTTCACCAAATGCTATTCAATCAGTAAATTATGTCAGAAAATGCCATGTAATTGATCCTCTAGAGAAGACTTAATGGGAAGAAGAAAACAGGTTAGAGTAGTTGAATTTTTTTTCAAATATTTGAAACTTATTAAAGGTTTGCACTATTAAACTTATCCATATAGTGAAATCCTGAATGTAATGCACCTTTCACTAGAGCATCAAGATTTAAATCTGAAGATACATCTCACTGTATAAATATACTGCAGCCTGATAAAACTGAAGAGTCAAAATGAAGTATCTGAGAGGCATTTCAAGCTAAATGGGATTTACCTGGGTTAGGTCAAGAGTTTTCCCTTAATGTCTGCAGCCATAACATTGTACTATGGTATAGTGACCACAGAGAAGTGCTGGGTTTTGCTGTAGGATGGTAAGCTCAGGCTGTTTGCTCTGTGTGCATGAATAAATGGCCATCTGAAAGAGAACATTTTGTGTTCTACTGAGGAGCTTCCTTGTTGGCTTGTAGTCCCCCCTGCATTGCTGCACCTCTCCGGGTGAGCATTCCCATTATCTCTTCCAGCTGTGTTTTCCCCAGTATGAAAGAAAACTCATCCTCGTGTTCTGCGTGAAGCCACTCCACGGAGCGGCCAAAGGTGGTGAGCACATCCTTTCCAGCAGTGTTTCATGCAGCTTTTGGAGAAGATTTCTCGAGCATTGAGATGATGCTGGCTTCCTGGGGGCACAACCAGCACCTGGCGATCCACCCAAGGGTCCCACTGCAGCACCACTAGGTGTCAGCGCAGCCCCACGGATGAAAATCTAGTAGGTGACAAAGGGACAACAGTGTAATTAGCAGAAATAGTTTAAAATGTGTTTCTCTTTCCTTCCTATTGCTTTTAAACCACTTTTGTATTTTAACTATTTTCCTTCCTTCCCCCCTTTTTTTTTAATTTTCAAAATTTGATAGTCCAACAACCTGGCACCCTTGGCACTTTTTGTAGGCTAGCTATGATGTTGGAGCAAATGCCATGTTACCATTACTTGGTCTTTTTTTCCACTCATACTGAAACTTATTCCATAAAACTTGCAGAATCAAGCACAAAGCAGAAACATTAAGCACACACAGCAATCCAACTTGAACATATTTCCCTAAAAATATAAGTACACCTTATTCCTTTTTGATTTGGTGTAATAATCTGTTATCTTTTTTCATGCATGTTACACTGATTTCATGCATGAGCAGAAAGGATGGATGATTTATTAGGAGAGTCCTATTCATTGTGCCAAGCAGACTTGTGTTTGAAATTGATATGTACTTAAAGAAATACAATATCTCAGGTCACAGTTATGAAAATACATTTCTGGTTGCAGCTTCATTAAAGGTTTTCTTTTAAAAAAATATAAGCAATAGAGATCTTAGCTGCTGCTCGTCTTTGCATTCTACATAAAACATTACACTAATGAATGCTTTTACCAGAATAATTTTCTACAGCTTCTGTTTCTGCCTTTGTATCGATTTCCATTATTCATCCATAATTATGGTACAGAGTATTATAAAATGAGATTTGATTTTGAAGCATTGCTTGTAACTGGTGACCCTTCAAAGTTTGAAAAACTGAGGCATCAGTTTAATTACATTTGTCTATCACCAAATATTTTTTGGAAATATTTTTAGTAGGACTTGAAAACCCATTAAAATATGATTAAATTGTGAGGCCTGTAGTTCTGCTCTAATTAACATCTCCTTGCTGTAATGATAAATCACCATTCAATATAGTGGTGAGGATATTTCTAAATTGTAAGCCCTGAGTAATTTGAATGTTGCTGCCAAGATACAGCCACCCAAATTAATAGAAAGCTGATTGATGACACTTTCTCTGAATAGAGTGCTGAAAGTAGGAGCAAAACCTCTGTGAGTTAATGAGATGGTCTCTCTTCCTTCAAGAAATTCTTGCCGTGCAAAAGTCAGAGGTTTTGTTTAGTGACTGGTCAAGTCCTGGTGATGTTTTACTTCCAAAGAGCAGGCCAGTGGTAGATGTTAAGACTTAATCTTAAGAAGAAGAACTTCTGTTCTTCTATAGCTTTTTTTTTTTTTTTTTTTTTTTTTTTTAATAATTTAGGCTTCACAATGAGCTGCAAGCTGACATGGAAATGCTGGATAGTTCTTATGACCCACTCAAAGACTAGAGTTAGATTTCTCTGTGGGTAGTTGGAAATCCTTGTGTCCTTCCATCTACAGTTCTGAAATATAGCCACTGAACTGAGAAGAAGCTGTATTTTCTACTCTTGCATACTTTCATTATTTTACACCATGAAAGAGTGTTGTTGTTTTTATTTTTTTTTTTAAAGGGCTTGGAAATCATTATTATTTTCACTATATCAAAATATTAGATATTTTCACTTTAAAAATTAAATTTAAAAATTAATATCACCAGTCTGGCTGTTCTGAACATGTAAAGATATGAAATAAAAACTTTTTTTTCACTGAAATAAAAAATTTCTTTGATATGCTCTGCACTGATCATTACCATTTAGGAGAGACCTTGTGGTTATAACAGATATTTCTAGGAAAACATCAGTTCAGTGCTCAGAAGCTGTGAAGAAGCAAATTGAGTGTTGAAAATTATTAGAGAAAAAATAGAGAATAAAGCAGAGAACATTATTGAAACACTTTATAAATCCATGGGGAGCTCAAATCTTGAAGAGCGGGTATAATTCCAGTCATCCCATTGCAAAAGAAAAAATATAGTAGAACTGGAACAGGTATGGGAAAAAAAAAAAGGGGAAAAATACGACCAAAATTATGTGAGTTTTTCATAAAAAGGGTCAACAAACATACTGCATCTCTCCATCCTTTAAAGATATGAGGGAGAACTTATAGAATTCTGCAAAATCATGAATAGCATTAAAAGTTGAACAGAGGGCAACAAAATACTGTCTTATACCTTACAAAACCTAGATACAATAAAAGAAACAATACAAGAGAAGCTCAAAATAAGTAAAAGGGTAAGATCGCTTCAAATAAATCTCCTTTAAACTGTGGAAACCCTTGCCATAAGATTTTATATGGATGTTAAAAGTTGTAATGGTTTGAAAAAAACATTTGAAGAGTTTTATGAAAAAAACAAACACTGAGTGGTCTTAAATCTGTGGATCCTTGTGATACCTGTGTGTTTTCAAGCAGAGCTTTGCCTGTGGGGAATCCGACTGTCTGAGGCCCATCACGTTCTTTCAGAGCAGTGCATTCAAAGGCAGTTCATTGCAAACCAAGCCACAGAAGTTTTAATAACTGTGGCCAGGTCGTATTCTGCCAGGAGAACGTCTAATCTCATGTCTGGTCATAAATTAAAGAAGACTTTTATGGTGCTTCTTGTCATATGGTGTAATGAGAAATGCAGAACCACACTGAGGCTGCCTGCCACCTTAAGAAATGAGAGCAGCTGTCCCTCAAGCAAGAACTTTATTACTGTGTTGGTTACTTGTCCAAAATGTTTTCCTCTGCCTATCAATATTGCTTTTATTGTGCCCAAGTTTAGTTCAGCCAGCTGTTCCTAGTCATAGCACTAACCCCTCTTTGGTTCCGGGACAGCTGGAGAGGGGTAGTTTATGGCAATTTGTTTTATTGGTTGGAAATGAGTAGAAAGTTAATTTTACTGAATGAGAAAGTGATGTAGAGCTGAATGTCACAATGTATCTCTAGCTCTTGTGTCTCTATTGAGCATGACAGATTCCCCAGAGGAGCTGTACAGGTATGGTAAAAGGACTGAGAGGAAAGAGAGTTTGTAGCATTTCCAGTCCAACACTTCGGAAGTCATATCTACTATTCCCCTCTGTAAAACTGACAGACAGTAGTGAGGTTCAGATTTTTAAGGTTTCTGTCTTCAATATTGTCTTTTCCATGTCCTATAGAGTAGCCTTATTTAACTCTGAGTCTTTTAGGTTTTACTGGTCCCTAAAAATCTAGGACATCTAATATAATTTAAAAGGATAGGATATTGTAAACAATTTTTAAAACTTTAATGATAAACAACCTATCACAACCTATAACAAGGCTGTTCTTCCTCTATCTACCTTTCAGACAAGCAGAAGGACAACTACAAATCCTTAAATTGCTATAAACTCATTTCTTTGGGTTATGTTTGCCTCCCTTGGTGCACCAAAAGTGCTGAACTCAAGTGAGTTTTTAATTTTGCGGGGTTAATAACCATCAGTTCAGTGTGACTCTCATAATACTGCTGGCTCTAAAGGTGTGTAAGTGACCTATTGATTTCCTTGGCATTTTGTGGCTTGTTCTGATATGAGCACAGCGTTTTTTGAAGTCATCTTGGTGCAATGACAAACAGTCAATATACTCTGCCAGTGCTCTGTTATTGAAACCTTTTACCCAGTGGTTAGATAGTATTGCCTGGAAAGGTACTGATTGAGCCATGCTGCTGGTTTATACTGAAGGCTTTTCCAGAAGCTCCTCACTCAGCTGTGAATGTTTCATGGAGCATTCTTTATTTGCTTAGCCTTGTTCTTACCCTTAAATTGCACATTAAATATAAATCTGCATCCTGATACATCACAAAGACAACGCTGTACTTCTAGCAGGCAGCAACCCAGAGAGATGATGTAATGTTTTTGGAGTGTCTAAGCTCCCTGGAGCGAGACAGGTTGGAATTCCCCCCATGTCAAAGATCTGTCCCCCCATGAGATATAAACACAGGTTAGCTTAGCCTAAATCTGGTGGCAAGCAGTGCTGCACACGCTGGCAGAACTCCTTTCTGTCCTCTAAAGGATAATAAATAAATAGCTCCCAAAATCTCAAGGGTAACTGTTGTAATGCGGTTAGGAAAAATGGTATGACCCAAAACATATACCCCTGAAAATGTAGAATTGTAAGTTTCTTTCCCTTATCTTGTTCTCCCCAGTTCCCCCTATTGACTGTGTGAATTCCCTCCACCCCTTTCCCCCATCTCAAAAAGAGAGGCTTATGGATACCTCTTCCTCTTTCCCTCCTGCAACTTCACTCTGAAAGATCTCAAGAAATAAAGCTGCAACTGCCATCTCAGCAAAGGGAAAGAGCCTTGTTCTTAGGTTCTTTTTTGATAAGCTGAACTATCTCCCTGTCTCCCTGGCTGCTGCGGGGCGGACAGTGGTGGCAGAGAGGCAGGGGACAGTAGAAATTTTAGCAGGTAACCTGTCCGGTTATCTCATGATGTGAGAAAGGACACAATGCTGGTTTGCCCTTCTGCAGAGCTCAGCTTTTCTGCCCCAACAGGATATCACTGTGTGAAGTGTGACCTCCTCTACCTGACACTTCCTTGAGTCTGGGAAACAGATTCTTTGCAGCTTAATCCTTACCACTGACCCATGGGTCTTGCCCCTGGTGCTGACTCAGCTTTGTCTCACTTCACCTCCTCCATTGCCCATTCCCCTCAACTTGCATGTCAGGAACTGTGCAGCCCCTCCTTTTCCTTTGACATTAGTGATAGGGAATGTAATTTCTATCCTAGCCAATACCCATACCAAAACTTGCTATCGCTAAACATTTTTGTCCGTACTGTGCAAATGATTTAATTGTACTGGAGGTCTGTGAGCTGTCTGGGAGGGGAATATCAAAGACCAGGTGACACTGAGTCACCAGTCTCCAACTGTTAGCATATGAAATCCCCTGCAACACCCCTGCCCTTCAGCCACTGAGCTCACATAAACAAAAGCTCTACTCACAGTTCTTGTAGAGGGAAGAGCTGAGAGGAGAAAGGGAAAAGGATGGAAAAATAGAGCTTATCTTCAATCCCTTCTCCTCTGACATCTCTCAGAATCAGGAAGTAGAGGTGCAGGGCAGCAGAGTGCAGGGCCAAACCTCTTTGTGCACAGGGCTTAAGGGGAACCATCAGCATTGGTATTACCAGTCCTGCAATAGAAATGCAGACATTGTTTTTTTATTTTGCATCACAGCACTACAAAATTGCTTGTGAGGTTTTTTAGTGCTACTCCAAGGCAGAAGTCCTGCACGGAGTGGAGAAGATTCAGCTTATGCTCTATTTACTTTCATTTTTAAGTAAGACCATAAACAGTGTTGAAAGTAAGGCTACAAGTCCACCTCACCTCACTCTTCAGTCTCAGAAACAGCCATATCTGTATTTTTCCCTATGTTTTATAATAAACTCTGTAAGCATGAATTACCAAAATTCTTTCCCATGAATCTCAGAAAAGAGTAAAACCTTCAGGTAGAAATCAAATCAAATGGTCTTTCAGAGAAGTATGTAAGAATTGATTCCTCCTTCAGGACACCTCTCAGCTGAAAACTCACTGCAGAAGAATAAAAACTCATAAAGGTAATTTAACAGACCATTCACAACTATGAGTCTGAACTTCTTACCATTAAGGACAGTAAGGAAAGTAAGGAAAATGAACAGTAATTGCTTGCCAATGTGAAGTCAATTAAAAAGTATCAAAACTACACAGATACACGCACTTAGGGGTAAACTGGCCTTTGACCATACCAGCTTCTAGCTACTTCACACTTGAACTCATCCCCATGATATTTAAATTGTTTAAGCATATGCACATGAAAATAAAATCCTTATCTGAATCATCTTAATTTTCTTGAAATATCCCATATACAGATGATCTTCCAGTAAAATTGATTAGGATTACGAGGCTTCTATTCTTTGAAATTCCTACCTAGTCTAAAAAACACCAGCTAAAACGAGGAGAGTCTGTCACTGAGGTGATAAAACTGACAGACAATTTAATTAACTTGGCCAATGAGAATTTGCTTGCTTGGACAATTGGAAGTGAGGAAGCCAGCTTGCTTTTAGTATCCCAGCAATAATTATGTCTATTATTATAGTCAGGACACGGTACTTTCCACTCACTGTCTCTACGAAAATGGATGATGGGGATTGCGTTAGAAATAAATGTTATGAAATGTGTTCTCTGGAACAAGTAAACGTTTCATATGGTGGAGATAAGCTGTACAGAGCTGTGTGAATCACTGAAACAAAGCGGCCTCTCTGTTTGCATGGAGAGCGAATGATGACCAGGTGTGTCTCAGCTGGAAAATCAGAGCAGGAGCGTAGCCTACTGGCTTCTGGTAAAATTGCATTAGCAGTAATTGCTTTTGAAAGAGGCTTTGCTGTTTAAAATTTTACATGAACTGCAAAAAAATTTCCCTCCTTTAAACTTTTGAATGTTGTCCTAACGGAAAATCAAAAATAAATGTTTGATCCCCTAATTAGTGAGTTACTAAATCTACCGCTAACACTCCACACTACATCCTGAATAAAATCAAAGTTAATTTGCTTATTTTATTGCTTATTTCAAGAAATATCATGACCTATGTGTTTCCCTATGACCCCATGAAGTTAAAGGCTTGATTAGTTTTGCATCTTAATAAGTTAGAGCAATATGGTCATCCACATACAGATATTCTGGGTAGGATAGAAGGAAGCTGCACAAATTCATATTGAATTAATTCATCAAGGGAATTAAAACTTATAAAAGAAAATTTACCTGTACTCTAAGGCTTTAGCTGAAACTGCATTCACTGTCTGTGTGTAAGCACAAATTATGAAATATTGCACAAATGATGAAATATGGCAATAATAGCTCAGAAGTCAGGACTAATATTTTGCTTTTGTGGCACCCTTTTATTCATTAAGTATGATTTCTAGTCATTTCAGCTTTAGAAGACCTTAGTTCTTTTCTAGAACAAAACTTGTATTTCTCCTAAGAAGAGCTTGAATCTTCACAGGGGATGGGTGCAGCACTGCACCACACACTTCTTAGATATGATGGCTGTCTCATCTTGGTACTGTGGCATTGTATACCTCTCTATTACCTCACAAGAACTTCTTTCTTCTCTTTAAACAGAGTTTGCAGAGACCATCTGGTCTTTATTGTTTGGCCTTGCATGTCTGTGAATCTGTCTGTGTCGTATGTCAGCTGCCTCTGAAGGAAAACAGCAGAAAAGGACAGTGCAGTGCCCACACACAGACAGCACAGGGCTGGGTGCCTCAGTGCATCCCTCTTCAGCAGAGGCAGCTGAATGAAGTCAGGGGGCTGCACACCTCCTAAAAGATCTAGGTGTTTGGTCAAATCTGGGTTTGGGGTGCTTCTGTGACCAGGCTATGAAACATGACACAGTATCAATTAATATTAATTTCAACTACCAAAAACAGCAGCAGCAAATGTATTTTCTTTGCAGAATGTTTGCTTTAACCTTGAATCATCTAAACATATACAGCCTATACATGTCAAGGAGCAGAGTTACATGCCAGCCAGAGGACCTTCAAAGTTGTTATCAAATCTCTCAGAGTAGATGGGAGGCTGATAACACGCTTGTTGTCTTTGGCTTGTTTCAGTTTCCTTACTTTCAATCTCATTGCTGATCTCCAGCAGCTTCTCTGCTTGCAATTCTTATTTGACCTTTTTGTTGCAAAGTTATTGTGGAGGCTTTAAATAGTTCTTTATGAGATCTCAGTGGGTATTTCAATCTGAAATTCAGGAATAGTCCTTGTTATAATCCTAAGAATCAGCATATACAAGCTGACCTGCAGCTTAGTGTTCATTTCAGTCCCAGATGTCTATTGTCTCTCACAGTAGGTACAGAAGAGCACAGTATAAGGAAGAAAACTGTTTATTAAAACTGCTGTGAAACAGGAATTACAGGGTTAGTGTGAAAGTTTGAATTCTTCAACTGAAATGTCCTTAACATTATTTTGAACTTCTTTGGTAACTGTTAATGTTACAATAATAAGAATTCATTTCTTTTGCCCAACAGAAGTAATATTATGTATTTTACACCCAAATTGCTTCTAAATCAGTTCAGCTGTAAAAAGCTGCATCTTAAGAATAGGTTCTAATTTTTCTCTTAGAAAATTATCTGCAGATTGAAAATGCATTTGTGCTATCAGAGCTTAGATAGACTAATCATACCCCCAAACTGCAAAAGAAAAATGGTTCAATTTTTTGTTTTGGTGGGAAAAAAGAGACAGACTGTGCAATTAGAGCTTGTAATGAATGAAAACCTGAAGATTACATAGCATTCTGATTTTTTTTCCTGATGTTGATTTGCAATTTATTTTCCCAGATTAACTCAAGCAAGTACACTAGAATTACATCCACTGATTTCCATGGAACTTTCCTTTGAAGAACATTATTAATCATTATGAGGAAGAGAAAATAAAGAAGAATAACACGTAATATTTGGAAAAAATAAGAATATATGGACCAGAGTGGTGTTTTTTGTTGGTTTTTTTTTTTTGGGGGGGGGGGGGGGGGCACTGCAGTGATGACCATTAAAGTGAGAATTATGGGAGAATTTCTCTTTTAACAGAAAGATTCTGAAACCTTGTATTCCTGCACAGCAAGATAGATAAGCTCTGCTATAAAAATAATTATTGCTGTTGCCACTCTCCACATGGTCCCACTTTTATTTTTATTTTTAAATTGACACCTTTCCTTCTACTATTCATTCCATTTCATCACCAGCTCATGATTTTTGCTTCCCATTTATCAGAGAAAAAGAAAAGTTATTCTCATAACCCGGAGTTAAGCTAGAGGGATTTGTATTTCTATTTTGCCCAGTGTCACTTAGACAAAAGCTCACAGCAATAAAACACAGTTTGTATTGGAACATGTAGTAGTTTGTTGATCATTTGTGATACAGTAAATGTGCTTTCTTTAAGAGTTTTCAGTTGCAGCAGCAATGTGAATATTTCTTTGACTTTATATGCTTCACCTCTAGCACTTTCTACTAGAATTTTCCTGTGTGTATGAAAAATAGGCACCCTTTAATCACATTTCTAAGGCAATGATTTGCAATAACACAGAGGCACTGAATCAGGTGCATTGTCCATCAGCTGTGAAATCTTGGATGATTTCAGGCAGAGTCTTGTAATAGGCTAAATTAGCCACAACCTATTTTACTAGTTACTGCATGTTACTCCACTTTAAATAGAATTGGGCTATTTTATGGCAGCCACACACTTTATCTCCACTTTTTAGCTAACCCAGGAAGTGTTGTATAGCTAACATTTCCTTCTGTTTCCAAAGAAAATACAACCCTCACCTCCAGGCTAAGACATTCTGATAAGCATCTTAGTACTAAGGAGCATGAAATTGAAATGGACCGAGTGCACTCTGCCCTCTTACCCAAATGAGATCCAGAACATTGTTCTGACTTTCTTATTTCCATCTCCAAACCTGAATGGCAGTTTTAAACATTATCTTATAGGGTAGGCCTCATAGAGCCCTTAAAATCACTGTACTTCACATTTCATTTCAATAGTGATTAGCAAAGGACTCAAAAAGTCTTTGTTGACCATAAATTAACATGAGCTACCCAGGTTTTGGTACAAAAATATATGACTAGTAGCTCTGTTCAAACTGAATGGGATAAATCCCTGGGGATGTGCTTATCAAAACAGGACCATGTGTTCTGCATTATTAACTAAGGGCTGTTTACTCAGATAAGTCAATATGTAGAAAAAATTCTGAAAGAACATTTTGTTCCACAAAAAGAGTTGAGCTGAAAATATATTCAAGCTTTAGCTTTCATATTGGTCAACCTTTTGTTTTCATCTTTCATACCAGCGGGGTAGTGGAAATCCCATTTCCCAGATAGCACAAGCTGGCTGAGAGCAATCATTTTCTTCATTTCATTTAATTTCTTGTGCAGAATGGGCTAAGGATATAGCCTGGAGGCACCCCAGGGTTCGATGCACTAAGATGCCAAAGCACTAAATTGAACAGGAAATTCAGAATAAAAACAAATAGCAACAAAATCTATGTGAAATGCTCAGACAGTAATTCTAGTACCTCAGAGTACTCAGCATTATCTTTCTCCTGACTGACAATAACATACATAAAAAATATATAGCAGCAGCAGGGTCATGGGGCCATTTCTATAGTCAACCAGAGGACAGTTAGAGATGATTCTGATACTCATTTCTTTGTGTAAGGTGCTCTCTCTCTACATATTCCCCCACATGGCACATAATATTTCCCTCTCTTGGAGGATTTCTATAATGAGAATAAATTGGCTCAGGGCAGAGAGTGAGTGCCACCTTTCCTTTGCTATTTTGTGCTTGACCAAAGGGAACATAAAATGCAAATGATTCAGAATAGAAATGTTTTGCTCACTTTTGGCTCATATGATTTGTAACACATTTTCCACCTGTGAAAAGGAATATACAAAATCTATGGCATTTAAGAAGCCACTCATGAATTTACTTTGCTTACAGATTTGCACACAATACTCTTTTAAGTGCAGCTCTAGGCAGAGAAATGTCTTAGAAAGTTTCATCATACATTACGGTGAAGAGATAAAATTTAAACAACTGGAAATTGAACATAATACTTTGGTATTATTGTTAATATTTTTTTTAATTTTTCTTGTTGGTAATACAAATTTTCTGGATGGTAAGATCACTTTTAAGGCCAAATCAAAAAGTGATCTTCAAGAGGCTTCAGTAAAAAGAAAGCAGTGCGCAGTAAGTTTACATTAAGTCAGCTGGGCAGCTGAGAATAGCCTGATCACTTCTAGAAATTATATAAAGAAAAAGTACTTCAAGTTTGAAAGCCTCTGTAATGCTGACATTTGGATGTTAAGTAGCATCTGCTTATGGCAGTGCATGAGATAATTAAAACTGATATCGAAGACCACAGTCTTGTTAGCAAGTCTGGCAAATTCATGTCTGGGTTTTGGGTTTTCCATACTATGGAGCCTCAGCTTCCTCTTCATGGCAATTGCTGAAAGAAACTTAGAATCAGCTAAATTTATTCATAGACTTTACAAGAAGCACCAGGAATTTTTTTACAACCGTTTTGTTAAAGAATTTGGATGCTTAGACTGATAAATCATAGAAGTGATGAAAGCAAAACCTAATTTGGTTTGAATTTTTTGTCAGTATTTTTCAACTAAACAAACCGTTTTCCTGTTCATCTCTCCTAAGACAAAGAACTACATTTTAAGTACCTGGAAAGGGTCACTAGGTGCTTTGCTAAATCAAACCTTTGACATGGAGTTAGGTTGTAGTCTCATGTCTATCCTACATTTTGTCGTTCACTGACACAGTGTAACCTCAACAAAAGCATTATTCATAATTTCTTAATAAAAGTTACACACAGACATCTGTAAAGTATTTGAAACTGATGGGTATGGCAGACAGCATAGATGTGCTATAACATGTACACAAATGATGCTAACAGCTTTGTAAAGTTTTGGCCTGGCAGTAAATCACAGCATGAGCTCTCTCCCCTGGAGCTGCACCAGTGCACGTGTGCCCTTGTGTCCCTCCTCTGCTGCAGCATCGAGCAGGGCTTGTGAGCAACAAGCTGTGCTGCATATGCAGGAGATTGCTTTAGCAGTTCTTCTGTCTGGGCTCCACTTAACCCCTCAGTATTAAACACATAAATACTTCCGTGAGAGCACAGGGAGAACATGGAGGAAACCAGCTTTATATCTGAATTTCCTTCCATAATACCCTTGAATTTTTCCAAATAGTTTTCACTTAAGCCTTCTTCTGTTACTTTGTCACTTTTCATGAGGTCGACTCTTGAGTTTTTGCTGTGGAATGATGCCCTTACTTCAGAGAAAATGTAGAACACAAGCCACTAAAACACTTGTATTACTCATCTGTTTTTACCAGAACACAGAAACTGTTTCAAAGACAGTAGTTCTAATTCAGGGAAGAATTTTAGGAAAAAAAAAAAAAAAAAGAAAAAAAAAAAAGAAATAGAAGAAATAGGCAATGTATCTCAAATAAAGAGCTATTCCATGAAGGAAAGAAAAGGGGGGAAAATGTAACAGCAGACATTTGTCATGAGCTTTTACTGGAGAGACTGGTAAACTACTTTGCTTTGAAAGGGAATTCAAGAGAACCCTCAACTCTACAGAGCAGCTGCCTGTGCTTATAGAGAATCGTATCTGCTCCCTCTTGTGGCTGCTTCCGAGGGATTTTTCCTGTCAATATCAGGCAGACCACAAGTATGAGAAAGTGAACTCTGAACAGAGATCCTACACTGTACTTGCACTGCATTTGCACTCCACAGGTTTCCTTAGGGACCAGTTTTCCCCTAATGTCATAGAAGGATAGAATCATAGAATGGTTTGGATTGGAAGGGGATCTTGAAGGGCATCTAGTTCCAACCTACAACTAGATCAGGTAGCTCAGAGCCCCATCCAGCCTGGCCTTGAACGCCTCCAGGGATGGGGCATCCACAGCTTCTCTGGTCAGTCTGTTCCAGTGCCTCACCAACTCACAGTTTTTTTCCTGGTGTCTGATCCAAACATAAGTTCTTTCACATTAAAGCCATTGCCCCCAATCCTACCACTTCATGCTCTTATAAGAAGTCTCTCCCTGCTTTTTATAAGTCCCCTTTAAGTACTGGAAATCTGCAATTAGTTCACCCCAAAGCCTTCTCTTTTCCAAACTGAACAAACCCAATTCTCTCAGCCTTTTCTCAGCTCAGTCAGGTGCAAAAGCATGCTTAATCAGGAGCAGATTTCTTGAAAGCAGTTTCCTACCCACACGAACCATGTAGAGAGAAGAATGAAATCCTGAACAGAAGCACTTGCTGCTTTGAAAATGAAATCAAGCTAGACAAAGATAGCTTTTACATTTTCTTGTGCTAGTTGTTTTTTTTTCTTCTTCTTTCTTTTCATTTTTACCCTTTGTAGAATATTGTTGTTCCTAGCAAATAAGTTTCCTCTCACCACATAGCACCTTCATGAAGTACCACTGTGCTTTGTTTTGCAGCTTAAGTGTCAAGTAAAGGATTTCCAAAACTCTTCAAAAATTTTAAAATTTAAATCTCATTAAATCCCACTGAAGTTTTGAAAGAACAATACTGTTGTTACTGAAGAGGGCAATACAGGAGTGTATCTTCATCTAGGGGTCACTTTAGGAGCAGCCATGAAAAGTATTCAATGTTCGGGGGAAAAAACACATATCTGTGTAGAATTCTAAAAAGCAACCAAAGACAACAATAGTAACACAGAAAACCTTTCTTCTGTGTTTTTGGAATTTTGGGTGAAGACAGAAGTTTGAGGTTGTCTTAGAAATTTCATTTAAGAAGACGTATGCCATTTAGTACGCATAAACTAGCATAATTTCTTTTGCTATGTTGAGCTCTAGGTTGTGTTGTTGCTGTTTTTTGGTTTGGTTTTTTTTTTGCTGTTTTGTTTTGGTGTTTCTTGGTGGGGTCAGATGGAGAGGGTTTTTTTCAGTTTGTTTTGTTTTGTTTTGTTTTGTGGTTTGGGGTTTTGGGAGGGTTTTGGTAGTGGTGGTTGTGGTGGTTTGGTTTGGTTTGGTTTGGTTTGGTTTGGTTTGGTTTGGTTTGGTTTGGTTTGGTTTGGTTTGGTTTGGTTTGGTTTGGTTTGGTTTGAGTTGGGTTTTGTTTTGTTGTTTATTTTTTGTTGCTACAAATTGCCCTATAGCTTTACACAGCAGAAGTTACTGACCTAGTAAAACTCAGTTCTGTGGTGCTGGGATGAAACCACTAGATACTGTTTTCTAAAGAGAAACCCTCTATATGTGGGAGAAAGCAAAATAAGAAGACCAGAAAAGCCTCTTGCATGTGAAAGTATCACACTGTGTCTCCTGGGAGATTGAACAGCAGTGGCAAAGAACAGACCCTGCAGCAAGTGGTTTCCAAATAATTATTTAGCAGCAAGCTATGAGTTTACCAGCAGCCTCTGGACAAATGGACTAAACCCCTTGTAGTGCAGGTTTGCTGCTTACTCAAGGAACTGCACCTATGAAGCACAATATCCTACATCCCAAGACTTTGCAAATGAAAAATTTTCTTCATGCCTGAGCTCTGTCATTACTATTGTATGTAGATTTATCCCCATGCTTTTTCTGAATAACTGACATATTGAATACCCTTTAAAATTGCTTTGCCAGTTTTCCCATGAGCAAAACAAATGCATTAAAATATCAGACTTGACCAAAGAATAGTGGTTTCATTTTGTGAAAACCTTCTGTGGAAATTGAATGTATTTTGTACTACACTGGCATGCAAACAAAAGCCTTCCAATTTATTTTCTATCACTGGAATAGTATTGAATTATCACTTTTTAGACCGACACATAAATTCCTACTGCATTATTACAACAGGAGGTGACAGCTGGGACACTATCCAAAGATTCCGGTTGAAATCCCCCTTATGCCTGGTTTCCCAGCAGTTACAATGCTGGGAATTTATCACTTCATTTTTCCCCTCACAATATGATTACTTCCAAAAGTCATGAACTTTACTGAAATATTTCTAACTTTGACATAATAATATGCTTCAGCAAATCAGAGTTTCACTGAATAAGTTTCAACCAGCTCTAAGAAATATAGACATACTGATCACCACTTGAGGTGCTTTGATGGTTAAAACTTTAGGATAGTGTTGAAAAAAACCAGCAATTTTTTGTCTAAAAGTTAGAAATATGCTTCTTATTATGTGGACCTAAATCTTTGTTCTGGAGCAAGATGCAATGCAATTGCCTCCATGCTCTATGTGTGGTGATTATGCAGTGGCTTTGTTACTATGATTGAGTTAAACAATATGATAAATCCTATCAAAAAAAGATTGAAGTGAACCTTAAATTATTTTGAAGTATTCCACTGGTATATGGAAAAGTAAAAGTTTTGTGTTGCTATTCAGTCTGAATTGCTCAGCTCTGTATTTATACCTCATATGTCTGTTGAGTGTTGCATGGATGGCCAATGAACAAGTTGAATAATTAATGCCACCTTCTGGATTTTTACTAAATAGAGTTCTAGTGGTAATGGGGGTTAAGAGTAGGCAATGACAAGTTTAATGGTCTTTAAGACTCCTTTCTCTTCTTTCAGTAGACCCTGCCATAAAACTAGGAGCTGGCATTCAGAGCTATCCAAGGCCAACACTGGAAACTCTTTCCACATTTCAATCATGCCTGCAAGCTGCAAGAAACCTGAAGAAATGGCACTCTAAATGTCGTGCCAAAGAGGGACGATATAAAGGGTGTCTTCTCATGGGGTAAGGATACTTTTCTGGATTAAATCTTCCACTTGACCTTGGAATCCATCTTGTCTTATGACCCCCATTGTAAATCTTGTTAAGCTGTCAGAAGGTCCACTCCAAGCCAGGTGTGTTATTCTTGGTTCCATAGTAGTTAATAAGTCCTGTGTACCTCTAAACTGAGAAAGAATTAAATCAGGTTTTATATTGTCAAAGTCATGGAATGAAACCAACCAATTTCCAATCAGATGAATGGTGATAGGTTGAAATTCCACGGCCAGGCTTGGAAAGCAAAATCTGTGTCGCTCACAGATTAAGTAATGTAAAAATTTAACCAGCAAATTCCAATTACTTTCCAATGCTTTATTCAAGAAGTTGATATTCATGACATAGTATCTTGATATACAAAGTCCAAGGTCAAATTTCAAAGCTTGTTCTAATATTTCTTGATTTGTGTATTATGTTTCTTTATTTCTGTGGGTCTGAGTCTACAAATTTGTGCCCTAACCAAATCATGGACTTCTTCCAGCCTCCCATGAACAAATTATACCATTTTCTGCAATCACAACTTGAAGCAGTATCAAAAAGTTCAGTGAAAAATCAGCTCTGCTGAGTAAATCAAAATGCCTTCTAGAGGGTAGACTGGGCTGGAACTGACAGGTGGAAACCATGAGGAAATTAAGGGCTGAGGGGTAGAACTATAACAGTTCCTTAACTGGTGTCACAGCTGTGGAAAAGCAGCCCTCAATCCGTTTCCAGTGGAACCAGTTTACTGCAGCTAACCCTTGGCAAGCAGCATATGGCTTTCATTGCTTTGAAATGGGCCAGCAGTAACCCTGAGACCTCCTCAGTGAGAGCTAGGTTTCAGCTGAAATATTGAGGGGCAGCCCAGTGCCAGCCAGTACTTTTACAGCTGCAATAACCAACACGTGCCTTGCAAATTAGTGAATGCATCTTTGTCTGATGAGGAGGATAGAGGATCATGGAATATCACAGATTAGAAAAGACCTCCAAGATTATCACATGTAACTGTTTACCCAGCACTGCCAAATTCACCACTAAGCCATATCCCTGAGTGCCACATCTACCTGTCTTTAAATTCCTCCAGGAATGGTGACTCACCTGCTTCCCTGGGCAGACTGATCCAATGCATGAAACCTGTAGCAGTCTAAGAACTCAGTAACCAGGAGCTGTTTCATAAACTGTGTGAACATGGAAGTAACAAACCTCTAGTGTTTGGACAAAGGAATATAAGTATCAGAAGTTTTTCAAGGAAAGGTCATGGACTTGGGTCTGGGCCAAATGCACGATATAGTCATGATCCACAGGCTTCCCAAGAGTGCAAACAGAAGAAGGAAATTATCCTACTTTACCTAATCGAATGGTGGAAGGCAACACATTGCAGTGGACTCATGAGACCAGCAAACATATTGGAAGGATTATTTTTTCCCCATTAGAAGTATGAACAGTCTTCTCAGATTGTCAACATCACTTACTGCTAATTAGGTTAGGATGAAAAATATTTTTGCACCAATTTTAGACTGAAATGACATAGGAATATGTTTGCTGAGTCCTCAGCAATAACTTAGAAGTGGAAACAGTGATGTCACATGGCTCAAGCCCTAGGTATGTTGTTTTCTGGCCAAACCAGCAAAAGGTCTGTGTTTACTTGATAGATTAGCAGGCATACTCATATCAAAAAACATATCAAATCTAAGAGAACCATGCTGAATCTAATCTAATACACCAAGCAATAAAGTTGTCAGGGAAAGTGCCCAAAACTTGACCAAATACCCCTATTAATCCAACACACAAGTTTCTTTCAGGTGAAATAGAAGAAATACAGAAGAAAAATATAAGATTCCCTTTTGTTTAACTTGCAGCTAATGAAGGCTGAGAAAAATCTCTCTCAAAGCCTGTAAACATGTATTAACTTTATTAGCCATAATTAGTGGCCATGAATCTTCTTTCTGTGAAAAAAGCATAGGTGATTTTCAACAATTCAGCTTTTTTTAGACGTTGAGGGCAAAATTTCTAGTGCTGCTTTCTTCAAGATTTATGTGACACAGATTCTATAGCAAGTTCTGTGTCCCAAGGTGTGCTATCCCAAGATATATTGATGCAATCTCAATGTGTCATTTTATGCGAATGCAATGCAAAATTTAAAAATTGCAATCGCATTTCAGGAACTTTGTAAAGAATTGGGTTAAATATCAGAGTATTGTAATATCCAGTTTCAATTAGAAGGCATTGCAGTCAGGTAAAACTTACATAAACTTGTACTTTAATGAGGCAAAGTTATTGGTGTGGGTATTTTTTAAATTATATGTTAACAATACAGTTTAGAAAAGTTTGGTCAGCAACTGCATGGTAACACAAATTCAATCTTAAAAATAAAAATAGGATCAAGAAAGATTCTATTTGGTTTGGAATGTTTTCTACATTTTTAATAAATTCAGATCTATGCTTTATAACACCCAGGTTTTACCATAAGAACCCTTCTATTAAATATCTGTAGCCACCATGCTCTGTGAAAATTGAACACAGGACTGAGTTTTGGAATGCAGAGAGAAATGCATTACATGTACAAAATTTATGTTAACAGAAACTAAGCAGTCACTCCTCAGAAAGGCAAGTAAATGGTGTTGTATCAGATTTGTGCTGGAGTGACTAATTCTGTCTCATAGTCAAGCACTGATAAATCTGTGGTGGCTGTAAGGATTAACATTACTGAAAGGCTGCACTCCACAGTATTACCCATAACACATCTTCTATTTGAGACTATTTACTATAGAGAAGAACAGTTCAGTGGTTTAAGTGATCTCTACACATACAGTCATTGAGTCTATGTCATTTGGGTATGGAAAAGTATGATGGGTCCCTTCTCTGACAGTTCAGAGATTATGTGAATTGTTTTAAGATCACATCCATTTAATGCAAGGTGTAACTGTGCAGAGCTCTACAGATCCCTGTTTCAGTCCATGGTATGTCAATGAATGTGCTGGTTGTCAGTTTTCCTATTACTGTCTTTTTCCCAGCATTGTTAGATCAGTTCAAGGCTGATCTGAATATCATGGAATCGTGGAATATTTTGAATTGGCAGGGACTTTAAAGATCCTCAAGTTCCAAGCCCCCTTCCATGGACAGAGACACATTTTACTATACCAGGTTGCTCAGAGCTCCATCCAAACCCTCCTTGAAAAGGCCAAGAAATACGTTAGGGTATCTTCAGCTCTCGGTTAATCAGTAATAAAATATTTCTCATGTTTAAACTCTTGAATTGCTTCACTTTTGCCCTACTTTATAGCTTTTAAAATATTTAATCTTCTTCAAATTCCTTTCTTATCAGCGGTTTGTTTCTCCTTATCTCCCAACCTGAACAATGCTAGATAGCAAACAGAGACATGCTACTGTGCTACATGTCTTTCTCTAAAACTTAGGTAGAGATCCTGTTTTTCTCATCCTGTCATTATATTTTATTTTTTTTTAACAAATGAAACAAATAACAAGTTTGCACAAAAATAAATGCAGAAAAGACATTCCAGGAAAATTATTTGTTTTCTTGCAAGACTATTTTTTTGAAAGTTACTTTAGATCAGAAAAATGTAATTCTTATCTCTCTAGAGCTTTGGATCTGACATTTTTTCCATACTTATGTCTCTAACACATTTTCATCTCACACCTGCTCCTGGCATCAGATTACTTCCTGCTCCAGAGACCACTGAGTGATATCTTCCGTGTTCTTATTATGTGATCAGGTGTCAGCTTGCTCATAACAGCCAGAAAGACAGTGTTGGTGACACTATATGAACAATAAGTTTCACTTATGAGCACTGTCTTGTGTGAAAAAGAGCATGTTCCTACACTTCTAACAAAGACAGTCGCTATCAAAGAGCATAAAAAGTAACAATGAGAATAAAAAGAGCTGTAGTTGTTTTACAGAGCTTTACATATAGATTTAAATTCTCCTTCTTGCATTTTAAATTCTCTCTCCTTAACTGCTACTTCCGCAGGTCAGTCCCACGCCTGCTGAATCCAGTCCAAAGTAATATTCCACTCTTACTTAAACATTTTTTTTTCTATTTCCTTTCTCTTCCCCCAAGAGGCAACTCCCTCATTTTGCACCAGAAGTCCTTTTGAGTGCCAACCACAGGTTCACTGATTTAGCTGAAAAATTGGAAGTGCTATGCTACCTTGATTGTCTTCCCTTTCTGCATCATATTTTCTTATAGGACCATAGATACAACATAAGATTTAAATTTAACCAATATTCAAGGTGAAATAAAGGAGGACTTTAGAGTGGAATAACTGCAGATGACACTCAGTGAGTGGAGGACCAGCCTGTACCTCTTCAGTTTAATATTAGATTGCAAATACAGTAGTATACAGTGAAAAGTTTTATTTTAAGGGAGAGTTGGAAAAAAATTTAAACATGTTTTCTTATATTTTGATGTTGGTTTTCTGTTAATAATATACAGTTCCTTTCTTTTGGGTAGAAGCCGGCTATCTGAACAGTGCTCAGAAATGGCATGAGAGATTTGCCTATTCTTACTCTCACAAAGAAATTTTCTCCATACAACCTGTTCTTACTCCCTCATTAAATTGCTAGTCTTATTTCATCAAGTCTATTATTGGACTGTCTTCTCAGTCCATGGGTAGAAATCAGCTTCACAAAGAGTCATAGTCATAGACAGAGCTCGTCTTCTGGAGGAAGTTAATGAAACTCTACAAGCAAATGGCATCACACCGGTCACTAATCCACTTCTGGTAAAGCCAGCTGCAAAAGGTCACTTGAGTTCACCTGGCCAACTTTGCCAGAAATGTGTTAAAAAGTTCCTGCCTTCTGGCAGAGAAATGAGGGCAGGAACCTTCTGGTAGTAGACAGTGAGAGGGCACCAGAAGCCTTAAAGTCTTCAGCTGGCAAGGCTAGTGCATTTAAAATTTCTGCATGTGATTCTGTGCACCCCCAAGTCAGGTCAGTGGAGTTACTTGGCTCTCATCAGTACATCTCCAGTTTGACCCATAGTCCTTTTAGTTGTATTGTAAAGTAAATAAACTACTAGTGACTGTAAACTACTGTAACTGTAGCACTGAATAACAGTGATAACAGCCAGATTAGTCGTAAGAATTATTCATATCATAGTGAGAGGATATCAGTGGGCAAATTTTAAAAATGCCAAAGTTTGTTTTGGATGAAGATTTGGATTGTTCTTTTATAAGAACAGACTTTGTTCTGAGATTTCTGGTGTTTTCAGTTTCCACTTGACCTATTTTTCTTAGCTTGCTCTCTGAAAAAAAATTACTGTGATTGAGACCTACTTAAACAACATAGCCTTACTCTTCAGCAGCTGCTGCCATATGATGATAGCACTTAAAACCAGTAAGAAGGTCTTTGAATGCATCTGTTCCATAATATATCTTGAAATTACTAATGAGACTGTAGTTATTTAACATATGCTTTATTTTTAAACACTCCTTCAGATGAAATTGGAGAGGGCTTATTTCTGTAATACAAAGTGTTTTCAAAGTGTTGGCCTTCTACATTGCATAAGGTTCACAGAAAAGCTTTTCCAAGCCTGTATATGCAGAAAACAAAGATATTTCCTTTACTCATCCTGGCCCGGGTTAATTAAATAGACTAGTTTGACTTATTTAATTAGTTACTATAACACATATCCTCCATCTTTGTTGCAGAGTATTCAGTAAAATTAGCAGTTCTTTTTCTGTATGCTTTGCTTCATGTTTTCATAAATATGAACACTTTCTTTTTTGTGTCAGTTCTCCAACTCATCCGCTAGACAGATACCTTTTTTCAGGACAATGATTTAAATTAACTGTAAGAAGAGGACACCTGTTCTTGAGCCAAATACATAACACTGTTGTTGCCAAACAAGCTAATACCAAAAAGAAATGATAGGCTTGGTGGGAGAATCATGGGAATGCAGTTCTATGGCCTATATTAGGCAGACTAGATTTATGTAGCAGTCTTTCCTGACTGAAACCAGAATAAAATTCTGCATGTTCTTAGAATGAAAAGAGTGAAGCTCTATCACCAACACAAGATTTTGCAATTGTCTTCACTCTCTAACCTTGCTCCAGAAATCAGCCCAATGGAAGGTGGTCAGAGCAGCTCTGATAAAATCAGTTTAAAGCCAGTACTTGCTCATGACAGATGAGGAACAAAAAAATAAAAGAAGAGTCATTTGCCAGATCTAAGGATTTTGTATTTCCCTTGATATCAAACTGAAACTAGGGCCCCAATTCAACAGAGTACCCTTCAAGAGGAGCCTGAGAGCCTCTAACTATTAACATTCTTTCTTTCTCTCCTCCCACACCCTTGGCTTCCTCTGCAGCCAGCAGGGTTTGAATGACCTGGAAGGCCATGGACATCTTCTGCTGGAGTGGGCCCCAAATTTTGAAATATATTTATGCAAGAGTATCAATCATGTAATTCAATCGAGGTCAAATACCTTGCAAGTTTTATAAATTTTTTTTTTTGCATTTCCATATAATTGAAAGAATATGTTTTCTAACTTTACTAAATCACTCATTCTAACATATAGTAGTGTTACAGTATTAAAGCCATCTGTATTTGTATGTAGTCCATACTGAGGAATGTCAAGTTCACAGCATTAAACTCTAATGCAAATGCCAGAGTTTAGATCCTATGAATAACCAGCATGTTTAGGCAACATGTTTCTCCTGAATTATCTCACCACACAGTATCCTTCAAACAATGCTATATTGTGTTGTACAATATAATATATTGTTCTACATCTTTATAAGAAAATATATTACTTAAAAAACTTTATTGCTTTCCTTCTTTTCAAATTACACTTACTTAATAGTTCATAATACACTTACCACAACCTATCTATTGGCTACAGCAAGTATTTACAAAACTGGATTGCTAAAATGGCCCTGTTATGTAGAGACTGCCTTATTTGCAAAGATCTGAAGTTCTACAGCTGCCACATCGATAATTTTTTCTTATTGTAATAGGCAATGAACCTCAAGGCATGTATTAGACATCAGTCTTGCAATGAATTGCCACATGAGGCCTCATGCTACATGCCATTATACACAATGTCCATAATTTTTTTCACCATTTAAAATCCATCTGTATGTTACCCGGAGTTTCCTTCAAAAAGTTTTCAGAACTACTTTAACCCAACACTCTGTCTGTAACTCTACCTTGGGAAAGAATTTCTGTGGCAGATCTTATATCAAAGCTGGAAAATTTAAGGATTGCCTTTAAAGAAATTAAAGTAGGGCCTTCCCATGGGGAGAAATTCAAATGCAAACACAGCTTTGGAGTATTTTTAAAGAAGCTGAGGCATGATATTAAACCCCACCTTTTATGCCAATCCCCCATTTAATTCCCATGGGTGGAGGTCTATTTTGTACAACTACTTCAGTGAATTTTTATTTAAACCTTTTAAGGGATATATGTGTACCCCACAGGCATAGCTTTATGGCAAGTTCCCAAATCACAGTGGGAAAAGAGCCAGGGCTTAAACAATACTCATCTACATTTAGGGAGGAAATAAAAAAGGGATCTGTGCAGTTGCATAATCAGATAATATGACTGAGGAACAAGTTTTTTCACACTCATTGATGGTATCATTTTTTAACTTCCTCTTATCTGACTAAATCAGCACCTCACCATAAGAAAAATATAGAGCACAGCTCATTAGGTTTCTGTCCTACTCCCCTGGATCTGCAGGCAGCTGTAATGTTTCGACATACAGAGTTAAAATAAAGGAAGCCTTGTGTGTAGAGCCTAGACGCTGACAAAAGCCAGCAAATTCACAGCATATTTGAAGCAAATTAATTCTATCTTTTGTTCAGTGAAAAATTTGATATTCTGCTTCTGGTTATTGCATACTTGAACTGTAGGGGTTTTTTGTTGTTTCAATAGAGGTTCGGATGCCTAGATCAAGACAAACACAGAATGAAAACATGACCTTTGGCCCAAGATTTTTATGATCTAAATATGAAAAAAGTAAACTATTAAGAACAAAGAAGATGAACAATGAAATAACAGGGATAGATATATGTCATCCTTGTAGACAAGGCTCTCAGTGCTTGAGCTGCCAAGCTTTTGTAGGTATTGGGATAAAAAAAGAGGGATTTGAAGCAATGAAGCTATATTTTTACACTGTAAATCTCATTTAATGCTGGCTTAATCAGCAAGGAAAGACTTTTGGAGCCTTATACAAAAAAGAAAACAATGATCACTTCCTATTAGAGCTTACATACGCCTCATTTAAGTGCCCGATATTTTACTTCTCTGACTGGAAAACTCTGTGTTATATATTTTAGATGGAACTGTTCTGTTTAATGATACATTTGAAGGGACAATAAGACACACAGGGAGAATTGTTTCTGTCTAAGCTTTTGTAAGGTTTTCCAGTAGTCATCAGCAGCTCTTTAAAGGTCAGTCCAGGTTAAAAGTCATATAGCTCCTTTCAGTGTTCAAAGGAAGGCAAATCCCTATGCCAGGGCAGAAATTACTTGCTCAGATGTACAATTGGCTTATCTCCACCCAAATATTTCAATGCCTTGAGACTAACTACAGCTGCTCTCTTTTTGTTCATTGAACATTTTGCAGCCAAGGCACTCATTCGGCTGCAGGAAGAAATCATCAGTCTGTGAAAAGTACAGGGAGAAAAATCAGACTATAGTAAAGAAAAAAATCCTAAACTGACTCATGAGTGTAGCTTGCAGAAGCCAAATAAATTTTAGTTTGGTGAGAGGATCTTAACTACATACTGGTGTCCCATTAGTGACTGGACTACTGTTGGATTAACATGGGATTAACATGACATTTTTTTTGACTTGTAAGAGACTTTTAACCTGTTTGGTTAAAAGATATTAATAAATATTCTAAATATTTAATCCTGTCATGCCAAATGAAATAAAAATGACCATTTTCTAGAATGTGTACTAGTTTTAAATATTCTTTAAATAATTTATTCACTTACATTGGAAATAGGCAGTGGGATGACCCTCACAAATATAGCCAGACAGGAAGTGTGTACTGATTCTTTCAATTTCAGATGTGCTCTACTGATTGCTGAAAAGAAAGAAGGCTTTAAAATATTGTGAATCCATTCTTTTTATTGCATTAATCCTTGTGGCTCATATGAAACAATCTCCTGGGTCTCCTAGGAACAAAGATTTGTCTTTGTGCTAACAGCTGCCAGAGCTACCAGGATCAACAGGAGAGCAACAACAGCCTTGTCAGCTTCTCACATGAAAATGAAGAAAATAAAGCTATGGTAGTTGTAAAGGATTATGGAAGATTGGATACATTTTCTATCATAATTTTCTTTTTGTGGTTTTGTTTTGTTTTGTTTTGTTTTTCATGGGAATGAAACAACACTGTGGATACATTTTTATTGGGATACTTCCACATTTGGATACTTCCTAATGAGGAGAAGTGGAGGGGCAGGCCCCAATGTCCTCTCTGGTGACCAGTGACAGGACTTGAGGGAAGGGCCTGAAGTTGTGTCAGGGGAGGTTTAGGTTGGATATTAGATATAAGTTCTTCCCCAGAGGGTGTTTGGGCACTGGAACAGCTCCCCAGGGCAGTGGTCACAGCCCCAGCCTGACAGAGTTCAAGAAGTGTTTGAACAATGCTCTTGGGCACATGGTGTGACTCCTGGAGATGTTCTGTGCAGGGCCAGGAGCTGAACTCGATGATCCTTGTGGGTCCCTTTCAACTCAGGATATTCTGTGATTCTGCATATCAGATTGACACAATGTACTATGTAATCTTACTTTTTTTCTTAACTGATGTTTGTATTGGCTAGTGCTTTTCACTCTCTGTCAATTCTTGACATCATGTTGCAGTCTTGGACAGAAGGGCCAAATGTTCTAGCAGTCAGTTAATGTTGTGTGTTATTGAGATACAGTGAGGGTTTGGCCAGGAATTGCAGTTCCTAGATTCCCTTCTAATCCTTTCAGTGTAAATTCCCAGGGAAGATTGGAAAACTGGGCAGACCTAACCAGCCAATAACAACATAAAAATAATTTAAAGAAAAACTTATTTTTCATACATCAAAATCAGTGAAACTTCTGAAAAATATGGTATTTCAATAATTTTATTTAGGACTAAACACTCAGTGATGTAGTATTCCTTCCTTACACACCGGTACCCTTCAGTCTATTTCTAGCTATATGTATTATAGCTAGAAATATGCATATGCATATGCTATATACATACCTCTTAACAGTAGACAAGTGCTTCATTACAAACATATTTAATATTTCCCAAGGTTCTGGGAGAGAATCTAAACTCTTCCTTCAAATTGTTTTCCTAGGTATAACACTTTTAAACAGTGGCGTCTCCTTAAATGTTGTTAGTTTAAACTTAGGGTACGGAATTGACTGCTTCTACCAAAATCTTCATTATCAACAGAAAACAAAATACTAAAATGAAAAAATGCTTACTTCTAGCTATAGCCTCCATTATAACCTGGGAAGCCTGCAGGTTTGCAGTTCTAGTCTTGCATTTTCTCTTAGAAGTGTGAAAACTTTTGTGTGAGTAGTTTTTTCAGGGTCCTGCTCTCCTCCCAGAACAGGCAGCTGGTGCTGGTCTTGCTGCTCTATTTAAAAAGGCCATTACACCTCCATGACTTCATACTAACTTCTTGCTGTTTCTTCCTCTGTGCCTCATGGCTAGGCTAATGTCAAGAACTACAGCCAAGAATCTCTTAGTATTCAGTTGCAACATCCATCCTCTTAGCTTATAGATTTTCTCTTATTCCCAAAAGTTCTCCCAAATACATTATTGTTCCAAATTCCATATGCTCCCTTAATTTTGGGCATATGAATAAAATCATTGGGTTCAAGTTCTATTACTTATGGCAAGCAGTTTAAAGAAAACCAGCACTGTGGACTCTCTGTACCCTTTTTTCCCAGTTCCAGCCATTCTGGGATTCCAAGCATCAAGTTTTTCCTCATTCAACATTTTCCAGAAGATGAGAAAATTAATGCTTTCATAATTTTATGTGTTTGTGCATTCATCGTCAGCACAGATGTCAGTTTCTTGTAGTACTGTACTATTTTTTGTATCAATTAAAATATAAAGGAAAAAAGCTTTTATTTACTTGATGGGGCTGAAAACCATATTGGGATAAAGTTAACATCTTTGCAGTGAAGAAAAAATAGTAATTTATGTTGCAGTAATTCTTTTTTCCAGTAATAACTTAGGGTAGATGCAGTAACTTTTATTCTGTTTTCCTTTACTCCGTGTTAATTTTCTATTTAAAAAAAATTATTTGGAAACAAGTTAAATAAACACATTGATCAGCCAGGAGAGTTTCAGCATTTCTGCTGACACTGGCACAGAGAAGAAAAATGGAAAAACTAAATAAGGCTTGACTCTTACCAAAGCTGCACAAAGTAATAAAAGTTTTCTCCAGTGCAGTGTTTGACCTACACACAAATCACACAATCACAGAATAGTCTGAGGCAGGAGGGACCCAGAGGGGTCCTAAGTGAGTGACCCATACAGGGATTGAAGCCATGACCTTGGTGTTATCAGCACCATGCTCTGGGCAATTGAGCTGGGAAGGACAGTAATGTCATATGTACATGCTGTGGAGAACCATAATTTCAGCTACAGACACTGATTTTAGATAGAAAGAGGACTGAGCTAAGCTAAGAGTTAGTGGCAGTAAAAATTTTTAAAAATTTTATTTTCTAATATTTTGCTTCTTTCCATTTGTCTCAAAGTGTTTTGAGATCAGCAAGATGAAACATGAAGTGGGAACAGGATTTGCTCTGAGCATTGTTCTAGAAAACAAGTTACTTTCTAGAACTTAGCAGTTCAGTGTCTTACCCCCTAGACCACACTTAGGAGAGAAAGTTAAAATCATGGTGGTTTCATTTGTGTTAAAGTAAATGCCTTCACTAATGAACAGATTCACACAAACAATCTAATTCTGCTGTAGAGCAAAATGAATCACATCAGCAACATCCACAGCTGCTCCTGCCTCCCTGGACTATGGAAGGACTACGGGCTCTGCACATTCATTTCACCTTTCATACCTTGTTATCTTCTGATCTGGCTTCACGTCTTTTCATTGCAAAATAGTTAGGTCTTGAGCTTGACATAGTTGTTAGTGAAAACATATCCTGATTCAAAGTTGTTTACATTAAGCTGTCAGACAATACTTAATATCATGGTTAGTCTGTAAGCTGTTTGGAACAGTGATTACTCCTATTTCAGCATGCCAGAAGTTCATAACAGGATATTGTGTCTTTGAAAACTGTATCTCTGACTTTTTGAATTAGAGGGAAGTCACACACTTCCCCAAAAAAATCTTTTCTTTCTCCTCCCAAGTCACTAATATGCTATATGAAAGTTTAATGTCTTTCAGAAATATATTCACATATTAGAGCATGTCCATTATCTTTTTGACCAACTTTCCTGCATTTTGCCACAGACCCTGACAGCTCTTCCTAGAACATCTCTCTACCACTGCAGGGTTTTCAGGTTGGATGACATGAGCATGTTACATAAATATATAAATATATTTGTACACTTCTCCTGTACACTCTGCAAAACCACCAAAAACTAATAAACAGATGTTATAATTGACTTTTGCAATCAAGATTTCCACCATGCTTTTTCCCCTCACCATCATCAGATTTCATGGGTGGTCTGGGGACTGGTGTGTTTTACTGGAAATTACTTTGAAATTACTTTGAAAGGATCTGTTCTTAAAAGTTACTGTGCAGCAGATACACATGACTGTTAACAACCTTTTTCTTGATGAATTGTTTTACAATTTCAAGAAACCTATTCTTCCATCAGCTATGCAGTTGTTTTTCAGCATGTTCCCCTGGAGAATTCACTGCCTGTAGTTGTATGGGTTCTTGTTTATCTTGTTAACCAACATGTATGTTAAATCTGCAAGTCAGACTAAATTTGTCAGAGTAGTAGAGATTTCAGTGGTATCAAGGGTTTGAGTGAGTTGACAATGCACAGACACCTAGTAGCACCAAAGTATTTGAATTTTCTAGATGACTTTGGCAGATATGCATCAAGACCTGAAAAAGTCTTGCAGCGTTTTTATTTACTGAGCCAGCTGGTATCCATTTGATATAGAAATAACACTTGATACCTGTGTATGGGCAATTTATTCAAGTCCTGCATGTCCATAGATAAATGTGGAAGCTTGGGCACAATGCACACATAAATATTTTTCTGTAAGTGTCCAAAGTTTCTTAACCTTGAAGTGAAACCCCCACAATTTTAAAATAAATAAAAAATACTAAAAAAAATACTAAAGTATTTTTCTGTCTAGAAGGCAGGTTAAAGCTTCACCTCTACATGGACTGGGGTGCAGAGAACAAATATAGCAAATCATCCTCCCTTCTATGTGGATTATCTGATGTCTTGTTAAGGTTAGATCATGTAATCATAAAATCTCAAAATCATGGAATCACAGAGTCACTTGGGCTGGAAGGGACCTTAAGGATCATCGAGTTCCAGTCCCCCTGCTGTGGGTAGGAACCCCTTCCACTAGATCAGGTTGCTCACTGATGCCTGTCAGGACTCTGAACCATCGATCACTAACCTCTGGACGCAACCATACAACCAATTCCTTACCCACCCACCCACCTAACAGTGCACCCATTGAATCCATCCCTCTCCTGTTTAGAGAGAGGGGTGTTATGGCCCAGGAGGATTTACAAAAGCCCAGTAAATGACATCTGTAGCCCTTTCATTGTTCACTAATGTTGTTACTTGGCTGCAGAAAGTCGCTAGTTTGGGACTTGCCCTTGGTGAAGCCTTGCCGGCTGTCCCAAATGACCTCCCTGTTCTCCCTGTGCCTTAGCACAGCTCCTAAGAGGACCTGTTCCATGATCTGCCCGGGCACAGAAGTGAGGCTGACAGACCCGTTGTTCCCAGGGTCCTCCTTTCTACCCTGCTTTAAGACAGGTACAATGTTTTCCCTTCTCCAGTCACCTGGGACTTCATCTGACTGCCCTTACTTTTCAAATATCATGAAGGGTGGTTTGACAACCACATCAGCTAGTTCCCTCAGGACTCTGGGATGTATCCCATCAGATCCCATAGACTTAAATATGTTCAAGTAAGAAGTATTTTGCCTCCACAGTCCCCATCCTGTTTTTCATCCAGGCGTGAGAGAGGTGTGGGAAGAGAGTTTTCTAATATAACCTTAACTGCAAAATTAACTACACAGTACTTAAGTAGGGACTGAAGTTACTGATACAGCCTTAATACAACACAGTTGACAAACCAATTAATCACAACTTCTCTTAAACCCTGTCCTCCTTAGCCTGTTCTTCATAGCACTAGTAGCAACTCATTGATCCTAAATGACAAAGTCGAAAATGCATTCAGAAATATATTTATGATTACTCAGAACCCAACTTGTTCTTTCAGTCTGAGTACTTTCTTAATTTCTAGGCTTAAGGGCTTAAAGGGAATATGGAATTAGTGACCTCACAAAGTCTTTTGCAGGTCAGATATCTGTAGTTCTTTATGTTGGCTGCCTTGATTATCAAAGGACCCCATTTTATTCAACTCTTCCAGAACCGAGCATATTCCAATAAAATATTTTGAAGGTCTTTTTCTTTTCTGCCCTATCCTTATTTCCTTCCTTTTCCCTCTTCAGAACTGCTTTCAGACTACTGGAATAATTACAGATTATCACCCAGCCTCCCATCACAAAGATATCTTCAGTTTGTGTCACAATTTGAAAAATCTGCATCTTGGCTATGAATATGTTTGTCTATGTGAAATTATTTCACTTCTTGTGACTTGAAAATGGGGGACAGACTAAGAATATGTATAATGATGGTTCTGCATGTGCTATTTGCTATAGTCTTTCGAGACAGTTTGAATGGTTTTAACATACACTCAGGTAGTGCATTTTCTAACAAATTTAAAACTTGTAAAATCCATTTACTTTTCTTGCCATAATTCCAAAATTCTATCCAGGCTAAGCTTTGGCTCTCAAAGTGTTCTGAATAGCCAAAGGGTGACTGGGGAACCATATTACAAAATTTGAAGTTTGATATTGTGATCCAAGGGAGCAAAATCACATTTAAGTGCTAGTTGAGATAATCTAGCAAAACAACAGGACACTATTACACCAGCTTCCTGTTTCAATCACTTGAAGATAAATGGTTCATTATTATAAAGAAAAGTTGTCATTCAGAGCAAAAAAGGATTTTCAAGTTCTCAATCTCTGCCAGGTTTTTTGTTGGGCAGTGAATCAAATGTATAATTTAATCCTTACCCACACAGTGTTACTGAGAAAAAGCTTGGGGATTTTTTTTTTCTTAAATTTCAGGTTCAGATAACAGCCAAAAAATGTATGAATCTCCTTAACTATTTCCCCATCTATGTTCCTGAGTTTGTAATTCCCTCACTGAGGAGCTGTAGGTAATGCAAATGAGATTCTTTTTATGTGTGTGTACTGTCTGTTCTTTAAATGCTTGTTAGTAACTGTTTGTTACTCAAAGGTAAAGCTGATTTTACCCTGTTTTTATCTCTCTTCCTTTTTACGACAGGTTTAATAATAATCCCCTTTAACTGCTTTCAGTAATTTGTTCCCACTATTCCCCATATCAAAACTTCACATTTCTTTCATGTTGACTTCACATTTTCTTTCTTCTCTTACATGTTCAGAAATGATCCTTTTGCACTCAGAAACTGAAGGCACAAATTTTGCCTGGGTAAAATACTGGGACCTTGCAGGGCCCTTGTCAAGCAGCAGGGAAGGGATGGAAAGGGGAGGGTGGGAAAGGTGGGGGGCGAAGTGTTTTTTCTCTTGTGTTCATAGGTTCATCCTTCATGATTTGTTGTTCATGGTGTGTTTCCGGTTGAGCTGATTCCCAAATCTAAACTTCTATTTTTTCACTTCTTACCCTTTAGTACTGTGTTATGAAAAAATGTGTTTCAATTGGTAAAACAATTGGTAAAAAAAAAAAAATTGTTTTATTAAGTAAATTAAACAAATATATACAGTACAGATAAGTTACCCTTGCCCACAACTACCAGACTGCATTCATTTAAAGCAACACAGAGTGTGCCTGACAACTCAGCCAAAGCAACAAAAAATATACTAAGTCAACAACTGAGCAAAAAAATTCTTCATTCTTTCAAGTTTTTCTGTGGAAAATGGTTTTATAAAATATTTTTGAACCCTTATTTTAAGGCTGGGGACAGATAAATAGGTCACTGACCACACCCGAGCCTGAAGCTAAACCAGCTGAGTAGGATGTGAGAAACTACTGGGCATGACATGATCTTTACTGTGTGTAAAAATCAACAGTTGTGAGGCAATAGAAATGTTACTTATCATAAAGAATAGATGTATTGTGCAGGTTGTTTAGGGGAGTTATGTGAGGTACAGACAAACTTTATAGAGATTTGAAGGGGAATATCACTGACTTTTCAGGGAGGAGATATGGGGAAAACATCAGAAATGCCAAATAGCTGTCCCAAAACAAGAACCAATGTAAAAAAAATCAATTGGGGTGGATGTTTCTTTAGGAAGGCATAAGTGTGTTAAAAAGGAAAATTCTAGGAGGAGGTAATAAGAGAATATAAGGGGCCACAAATCAAATCATAGGACTATTTGGGGGTCTGTATTTGACAGCCCTGCATTTTGGAACAGAGAAATAAACCTGCTGTTTGCACTATACTCGTGTGTGACTTGCTTTTTCAGACAGAAGGGAACTGGTGTCGTTCTCACATCAACAGAGAGCCACAGCAGCTTTCATTTTCCTGCAACTGGGGAAAAAGAGGTACTATCCAACATCTTTACCCTTCACAGCCTCCTTTATCATCACAAACTTCCTCCTAACACTTATGGTTGCTGGAAATGTCCTATATTGTAGCTTTTGAATTGTTACACTTTTCAGTAGGTTCTTTGTAATTATTCTTCCTTCAATCCAGAGATTTTTTCTGTCTCTTCCTTGACTAGTTTTGAAGCAAAAAGTGGGAGAGGTGAGCCAGTGGCTATGACTGCGTAAGGCAAAACTTGAGCATTAAGCTCAGTTGTTGTTTCACCTGGGGTATTCCAAGGTCTATGTTGATTTTGAAATCAAACTGGAAGTCTCTCACTTGGGAGGAATGATATTACCATTCTTCATTGTGTGAAAACAAAACTATTTTTGATAGGAAATTTCATTATGCAACAAATAACCACAGATGAGGTCAAAATAAGAAGACATACTGAAACCATTTATTTGCCTAGGAAATAACTCATTTTGCCTGTTTGTTTTGCTTGAGGACATTATTGGATACAAGCTACCTACAGCTGTGGAGAGTTCTGCTCACAAAGTGGAGCAAGTTGATGGCTGTCCAGAGTAGAGCCATTTAACATTGTGAGGAGCCTTTTCCTACAAGCCTATTTAAAGCTTAAGTGTTAATGTAGGAAATTTCTGAAAGAACTACAGATGTTGAAACCAAATTTAAACCTGTTAGAAAACAGCATGAAGTTTTTTCTCCATTCTGTTTCTTCTTGAAGACTAATGATTTAGAGGAAGGCTATGAGGGCTAATGAACACATGGTGGGACTTTATATAGTATATCAAAGCTTGTGGGACCCCCGCATATCTACCTCTGATACTGTAACTCAGATCATAAAAAAAATATTTGATACTATCTGGTTCAATTGCCACGACCTTAAAACTTGAAGTATCAGTGAAAGTCAGTGAAAGTCAGTGTATCAATGAAAGTCACAATTCTGTTGTGTGAAAGAAGTTGTCTTTTAGAACAGCACCTGGAAATGTTAGATTATTGGTGGGAAATTCACATCCCACTAGTCAGTGGAAATATGGAAAATCACTTGGTTCTTCGTATCATTAGATTGTGATAGCTCTTCCCACAGGAGGCAGTAGTAGGCGTGATGAAAAACTGAAGTGTTGTGAATAATAAAAATGAAGTGGATTTTTGAATAATAAAACTGAAGTGGATTTGCAAACTTTCAGCAGACTGTGGGCTAGTTTGTCATACAGTATTAATGGCAGTGTTCTTCTCTCATATAAGAAAGGTTGGTCCTTATCACATTTGCAGTGCTTTCTAAACTAACAGGTTTGTACCTGCAGCATCTTAGAAAAAGTTTTGACAGTTGCATGAGCCAAAGAAATGACATACTGAGGGGTCATTCTTGAGTGTTCACAGGGGTGTCTGGCTGAGGCTCTTGCTTGTGAGATCATCAGGTTAGTGTTACTCAGGTATTACTGGCTCATCCAAAGTAAGGCATGTATCTTTACACAGCCTTTCACAAAGCAATCATTTTAGCCACTGAATGAGATGACTTTGCCTGAATAAGGGTCTAAAAAACCTGAAAAGAGTTGAGAAATAGATCTCAGTTTCTTTCAGGTGCACCTCTACAAAGAATCACAGAATGGGTTAGGTTGGAAGACGCCACAGTGGTCCACTTGGTTCAACCTTCCTGCTCAAGAAGGGTCACCCTAGAGCACATGGCACAAGATTGTGTCAAGGTGATTCTTGAATATCTCCAGTGAGGGAGACTCTACAACTTCTCTGGGCAGCTTGTTCCAGGGCCTGGTCAGCTGCATAGGTCTTCCTCACATTCAGGTGGAACTTTCTGTGCATCAGTTTCTGCCCATTGTCTCATGTCTTATTGCCTGGCACCACTCAGCAGAGCCTGGATCCAGCCTCTTGGAACCATCCCTTCAGATACTCATAGAGATTGATGAGATCACTTCTCAGACATCTCGAGGTGGAACAGGCCAAGCTCTCGCTGTCTTTGCTCATCAGTGAGATGCTCCAGCCCCTTGTTGCCCTCGACTGGACTCACTACATGATCTTCATGTCTCTCTTGAGTTGAGGAGCCCAGAACTGGACAAAATACTCCAGATGTGTCACTAGGCAAGTATTGTTCCTTCATTGAAACCTAGGTGTTCTTTCAAGGGACATTGTTTACTCTCTCTACCAAACATATTTTGTTATGTAACCACTCATACATCATTTATTCTGAATATTTTGTCCCAAAGATGGGAGTCGAAGATGGCTTCTTTGAGAAGACTGCAGGACTGAATCCTTGAACCTTAGTTTTGCTTTCTTTCAATTATTATTTTTTTTTAATACAATGAATAGATTGTTTATTAGTCTAAAGATTATTTTGTGATGTGTTTTCATGACCTCATATATAAACTTCTTGCTGCCAAAATACCAGTCTTCATTTTAAAACCATTATGTGGTCTCAGTAATTGCTAAAATACATCTCTGTTTTGCTGAGATCTTAGTATCTCTCCAACCCATGCTGCTTTGAAAACTATTAAATAAACTCATTATCTGAATTAGTTAAAATTCATGTTGTGCACAAGAATGAAAACTATTCTGCAAGTATTGGTGGCATATTGTGGAATTGGGCTTTTATCTAGTTCAGGACGGAGGAAATTTGGGATGTATTCTATGATCTTGAAGGTCTCTTCCAAACTAGTGATCCTGTAATGCACTGTGGTTTAGACAGAAGAAGCTTCATCAAAGTACAGGAGCTTTCATAAGAAGCTACTGCATCCCCATGATAAGCAGCTGCACAATTCCAAAGGCAGTGTTGGGGCTGCTACCATGAAAACATTGTTAACTGGACTTTCAGTCAATGATGTGTGATGACCTATGAGAAAAGGACCTCTTTAACAGCGTCTTTCAATAGCAGATCATGGTCTTGCCTTGTGTTGCCTTACATTTGGTCACAAAAACCCTTTCAGTGTTTATGCCGTAAGACTGGATTCAGAAATACAGAACGTTCCTGCCTTGCAGGAATTCCTGTAGCAACTCTGCATAGTGCTGGACAGGTTGCACTCGTTAGAGTGAGAATAGCATTTTCTTACCTCTCTAGGGTCTTGGCAGAGCAATAAGAATGACTGAAATACCAAGAACAGATGGGTACAGATGAAAAACACGCTGCTAAAGCAAGTTGTATAATTGACATCACTCTTGGTGATGTTATAATCACAAGCTTATTGGCTCCTCCACCTCCATGATTTCAGCCTAACTTGGGAACTACTTTTCATCCATGCTGAGGATTCAGTTGCATGTTTTAGGTTTTGACAATTCACCATGTAGCAATGCTTGCACCTTGAGCAGGTCACTGTCAAATCCTAAATTTGATGTACTATTTGATTGGAATCTATTTGCAAAAAAAAAATAAAAAATTCTATATTCACGTGGTAAGATTGCTACAATTCTGAATGCTGCTTTGTGTAAGCTTTGGGAAATTTAATTATGATTCTCACAGCAGCTTAAATTTTGGTTTTTATGTCTATCCCCATACGGTGTCAACTTCTATCCACCAATTTAAGGTGCATGCATAATGTTAAAACTGCATGAAAATTAATAGTATTAAGTTTTCTGTCTTTTGTTTTGTCTTAAAACTCTGAGCCCTTATTTTCCTTCGCTATGTTTCAAATTTCATTTTCTTAGCAATAAAGGAAAGGAAAAATGTTTGATGGTTGTACAAACTTCTGCCCAGAGCACAGAAGTTGGTAAGTTATTAGCATTTTAAGACAAAACGCTCATTCTGGCATGAAGAGCAATAGTCCTTGGTTAATTTTGCTGAGGTATAATGTAAGCTAAATACAAGTATTTTGCAGAATGCTTGTGGTACATATTAAAATTCCCACACTTTGATGTAAACAAACATTTATTTCTACATTTACATTTATTTCTGATGTACAGTAGGCACTGTACAGCATTAATGAGGAAACAGTAACATGAGCTGCGAGCAGCAAGCCCAGCTGAAGGGACTCCTGAAACTGCCTGCTTTGCACAGATGAGGAAGGAACTAGATTTATGAGTCAAGATAAAAGGACCTTTTTCCCCTCCATTAACATCACTTAATTCAACTGTTCAGCTTCTTTCCCAATCTGTCAGATCAGGTCTGCACATTGTATGTACTCAGATCCCTGCTGATAGCAAGAGAAGGAGCATCTGCTTGCTCAGGAGAAACTCAGAACCAAAGGCTGAAATATTATACTCTTCCTCCCCCTACCTCAAACACATTCTCTTCTTCCCACACAAACATACACATTATTTCCTGTCATTTATCTTTACTGATTCCTGTTTTCACTCTTCTATACCCTCCTACGTTCCTTTTACATACATATACACAAATATATATATATACACACATGAATTTATTTGAACATATATAAAACCTGCAGTGGATTGGCTTCTCTCCATATAGCTGACAGGACACTTTCAAAAAGTCCCACTTCCTAACAGATATATTTTCTTTCAGTGGTAATTGGGCTCAAGAGAAAAGATAAAGCCTAGAATTGAATATATAACAATATAAGTGATATAAATGTGAATTCCTAAGGTGGTGGTTGAATGGAAGGCTGTATACCAAAATTAAATTTCAATTTATAATAGAGAAACCTCTATGGAGCAAAGTACTTACAAAGAGCATTATGAAGCCAAAAACATAAAGTGAAAGAAAGAAAGAAAATAACTCAGTTTTTAACAAGTTATTTAAAACTCTTCAAGGGAAAGTCTTAATCTTTTTCTCTTGAATAAATAATGCAATATGGCAAGGACACCTGAAAGCTGAAATAGAACTCTAGGTAAGCAGAAAACATATCCTGTACCACAAAAGGCATCCACCCACAGATGGTAGTAGTAATAATAACCAATAAAATAGAGCTGGGGCTTATAAAACACATAATTTCAGTCATAATTAATTATAAAAGTTGAAACAGAAGAGTTGCCTGCAATCTGGTGAGGAGGATTTTCATTCCTTCTCAGACATATTTGCCATAAAGAGTTCCCACATACTGATGAAATGCAGTATTTTTGTGGTTATTTTCCACACAGGAGTTAATTTTTCTGTAATCTTGGAAAGAAGCTTTGCTCAGGCCTTCTAGTTCAGCAATAAAAAGAGCAAACCACTGGACTAGTGATACCTTCTCTTCCACTGTACTCTGTCACTTTGATGTAATTTTATATTTTCATGTCAGCTGGCTGTGATGGCAACCAAAATGGTGTATCAGAGCATCAAACATCTGCTTCAGCTTCCAGAAAAGATGGGTACAATAAACCTGGAGGTTTCTATTTTGTGTGGGAGAAGTCCAGTAAACAGCAGAGGAAGTTAAGGTGCTTAAGTCTAGGACAGAAGATTGGGGAAGAAAACACAGCTTGTGACTGCAGTGGTGAGATGTCCACAGTGACTACCAAATCCGAACGAGAGTACAAGGCTCTCAAAGGATTAGTGATAGATTATTATAAAAATATAGGAAATAGGTCAATTCTAAAAGCCAGTGCTAGTGAATAGGACAGAATCTAGCAACAAGTAAATTCCAGTCTGCTGCAGTTTCATGGTCTCAGTTCCAGCAAGCAATGAGGCCACACAAGGATAGCTCACAAGTGTATGTCCCTTACATGCATATGCACAGCAAGGTACACAGAGACAGAAACTGAGCTCTCATGGAGAAACAAAGAGCATTTATGGACTCATTCTCCTTCACTCTCTGCCTGAGTGGGATCAAGGTCTACTAATTTGTCTCTGTGTTTGTACATAAATCCCTCCATCAGCTGGGCTTGGATACAACCTACTCAGTCACTCCCCCTGCTCCTCTCTCATCTTGATGGGTTTCACATCTGTACACTGGGGCTGAGCCTCTTCCAGGACACATCTGGGTGGCTCTCAGATGGGATGTCTCTTCTTCTGAGGTCTTAATTTGGATTGCCTGCCTGCTACAATGCCCCTGTTCTTATTTGGGTTTGTGGAGATGGGCCTGTGATGAAAAGGTGGCTCATGTGACTTGTGCCATCCAGGGCAGGGAATTGCTTGAGCTCACAGATACTATTGTGTGCCTTTGCTCCTCTGTGGGTGTGCAGATGAGTTTTTATCACATAACTGCAAAATCAAGAATTATTAAGTACTATGTTGTTTAGGAAAAAAAAAAAACAAAACAAGATGCTGAGGTTAGGAGTCAGTTCCCAGAAACAGGAAGTGTAAAGGAGAGGACCTGAAAAAGCATGCATTGTGTAATATGAAGTTTGTCAGTAAATTAGGGCTAGCCCTTTGAAACAACTGATTTCTGGAGCCAAACTCCAAAATGTAATTAAGCACTGCACTCCTGGGAATGTAGTACGTAGTCCCAAGGAAGTCAGTCCAGTCAGCAGTTACAATATATAGACAAAGAGTCTGCTTAAGGAGGTCTGGATTTTTGCAGACTGATCTTTTGAAGGTGTATAAATACTCAGAGATTATTTTTTTATTGAATCTAACTTGAAGAATTCCAGACCACCATAAAGATTAATTATGTGCTCTGTCTTAATCAGGGTAGTCTATCCTGTTCAGTGTCTTGCAGACTTTATCATCCCTCTATTTAATTCTTGGTTGTAACCTTTAATGTCTAGAGGTGCTATATTGTAAACCTTTACTTTCAGGACTTTTTTTGAGTGCTTTTGGTGTATGAAAGCCTATTCTTATCTTGATATATGCATCCTACTATAAGTTTTTGCTTGGGAATTAAAAATATTAAAATGCAGCTCATTAATATTTTAGCAATTGGAAAAAAAGTTAACCAAGTTAGTTTGAGTTTCACAAAGTTGTTTATTCTATGCCTATGTGACTATTTTAAAGTCTCATTAGGATCAAAGATAGCAAAACATATAACAAACAAGGATTTTGTTACATTTATTTTAAATACTGGTATTGCTTCTTCGGTATTCCATTTCTCATTCATATAAAATCTAGATTTTAATTGTATTTAGATGTTAGAATTTTCTTGCCTCTTCTAGAGCTAGCAGGATGAAGTTCTAGAAACCCAGAAATTTAGGCCAATTATTATAATCTAAATACTTGTAACAGAATTTTAAAAAAAACTGCATTAAATTTGCTTTCGATTCAGAGTAAGTGTTTCCTTAAAATTTTAATGTCAGGAGTACCGTCTGAAGCTGATGATGGTTCTCTGAATGCCAACAGATTTTGAGTTTTCCCACCAGTAAACAAGTAATCACAATATACATTATCAAACAACAGCGATATTGATTCGAAATGGACAAAAGATTATTTATTCAAAACTGCAGGAGTAGTCATGTGAAGAACTTCTTTTTCCAATGCATGGTGCACAGCAATTTAAGAAATGCCTAACCCTGTAGTTTGTCTCTGACAGCATCTTGAGATGGATGATCAAGAGGAGGACACAAAGAAAACCTTCAGTGCAAAATTATGGAATGATTTGCTTATAGGAGGAATGTTTATTACACCCCATTAGGTCTTGTCTTATGTACTTTACCACCGAGATTTATATTTTATTTGATCAGACAGGGATTATCTGGAAGGACTGAAAAAGAGAGAGAGGTTGTGACCTCCTTGTGCTCCTGGCTAATGCTACAAAGCACAGACTTTGTATTCATATACATGCAAAAAGGTCATGATGGATGACATGTTTCAGCAAAAAGAAGGAAGAAGTTGTTTCTGGAATTTAAAAGTTTACTGTAAAAATTGTGGTGCTTCACAGTCATAGTTTTATTTGAAGAATTTCCCACTGAAATAAATAGTGCTTACAATGCATGTAATATCATAACACAATGTATGCCTTCATTAAATGCTACAGAGAATTGCAAATAAGAAATGTGCAACCAGCCCATTCATGTTCCAAAACATTTTTTTCAGAATGGTATTTTGTCCCTTCCTGATATTCCTTATTTTAAAGACATCCAACAGAAACCTAAATATCTCTAAAAGGAAGACCCTTCACTGAAGAAATTCAAGATCAGTTTGGCTGCAAAGCACGTGATCCTCTGAAAGAAATTGCAGTGACACTTCTGCAGATATTGCTAAAAAATGTGCTTTCATTACATGTAAATGCTGTGGAAGATGCTTGAAAAGTTCAGCCAAATCAAACAAAACAAAATAAAAAAACCAGTTGGTTTCATAGATAGAAGAGAGTTTATTTCAAGATCATTTGCTGTGTAAAGTCTATCTTAAAAAAATTATAGAAGTGGTTCTTCTGTTATTTATAGCTCTTAGGTGAACAATGCAAGGAAAACAAAGCAAACAAGATTACCAGTATTCTGAAGTTATAAAATGCTTATTTTGAAGCATTCAGGCCTCCTAACTAAAGTGCCTTTAATTTGAGAAGACAGATGTTATGGGAAGGAACATATGGCAGACTTTACTCAAGACCATGGAATTCTCTGTTTTTATTATGTTTTTGTAAGAAACTAAAAAAACCTTGTGTCTGTGAATTGTAATTTTTTGCTAATATTTGATAAGAAAATTACATATTTTTTTCCCCATGCTGAAGGTTATGTAAAGAAAAAGAAATTTAAAAAGATAAGATTCTGGACTTCAATTTGCCCAAATGTCACTTTTGTTTTGTACAAAACTAACCCATTTTTTTCCAAGTATTGGAAACCTCATGGGTTTATAAGTTTTATTTACCCTGTATGTAAAACATTTCTATTCTGGATTAATGACCAAGAGCTGTTACAATTTGAGAAGTAATAAAACAATGAAATGAATAAGCTTGTTTCATACCAGTATTGTATTCATATCATGATGACACAAATTCGAATTTTCAGGATTCAGTTCAAAAAGGTGTTTGGACCGAATCAGCTTCTTAATACTCTGATAAATATCTTCTTCTTAATTGATCTTTTCCTTAATATGCATGGAACCATATACCCTTGTCAGAAGGAAAACAAATGGAAGCCAAATTTCTAGCAGCCTAACAGTGTAAAACTGTCTATGTCTTTCTGTGTAGTCAATGTGCATGTTTTGGTCAAAGAACCCAATCTCATAAAAATTTGAGAAGCAAATGAGAGAAGGATGAAATATTACTTCATTTGAACTGCTTTCCAGCTGATATGTAATGTCTGTTAAGGGACTGCTGGTTTTTTTCTTGAAAGTTTCCATTTACAGATGTTCTTCTGAACATGGCCTAAACAACTTTATCCCTTGACAGGGCTGAGCAGCTACATCAAATATACCACTGAGATATAGCAATTAAAGGCTTGATTAATTTGCTTACATGTCTTTCTAGTGCCTTATGAGATGTTGCAGGGTGCCATGGTTTCTAGTTAGGGATTCAGAACAGTCTAGATACCGAGTGAATGCTGTACTATATCTGGCAGACTTACCAAGTTATCTTGGAAAACTTGGAGCTTCTGAGGAATCAGGAGGCACCTATTGTGCAGATGATTTTGTTGTCCCCTAGGAAGTCAGTTCACCCTTAACACACTTACAGTTCTTTATCTCAGTGTCTACACAGGCTGTAAGGACCTGACTGAATCAGTCTGGGTGTCCAACTTTCTATTAAAATCAGATGTCTACCTGACTTTAGTACAAACCGTGGTTCATAACATGGGAGTCTTATGTTTACTGCTATGCCAAACATTTGTCAGGGCATACAGACCTATCAAATATGACTCAGGATATATAGGAGACTAACATCCATCCAGGTTGCCAGATGGGAGTAAAAATTTCTTTATATGTGAATGGTTTTTAACTTCTGAGCAGTTTAAATGGGAAGAAAATACCCATTATGCCATAAAGGAAAACAAAGAATCTTCAGTGCAATTTCAAATAAAGAAAAAGCTAAGGAAAATTTTAATGTTTAAAGATTTTAGAATTTCTTGCAGCTCCTATAAAAGAAATTCTTATCAACTGCCTTCTGAAATCCTTTTGTACTTCTGTTCTTATACCAGAATCCATTTGAAAATGGCTCAGTGGAGTTTGAGAACGGATCCTGCAGCACATTATTCAGCCTGGTGCTAGGGAGTAGCACTGTGCAAAGTGGCTGAAGTACAATTTAGTTATCCATGTGACAGAATAATTGCATATACAAAACTACATAACACTAATGAAAAAATAAGTTATGCATTATTTGTCTGATCACCTGTGTCATCACAGGTTATGATTATTTGTCATCACTTCCAAGAGTCTTAGAATCCTAAAATCATTGAAACATTAATGTTGGAAAATACCTAAAAAAAAAAAAAAAAGTACCAGCACTTTGCATTATTAAACCTCTTACCTTTGCCCTTAACCTGTTAATCCAGCCTGTCCAGATTCCTCTGCAGAGCCTTCCTACCCTTCAGCAGATCAACACTCCTCTGAGTGTTGATCAAAGTGTCATCAAAGATGACTTTGAGTCATCTGCAAAGCTTGCTAAGGGTGCACTCGATCCTCTGGTCCAGATCATTAAGATACTAAGCATATAATGCCTATTATAATGCCTTAATAATTCCCCCCCACAGCTCCCTGGATGCAGCCATCCAGCCAGGCCTGCACACAGTGAAGAGTGCACCTGTGCAAGCCGTGGGCAGCCGGTTCTGGAGAATGCTGTGGGAGACATTGTCAAAGGCTTCACTGAAGTCCAGGCAGACAGCATCCACAGCCTTTCCCTCATCCACTAGGCAGGTCTTCTGGTCAGAAAAAACAGATCAAGTTGGTCAGGCAGGACCTGTCTTTCCTAAACCCACTCTGGCTAGGCCTGATCCTCTGGTTATCCTGTTTGTGATGTGTGATTGAATTCAAGATAATCTGCCACATAACCTTCCCAGTATCAAGATCAGGCTGAGAGGTCTGCAATTCCCTGGATCATCCTTTTGACCCTGGGTGTCACGTTGGCCAACCTCCAGCCATCTGTGATCTCCATGGTTAATCAGGACTGGTGATACATGATGGAGAATGGCTTGACATGTTCTTCTGCCAGCTCCCTCTGTATGTTTTGGGACATACATCAATTGGAATTCACGAAATTAATTCGGGAAGTCTAAAGTTTTATGAGGGTTAGGTGAATCTCATGAATGTTCTGTGTATGTGAGACTGCATCTTGCCCTTTCTAGCACAGAGCGCTGAGTTTGCAATACTTTGTGAATCAGGAAATAAAAACACCTGGTTACAATTTAGCACCATTTTCTTTGGCTGGAATAAAGGGCTAGCCTTGTGATCTTTTACTGCTCTTGAGTTCCCTCATTAACTCTTTCAAGCATAATTTTTATTGCATTTTTTTGAAATCCATGACAATATAAGATGTCTGATACTATCACTGATTTATAAGAGCGGTCTTTACTGCAAAGGACCGGACACCTCAGCTTTCCCATGACACTATTTTAACTCATAGTAATATTCCCAGTAAATTAGGCCCAAGCTGTGCAGTGTTCAGCACTGCATCTTATGGCTACCAAGAGTTCACATACAATGAGGCTGTATACTTATCTTTTCTCCTACATGCATTGCAGGGCTTGCAAATTCTTGATTGAAGAGGAAAAATCTCCCCTTGCTATTGCTGTCCTGCTTAGCTGACCAGAAAGCCTAGTCATTGCAGTATCACTTACCGGCATACTATTTCAAACTTAACCTTCCAAACCTAACACCTGCAGTATTCTCATAAAAATGAATGGATATTCACTTCATTTCATTCCCACAGTGCAATATTATAGTTCTGGTTCAGAGTAATGCTATGAGAGCTTTGCACTATGTGGGCAGTTCATTTGAATGGAGCTTGGGCCATCTTGGAAGCTCTGATATTGTTAAAATTTTACATTAGAACATAGGAAGGGTCTGGTCCTCATTATATAGAGTATTAAGGTAGTCCAATGTGATTTTTTTCTCGCTTAGTTTAATTGCCTTATATATAAAAAGTCTAAGCTTACATTCTTAGTGTGATAATTCCATTTCCTAAACCACTAAGGTACAAGGCTGGTGCTGTCTGTGGTGGCAGAAAAGGGTGGAGATTCTTAGACTAGCAAAGACTGCGTGTGTTCCTATGTTAACAACAGAGTCTTTAATAGGGTTGAGAAATATTGATATGATGTGCTCTTAAATTGTTGCAAAGAAATTGTTTTATGTCTGTTGCATGGTTATTTATACACACGTAGTTAGAAATGAAGTCGCAGTCTGTCTTTCAAACATGTTTTTATACACATTTTTTTGCTGATGTACCTGATTTGATGGTACATCAGTGTCATATTTTCTGTTCTCTCATGTAATTCCTTAATAAATTAAGTAACATTTTATTCAACAATTTCATTTACTATCTTCTGTTTCCCTTTGAATTTCTACTTTTCTTCAGTATCAATATCAGAAATGAAAACAAATTAATGTGACATGGCTTCATGTCACATTAAAAAAATTGACATGGCTTCATCTTTTGCTCTATGCCTTAGACTCATGACTTTTAGTCCAGAGTTGTATGTAAAGACACAAAGGGAATAAACTAATTAAGACTTTAGGTTGTTACTGTGAATTATTCTAGTGATCTAAAAGCTTTCTAAATTACAGAAGGTATGCTTACATGTCCCTTCACTCAGATTCTTAAATTGCCAAAAAAAAAAATTAAATGCATTATATTTATTCTTTTGCTGTCAAATGCAAACCTTTTTACTTCTACCATGTATTTGTACTTACTCATAATTTTTTCTCATGGGTGACAAAAGAATGTGATTTCCAATGAAAAAACCAGCAACAGTTTATCAACATATACTTGCAATTAAATATTCAGGAAGAATTGAAAGCACATTAAGGCCATCCTACATTTGTTCACTCTCTGGGGAACTCTTCAATTCCACGTTAGTTTGGTGTATGTCTCCATGGAAGTTTTCACTCCCACTTTTGAGTCAATCTTATAATTACTTCAGTATCATTTCAAGCCCTGTGAGCTCCTCATTAAAGAGATGGAGAGTTCTCCTACCAGTAATGATCCTCTGAGTGAGTTATCTTCAACATCATTAATGGAAAAAAATGGCTTTATTTTACAGAAATAATTGGAAACATTGGCCACATGTGATAAAGTTGCATTTCATAATTATTTTGCCACATATGATGTATGTCCTTTGTTTCCTATTATGCTTGTGGAGGCATACTTTCCTATATTTTATGGAGGTTGTTTCAGAGAGCCCCTAATTTATATTTAACAAATGTTTTTTTCTGAGCCTAATTCATTTTTGTCAATAGGTCACCTATTTAATATTGCTTAACTCTCTGTAATGCTCACTTGATTTTAACAAGTGAAATTTGTTCTAGATTTATAAAAAGGTTATCATTCACAGCTATAGTTCCCTTGACAGAACTCCAAAAAAATCACTCCTAACTGTAGAAGTCAGGTCTGTCCACTGCTTTTTCTCCATTGTTCTGCCCAAAACACTGTGATCCCAAATTGTTTCCTCCTCCACCCACTAAGAAAATTATTTCTTTTGTTTTAAAATGCACTCACTTGCATACAAGCAAGCCTTGTCCTTTCTGGCATAAATGCCCATCAAAATATTACATCCATGTTTAAAGGAAAATAATTTTCTTTTTCTGGATGTACCTGAAATTAGGAATAGAATACATATATTCTCTTCTATGTTGCTTAACTTAAATTTTTTCATTGTTGAATGAAGGTATAATCATATTTTAACAAAATTAGCACAGATGATGAACAAATAGAGAGTGATGTTTACCAATATTCAAGAAATTTAACAAGAGGCACAAACCAAGATTTCCTGCTGAATTTCAGTAAGGATCCTTCAGTAAGAAAATAGTCCTGTGATCTCGAAAACACAAAGGCAGCACAGCTGAAGGAACAGGACAGTCAGCTTGGTGCTTATGGTTTCATGTGGATAGAGCATATCCTTTTAAATAAACCTCTGCTTTGATAGATAATATTTTTTCTGGAAGTCCAAAAGGATTATGCTCCAAAATTCTAAAATCTAGCTAATGTTAAATATGCACCCTAAATGACTGCTTACACTATTCTCCTTCCAACAGCAAGCATATACAGAACCCATATAAAATACTAATGCAAGCAGTCAAGTCCTATGGTTTCTTTCAGCTGGTGGAGACAAGCACTCACTAGTGCAGGGACACACACAACACTCTCTAGGTTCACAAGCACACACATATTTGCAAGTGTCCCAATTTCTGGCAGACACCCTCTGTTTCCCTGGTACCCCCACACATATATCAAGCCCCCTTACCTGCTCCATGTGTCCCCAGACCCTCTTGCCACTCCAGCTTGATGCACACAAGCAAACACACAGTGTTTGCACACTTGTCTCACAGGCACCCAAGACCTACAGGTCTCCCTAAATGCCTGCAACCCTCCAGCCACCTGATACCAGTGACAAGCCCCTCACTCACTTCACTCATTCTGATCCCTCCCAGTAGCTGTTTTTGGGAGACAAGCCATTTCCTCCCCAATGGGTAGGGTTTTAAGACTCCACTCATTTCAGTCACTGAGACCCCCCATTCTCACTCCAGCAGCTGACACCACAAAACAGGGGTACCTACACCCCAGTGTGACTCCAGCCGTCACTCACACACACAAATAGATCTCACACAGTTTCACAGAACAGGAGAGAAAGACTATGCAGGGATGTAGCTAGGAAAAATGTAATAAGAAAATAGGATAGGCTGTGGTCATCAGACAAAGATGAACCCCCCCTTTTACATACAACCTGCCTGGGTTATAACTCTGTCTCTTCTCCATCTGTGTCTCCTCATCCTTTTGCCCTGCACATTTCCTCATCAGTTTCCATATTACTCAACTCCACTCCAACATCCTGGATGCTCAGACTTACTTCCTTATCAGTAGCAAAATCCTGGTTTGTCTGCAGTTCTTGATAGTCCATCAATTAGTGACTGACAAGGTTTATTTCTTGACTTTGTCTCCCTTATGTTTTTCAAGTTTGTGTCTGTTTTCTCTATGACTTCCTGTTTTTCCTTTTCACACCATTTGATAAGGTCCTTGCACTCTGTTTGATAAGATTCTTGATCATATAACCTTAATGAAATAGACATTCCCACATTCCAATACTCATCAATTAAGTGTGACTGACCAGTTTTGTTTTCATAATTGCCTCCTTTATCTATTGACCACGTTTGAGAGCCTTCTCTTCTCCAGGCTAATGAGTCCCAGCTCTCTCAGCATTTCTTCATAGGAGAGGTGCTAGAGAAATGATATTAGGAGACCCTCACAGAATTCTCCCTAGCATGTCTACATCTCTGGTACTGGGGAGCAGAGCCCCAGACCCAGAATTCCAGGTGTGTTCTCATCAGGGCTGAGTAAGGGCGAGAATCACCCCCCTTGCCCTGCTGTAACGCTCCTCCTGATGCAGCCCAGGACACCACTTGTGTTCAGTGTGGTCCACCAGGACACTCAGGCTCCCTTGTGCAGGGCTGCCCTCCAGCTGAACAGCTGTCTATAGTTGTTTGCATCACAACAAGATGAATACAATTATTGTAGACGGTGAGAATATGTTTGGATGAAAGGGTTTTGATGAAAATAATACAGTGAATTCAAGAAAATTAAACTATTGTCTATGCTGAACTAAGGCAGTTTATTAGATTTTATTCTAATCCAAATAAGGATTGATATAATCCAAATGGCAAGTGATCATACTGATAATTCTGTTGGCATTGAAAATCAGATGTCTGAGAACTGTCTTTTTTGAAACAGATTTTTTTTTTTTTAAATCCTAGCAGCATGGAGAAATTAAGTGGAAATATCCTCTCTATGTTAAAAGGCCTTTGCAAAAAGAGTGTGACACCTTTTTTTAGTAGAATGTGTGGGCCTATTGTTTCAGGCTAGACAGACAAGCAGATTTACTGTTGCAAAAATAGTTTTCACAATTATTCTCTGGAATATGAAGACTATGCCAGAAATTTGGTTTGTGTAGGATTGTGATTTCATATTAGTTCTGGGAAAACTAACTTTCTTCATCAGTGAATGCATTTTCCAGCAGTCACTTTCATGATCTGATTATAAGTATCCGGAGAAAGGTAAAAGGGTGATCAAATCTGGCTAGTTAAACTCCCATTAAAGGTATACAGAGGAGTTATGAGTCTGGCAGTGCTTATATTAAGTGCATATGTTGCAATGAGAGTTGAAACATTTTTAAGGTTAAAATATATTTCTACTTAGTTAAGAGGGTGATTGTATTTACCGCTCACTATGCAACCACTTTGCGAGGAAATGAGCCGCAGCAGCTGTGAGTAAAAGAGGAGAACATACAGCCCATATTCTTGTTATGCACACCCTTAACTGCTTCAGACCTGGCTGGAAGGTGCTTCTGCAGTGCTTGCTTTCCCTTGTTTCCACCTTCTTCACATTCTGGTTTCCAAGAGAAGGTCATCCAGGAGGCTGTGCTGGAAGTGAGATTGAATAGATGCCAACCCTCCTCCAAGCTGGGCTGCTCTGGTTGCTAGGACTATGACTAATGCTCTGACTTTTACCCCATCAGGTAAACTTGGATGCACCAGTGAGCTTATTAGGACAATATCCATGGTGATATTGAGATCCAGGAATCTTAGATTTTATCTGGTTCTGAAATGTGCTTCTCAAGGCGTACCCATTTGGATGCCCACAGCTAAGAGCTGTCTGCAGGGCAGCTGCAAGGATAGCCTCTGTGAGAGCAGGTTGGGGCTGCTCTTTGCTGAACTCAGGGGCTTTCAGCAGACCCACTGCAGGATGCAACTGAGCCCATCGGTCAAGCTGGTGGCGTATTTGGGAAAAAAATTAATTAAGACCAGACAAAACACCCCAAACCATACAAAGAGCCAGGAGAAAAACATGAGAGAAACAAGCCTGTCACCACCAAGGTCAGAGGATGGGGAGGAAGGGCTCCAGGCATTAATGCTGGTATTTCCCCACAGCCTGTGGAAGACACTGTAGTAAGAGCAGAGGTTCCCCTCCAGCCTGTAAAGAGGACCAGGCTGGAGCAAATATCCTCACTACAGGCAGTGGAGGACCAACACTGGAGGAGGTGAACGGTCTTTGAAGGAACTGAGACCTCTGGAGAATCCCACAATGGAGCAGGTTTATCTTGAAGGACAGCAGCCTTTGTAGAGGGCCTATAGAAGGCCTCCTCCATGAGAAGGAGATAAACATGAGAAGAAATGAGCTACAAAAGGGACTGTTACGGATAGACCATTACCCCCTATTCCTCACACACACTACCGTGGAGAGGGGCAGGGAGGAGATAGAGAAGACATGAATGAAATAATGAAATTAAACCTGGGTTAAAAGGGTGAGGGAAAGGTATGGCTTTAATTTTTATTTTCTTCAGATTATCTAACTGCATTTTAATTTGCAATAAATTAATTTATTATTCCTCAGTTTGAGTCTGTTTTGCCTATTACTTTCATTGGTTAGTCATTCCCTGCCACTATCTTGCCCCACAAGCTTTTTCATCCTGTTTTCTCCCCAAATCCTGTTGATGAGAGGGCATGAGAGAGCATCTGTGTGGGCATATAGAAGCCAGCCAAGGTCAATCCACCACAGAATACTTCGACCGATATCTTTCTGTAAGTATTTCTTTAGTACTTTTGTACTCCAGTACTGTTTTTAAATAAATATTTCTTTAGTATAGTCTAGTGAAAGGTGACCCTGCCCATGGAATTGGGGTTGGAACCAGATTATTTTTAATATGCCTTCCAACCCAAGCATGATTCCAGTATGACATTGTTAGGAAAAATCTTCTCCTGTCCCAGGTATGGCCTCCTTGACCAGCCAGCTATTCTATTTCTACTGTCTACTTTGTTTTTCTTCCAGGAGTCTTAGTCAGTCCTGGTTTAATTCTTTTCTTTCCTTCCATGTCACACCAACAATTCTTCCTTTCTTCCCTTAGGACCTCAGAATCCCAATCCTTAGCTTCTTTAGACTGTACAACAAATCTCTATCTACTGGGTCTTGCTCTTTTCTGTACTGCAGTTATTTCAAATATTTCTTACCACTGCTGAGCTGCTCTCTGCACAGACTTCCCAAACTGTTCTCAGTTTTTTCAGTTAATACATAATCTGTGCACTTCCTTAACCTGAAGTCTCAGTTTTTGAGGTTTCCTGCACACTTGTGTTGATTCAGTGCAATCATGGTTGTAAACGTGCTTTTGGGATTTGAATTCTGCAGTGTCTTCTTCCTCCAGGTGACAACTACAGTCTCAGAAGAGTTATCCAAAATCATTCTTGGCAGAACTTTGCAGAACTGCCATTTTAGGGAGAGCCTTGTTTAATCCTTAGTGAGCAGAACCTAGCAGGATTTAAACTGCTTAAATGAACTATAAAATGAGGCTGCACAGACTGCAATTTTGCAAATGCTCATAACCATGTAGCTAGATTTTCAAGCTGATGGCAAATAGATATAAACATTCCCCTGATTGCCAGAATTACACAGGGTAAAGAACAGAATCATGATTAGCAATTCCAGACCAAATATTTAAAGTCTGGCAAAACTGGAAACAACTGGAAACAGTTGTGTAATGCAATCAATAGGGAAACCAAATAGTAGGTGGATTTACCATCCCTGCTTGAATGAGAAAACTTTAAGGGCCAAATTGTCGGCTGGTAGAAATAAAAAAACCCAGCAATGAGTGACTAACAGTACCTCTGAATCATAGGAGGTGTAGATTTAGCTTGTAAAATAAAAATTAAATTCTGTGTTTAGATCCTATGTGAGAAAATATCCTTTATTGTTGCATTTTAAGTGTATCCACTCCCAAGAAGGGCTTATGATCTTTGCTGTTCCCCTGAAAATCTTTGTGCTTAACAGACATAAGATGAAGATGTGCACGTAAAATATGAAAATAAAATATTAGCTGGCTGAGGCAGAGTCCTTGTAAGGAGAACATCTACACTAATGCATTCCTTATTATTCACATTTCAAAGACATTTCTCAAAAATTGTAGATGAATGCCATAAAACTGCCGAGGAAAAAAAGCATTTAAATTAGAGGTCAAAACCAGAACTTGATATTTAATATCACATAAAGACCTATGTAGCTGAGAATTTTCTTTCTGGAAATTAGTTCATCTTAGTCTTTCTTTTGTTTTGTCCTGTTAAACACCAATTGCTTCCCTGTGAAATCCCCTGCTCATCTATTTTACCCTCCAAATTGTGAGCAGACATTCACATAATACTGTATTTTAAGCCTTACATTAGCAAATTTTCTTTTATTTGTATTTTTGTTGGCTACTGAGCACTCTATTCTCTTGTGTTAAGTATTAAAGTGCACCAAAAATATCATGGTCACTGTTCAGAATTGTATTTCTAGAGGTCACTTAACCTGGATTTGTACATAGAGAAAAAGATAAAATTATCCATTCCTGTCTCACAGAGAATAGGCATATTTGCATTGACAAAAAGATTTTTCCTACTTCATTTTTGAAAAATCAAAGTTCAAAACATTTTTCTCACAAGTTCTTTGTTCTTCTAACAGCAACAAACCAACGTGTTTGAGCTTCTTTCTTTCAAGTGCAGCCAAGGCTATCACACTACCCATATTTCCTGGCAAATCCAGGCTCCTGGAGTGCTTGAAAAGAATGCCAGACAAAGTCTCACTCCAGTTCAAGAAAAATTAACCAGGAGAACTTATGGAAGGGGGAGGAGAAAATTATTTACAAGATTTTCAAGATTTTTACTGACTCAAATCACCAAGATTTTTTTTCCACTTGCAGCCCTTTTTCCCTATTATCTATGACCCCGACCCCTCATACACATACATGCTCACCAGGACCAGGGTGCCATGAACCCAGTGATCTGGACAGGATCATTTGTACAAAGAGGTGACAAAGGACACTTACAATCAAACTTGACCACATCTCTTGGGTCTTTCTGATGAACAGTAGCAAACCAATTTTGGCCTTAATGGGGCAGTCCTCAAAAGGCTGCGATTTCAGCCTTTAAAAATCCAATTTTTTGGATTTTGCTGTTTTGTTTTATTTTGGAATATATTTGATATATATGTCACAGTCTCTTTTCTCTGGTGAGCTATCAGGAAAAGAATTGCTGTGTGTGGCATGTTGCATTCTTGCTGTCGTGCTCCTGGTGTATGGCCACAGAATTTCCACTGATCAGTCATCCATGTCTTATCAGAATGCAGGCCTTTTGGTCTTCAGGTGAGCAACACATTCCTCAATTTTACTGCTGGGAAGATCATCCTGGAAGCAATGACCTGGGGATAGTGTTTTCTGTGACAAATGGAAGCCATTTCTTTTAACCCCTTAATCCTGCTCTAGTGTTTAAACACATAGGCATTTCTGTTCATATTTCTTTCGTATCAGTCTCAGTATTCCTCTTAACAATTTCCACAAGAGAAGAACAGAGTTTCTCTTCCACACTGAAAAGACCCATTTGGTGATAAGATATAAATCTAGTGGTCGATGTAGCATTTCCTGATATATTACTCTGGATGTCTCATAACTTGACATCCCTTTAGTGCCCTTTTTTGTAAGACTGTCAGTAAGAACGGACTTGCCAATATGCAGGCAATCTTTCTTTTTTGTGTGTCATGTTAATTGTCACCATATTCCAGTCAATGCATTTACCTCTTGGAAACCTCCAAACTCATCTGACTCTTTCTCTAGATTGTTTCAATTGTCAGACCGGCACTGGAGTAGAAGTTGTTTCATTTCTGCTACTTCTGCTCCTCATATGAATTATGAAACAGAAATAAAAGTCCATGAAGTGACCTTAGGTGAAATTTTATTTTAAAATATATATAGTAATAATTTTCAAATAAACATCTAGTTTTAATGCTAGCTTCTCTTTCTTTCCTCTTGTGCTAATTCCAATTATCTATCTGCTTTCTGTGAACTTTTATGCAAATAATGTTATTATGATGTAAAATTAAAACTTTTCTTTCAAGAGTATCACCATCAACAACCTAAACAGAAGAACAATGATCATCTAATCAGAAAACAAAGAGCTATATCTATCACATATCTATTACCCAACCATAAGGCAATTTTAACTTCTTTTGTTTTAACTTTTGCTGGTGTTACGACATTTCATGATAAGTGTCTACAGACTTTTGAGACAGATTTCTTCTAATAATTTGTGAGCACAATTGAATTTACTGACTGAAATGAGTTTGGGGTATTCAAAACTTTTCCTCACAGTGATTTTTTTTTTGTTTGTTTGTTCAGCTGCTTGTACCCCAATATGAAAAGTGATGCAATCTAAATCAAAACCAGATTAAATGGAATTATTTTTCCAAACATTTTTAATTAAAATTGAAATTTTATCATAGAAAACTCCATTGCCATGGAAAGTGTGTCTGTGTAGAAGACAACTGCATCAGGAAGTTTCTAGGGATTCATTTATCCTTAGTGAGATTTTATTCCATCCCCTTCCCAGAACAGTTTCCACGGATAACAGATACATTGTAAGGTAGTGTACACAGGCATTGATTCCCCATGAGCTCCACCTAATGCTTAGAAAGAAAAAACCTCTTCCTCATCTTCTAAATGCTGCCTGATTCATCATTGCCCCTCTGAGGTGTAAACCACATCTGCAAAGGCGAAAGCAGAGTGATTAAGTTTCTTTCACAGCTGTCACAAAATAATGTAACTTGAATTTTAAAATCCAAAGATAAAATGCAATGCCTTAACGTAAACCAGACTGTGCACCTAGAGAAAGACAACCTGGTTTTAAACATTATGATTTATGCTCATGGGTATTATACAGAAGGTCAAAGGTAAAAACGTAGAAAAATATTAGAGCGTTCATTGGCCCTAGAACATGAAGTAATTATGAATATAACATCTGATGTCCCACTTACCACAAACTACATTTTCAGCATCTCCTGCACCAAAACCTTGGTTTTTAAGAATTTCAATTTTTATTCATTCTTAGTGAACTTGACATGTTTTCTGTAAATGTATATGTGCTACTAACTTCTTGGGTCTTTAGTGTTCTACAAGCTAAAACTTCCTGACCTTAAATATGTTTTTAACTGTCTTGAATTTTTTGTCAGTTTCTCTCCATTTTTCCCAAAGGTCTGAAATTTTGATGGAAATATGTTTCCATGGAACAAAACTGAGATAATTTATATAGTGTACAATGACTTCTATTTTCTGATATGCACCATTTCTCTGTTTACAGACTGCTAAACTTCCAAGTTTACAACTGGAAGCTCACATTAAAACAATTTGCCAAGTGTACTTTCATTACTTTTCAAAACTAAAATACATTATATTCCCTACACGATTTTACAAGGGACGTGCTTTCTTCTTGCAAGTTTCATCTTATTTTTACAAACATGAATGTTGTCAGTAGCAGTTTAGTCTCTCTGTATGCAATGAGGAGCAAACCAGGTATCCTGATGTAAAAACCATTTCAGGACAGCACCCTGGGCACTGAAAGTATGTTTTTATATAAAAGGTGGTTCTAATATATGAAGAAACAGAGGGAGGAAATGCCTTTGCCTCAACATTTATGCAGCATACAGAGCAGAAATATGGGAAATGTAAGTAATATGTCACATAAGTATGTCCTGGTAGCACCATACAGAGCTACATCCTTCCCTGCAATTGTATTTTACATTACTTATTGTTGTAACTGTTCTTGGGTCTTTTTCAAATTTTACAAATATATATATATATATGTGTATGTATGTCTTTATTGATGAAACTCTCACCTAATTAAATAATGCATGTTTCTCTAATTTACTTGTAAGAGTGTAAGAGCACACGATATAGTAAAAATCAGGATCAGATAGGGGTGGAAGTCCATTAGCAACAGTTCTCATATGATGGTGATTTAGTATTGAAATTTATTTTTTCTAATTGACCAGCTAACCAGATTTTAATCTATTTAATTTTTTACTTCATTGATTTTGTACTGTAGATTTTTTATTAAATGTCTTCTACAAGTGCACATATTGTTATCAGTTACACTTATCAGTCACATTCATTGTCTTGCATATCCTGTGTCCCTCGTAATGTATTTTTCCCTTAGAGAATTCTGTTCAGAGTTCCACAGTAATCATTGCACTTCTCTATAAACTTGAGGAATACATTGGAGTTTGAATTGAGATTTTGATGACTATGTGAAGCTTGATCACTTTGAATTTCTGAATTCCAAGTTCATTCATTTGCATGGATAAATCCCTGTCAACACAGACTGATAGAGCTCTGATTTTAATTGATTTGTCAGAATGGTGAGTGAGGCTTTTCAATGTTTTTTTACAGAATGATACCCAAAGAGGAGATGTAGAATCTTCTTTAACCAATCAATCAATCTTCCTGCTAACAGAATTTAATTGAGTTAGATCTCAGCAGATGTTGAAAGGACTAGGAATCCTAGACAGTTTCTGTAGAGGCTACAGAGTGTATGTTGACACTGAAGAACTGCACTGAGATATCCAAGGTTTTGTGCTGAAAGCAGTATTGTCATGGTAGCATAGATTTTCATTTGAGTTAATTTCCTAATAAAAGGAGATTCTTTGCTCTCTTCTGCACTGTGAAATACAGACACACTTTTAATCTTTTTTCACTCTTTCTTCTTGTTTGAAGAAGAAAATTCTCTTAGTGAGTGGTCAAGCTGAGAAAGTATAGAGTTCACTTTATTTTTTACAAGCTAGTAAAATAGGCTCAGCTTAATGTAAATAATAATTGAACTTAAATAATTTTACTTGGTTATTTATTTAACATTTTCATTCATTACATTCATTTCCAAATGATAATGTTTTACAAAATAAGATGCTCAGAGGATGAGACAAATGTAGGGAAAAGATTCAAAAACGGCTCTCGACCTACAGTAGGACAATACTGCTTCATTGTTCTTTAAATTTAGTACATAAAATATTCTTCTTTAAAGACTGAATACAAAAACTAAGTCTGTATTTCCAGGAAGGATAGTTTGTTATCAAGTCTTGTGTACTAGGAGACTTCTCTTTACTAAATGCTCTACTTTCTAAATTATTTCGTATATTGCTTTATGAATTTTGAACATTTCTAAGTCTTCTTCTGATTAAAATCTACTCAAGATCCTTGAAACAGCAGAGTTAAAAGTTGGCACCTTTTAGAACTTCATGATGGAATTTACAAATATTAAATAAAAAATTAATTAGTTTAACCAAGTTCTCAGTTACACCAGTACAAGCCATTTGGAGAGTATATTTTAAGAAGATGAATACGAGGAAAGATTTGGTCATGGTATTTATCTGCTCACTCCTAGAAGACTCTTTGAAAACTTACTTATAGTTAACAGCACAAATTGGAATGAGAAGTGTTGCCAGTATGAAAATAAAACTTTCTCAAAAAAGTCAAAGGGAAGTTTTAAATCTTCTCTAACATTTAAAACCCTTCTCCAATTATATTCATAAATTAAAGCAAAACATGAAATATATGGAAAAATTTCACATGCTTGTCATATTGCAATGTCTTTACTAGAAAAAGTCCCTGTTTGTAAAGTCAATTCAGTCTGTTTAAAATTTTTAGAGCTATCAAATCTTTTTGCTGAGTGAGCACTAGTTCTCTATATTTTTCCTGAAAACTTGTTCCTTGCTTAATCAAGCATTTATCTATAGTTCCAGAAACTTGACTTCAGAGTTGGCATTAAGAGATTGTTGTGAAAATATCGTAGTTACTTTACAAACTATTAGAAAATTCTAGAAAAGTACAATGTCACAGAATACACCAAGTATACCACTACAGTATGTGTTAAAAGAGAAATATAAATTTCTTGTTTACAAAGAAGTCTTGAAGCTAAATCCAGTTGAAAACATAAAATTGTATTTTTTTATTAAATCTTTGTTTATTATTATTCTAAAAAATATTTTATTGTATACAATATTGTGTCATATCAATGTCAGCTATATCTTGAAGACTTGGGTGTGGCCACATAGAAGTTTCTGTTCTGAAGCGGGAGTAGCTTGAAAGTTACAATTAAAGAAAAATAAAACAGACATCCACAAATAGCCCCAAAACAAAAACCCCTAAACAAATGAACAGAAGAAAACAAGCCCAAATATAAAACAAAACAAAACAAAACAAAAACCCCAAACCAAACAAATAAACAAAAAACAAAACAAAACAAAACAAAAAACCAAACAAAACAACCTGTGGGTATTTTTAAGTCTGTCTTTGAGATTTCACCTTGGGGCAAGTTTGGCAATAATATATTTTTCATTCTTCTAGCACTGTGGTAGCTGGAGCCCACTTACATAAACTGAAATCAATTTTTGAAAGCCAAAATCGGGCAGAAAATTAATTAAATTTCATGCAGTTCTAACGTGTGCCTTTGCAGAAATGATGAAGTCAGGAAAAAAGATAGCCTCAAATCCATGGGAGAGGCCCCTTAAACTACATTTGTTTGCATACTTTGGCTTTATGAGAGTAAGTTTTAAAACAAGATTTACCGAACAAAAGCAACCCGAGCTGCAGTTAAACAAGATACGTGGGGCAGCAGATGATGTTTTCTTGTGCAAGGCATTTAATTCTCACATAGTAGGTGTTGTTGATGGATATGTCATAGATCAGCACTTCTTGGATATTTGAGTGGTCAGAGAAGTGTAGAAGTATTGAAATTGGAACATTCCTGTGTTTCACATGCCAAATCTGGTGTTATATTTAGAGATGGCATCATGTGCTAGGAAAAAAAAAAAAAAAAATGCAGAAGGTTCTGGAATTAATGATCTTGCCTGTTAACCCCCTGCAGTGTTATAGCTATCTGGAATAAATATAGGAGACTTCTTAGAATAAACAATGATCATTTACTTCACATGAAATTTCTGCTTTCTTGATTTCTGGCTGACCAAAAGCCAAACATACAAGCAGTGGATTCTGGCACTCAGGAGCAGGAAGTATAACTGATGTTAGGACTGACAGGTCATGCTGAAATAATGAGAAAAGGTTATTTTCAGAAGCACAAAAAAAGCATTTCTATATGGTGACATGTAGGATTTTCAACATAAATTTTATGGGTACACCAGTTTGTGCTTTGTTGCTGAATACAAATGCTGAAAACTTCCAATCCTCCAGTGTTACCTTTGAACAGGGATTAGAAACAACCCCGTGGGTTTAGACAATCACCTTCAGTGCCTGCTAGAATACAGGGAATTCACAGATCTCAGATTTATGTGTGCAAATTTACCCCTTCAGCATCTGGTGGAATCAAGTTCTAAGTGTAGTTAAGGCAGATATTCTTCAAGATAACAATAATTTTCCAGAGAACTAGGAAAGAGGACACTAAGCACTAAGGTAACTACCAAACATTCTTGAATGCACTGAGTCTGTACCACACAGTCTGTGTATTACAAAAACTTGCATTACACCAAGAACTGCGACTTCATTATGGTTGGATGAGTCACTTGAAAGGAAAAAAATCTCTTCCCTCAATCTTCCAAAATTTTTGTGCTGCTTAACACCTTCTAATGCCCTCAATGATCAGATGAATTTTCCAAGGTCCTTGTGGGAAGATGTGTCTACTTTTCCTATTCAAAATGTTCTACTTTCTCAAAGGAATGTCAAAATACGCTGAGAATTAAATTTTTCAAATAAAACATGCATAACTTACACATGACAAACTTCATAATTAAGGTTTGTTTGTACTTCAAGAGAAAAAAAAATTATATCCCTTAACATGTAAAATTCAGTACCAGAACATTTAGAATTTTTTTCAAGACTTTAGATCCCCCTAAAGTTTGTATGGCACATTGCAGTTCTGAGGAGTCTGGTGGTAAGGGAACAGGATATAGACAGCAGCACTGCTTTTTCATGACTAGGAACTAGTGTTGGAATATGAGAAGTGAAGTTATCATTGCACAGGGTCACCCTAGGCCTTATGTGTACTTACACAGGGCTCAGTTGTTCCAACCAGTGCTTACTTTATAGAGATGAAAATTGAAAGAACTTCAATAAATCAATTGTTTTTTTCAAGACAGAGACCAGAATGACAGAATTCCTATAGCCTGAGCATGTACTAGGTCATATATTTTGTCCTAAAGTGCAGCAGTTAATAAGTTGCTATCAGTGGTTGAGACTAGCTTCTACAAATCAGTCTCTAGCAATGAAGTTTTATAGAATTTCAAAGTTCAGACTTCTCAGGGCTAGTTTCCCACCTGTCCTTTTTTTATGCATCCTTTTAATAACTTTGAAATCCATCTATTGCATCTTGCAATGTTCTTGCACCCTAACACTGAAAAAGTGGAAAAGTAAAGGGTGCATTTTTCCTTTAAGTACTTATCACTCCTTTATTCATTCTGAATTGTGATTTAACCACCTGTAATTAGCTTTGCAAGAAAACAATATGTTGATAAAGGGAATACATAGTGGTTACATGACTTTAAATGTAGCATTTCTCAGGTGGGGAGGTATCTGACACAACAAATATTTTTATGAGTTATGTGTCTTGGCTGTCTTGACTGCCTAAGTGGTCTTTTCCATACTGGTAAGCAACATTGCTCACTATGAATATATAAAACACCACAGAACTGATCTGTTTCCATAGCAATGTGCTTCTTATGGACAAAATCAGTCAAGAGGAGAGGCCTCAGTTTATAAACAGTACTACAACTTCATAAGCTATATATAAAATAGCTCTCCCATAAAAAAATCTGATTTTGCTTCTTTGCAGTCCATACATCATCAGACAAAGCCAAAGGTTCATATACACCCATAAAAATATATTAAAAAGCAATGTATTTATTATCAACACATATGCAAACACATATACCTACACACATCTATGTTTCCTGTATTCATTTTCACTATCTCTTTATTGTCATTATAAGACAATAAATCCAAGAACTCAAGATTCTAGGCACCCACTGTCCTATTAGACAATAACACACTGTGCAAGGTAGAACAAAAATTTCTCCTATGGCTAAAAGAAAGCTTCAAGTTCTCTAGTTTTAAAGTGACCTTAGAGCTTAAATGAAATTGGGTTTCTTTCCTCTTGAGGAATTATCAGTATCCTAAAACCATTTTACAACTAAACACAATATAGCATAGCTGGTGATCTCAGCTTTCTCTTTCTGCATCTCCTTTCTTCTGTATTTTCCTTACTATAAATCCAGAGCATAGGAATAAAATGTGATTAATGTGTTTCCAGAGAGAGAGGACACAGTAGGATGAAAACAGGCCTTTTTTTCCCCCCACCCCAGTCAATGGCCCACCTTCCTTGGTGACAGGAGGAAGTACGTGTTCAGTGTATATGACTGCACTGTGCATTAGAGCTGTGTGGGTTTTTTGACTCTTCCTGAGATCTGATGGGTTTTTTTCATGAAAAAACCTGCAGGAATCTTGCCTGCAACCTTAATCACCTTCTCTCCCCTTCTAACTCAGATTTCTTGCACCTATGAATTCTCTCATAAGATGATTTATTGTGCATAAAATTCCACTTTACTCCTAATGTAAACTATATTGCCAACTCTCTAAATGCCAGCTATCTTACAAAATACAGTCTTTTGGAGGCAGTCAGCTGTCTGGTCTGAATGCCTAAGTGCTTTCTAAAGCATAATGAGTTTTGCCAAAGCATCCTCAGGCAACCATTTATTTCTACGATTTTAATTATTTAATTAATACCGTCTTTTGCAAATAAATTCATTATCTATTAATGCATTTTTAGAAGATCTACAGGCTTGCAATTTCAGTCTTTCATGTCTTCTGGATGACATTGCAAATTTTGCTAAACATTACAGCTAGCAGCAATAGCTGGAATATCATTAATACAAAGCAGAAGACAACTGCTCTTAGAAAAAGATTCCTTCTGGATGTATATGCACTGTAGCTCAGCTTGAGGCCCATCTACAGAGGCAAATAAATAAAAAGTACCAGAAGGTATGCAAATGAAACAAACTGAGTAAGAACCCAGTGCTGACCAATACTATTATAAATATACATACCTATCACACCTTTGAAAGAAAACTAATCTGTAATTATTATCTGTAATTACAAAAGACAGGACAGAAATTGCAAGTGAACTATCCAGTACTGCTGACAATTACTAGCCCTGCTGGTATAAGTAGAGCAGAGAATTCTTAATGAGACTCTCAAATAAATATTATTCTTCCTCTTTGGAATAAATAACTGTTTCTCAAAGTGAATCTTCTTATGTGAAAGATGGCAAAAAAAGGAAGATGTACAACACCTACCGCCTCCATAGCCTGCAGCATACAAATATTCAGAATTCTTTCACATCAAACTGTGGTGATGCACTCCTCAGCTGATGAAGGCTCACTCTCATACCATTTGACACCAATTTATCTGTCATTTTTGGGAACGTGAAAAAAAATCTTCAAGCGCCTCTCAGCTGTGTGCTGTGGTCTGTGTTAAGTGCCAGTGACTGGCAGTGCTGGAAGTCTGCAAACTGCTCTGAAGTCATTTGTTGATGGCTAGAATGTTGAACTGATAGATAACATAACATGACAGGTTATCAAGTGCTATTCAATATCTTCTGATGAACCCTCCACAGCTCCTTAGACTATTTTCCCAATTAATACTTCTTTTTTTTTAAAAGCTGCCTTCTACTTAATTTATACTTTAGTAATTTCACTGGATTTATTTGTCCTGGAATATATATTAAAGTGAATAGTTAAAAAGATGAGTCAAAATACTCTATGAGAATTATTTATGGTGCTATGTCCATGATCCTGACCTCAGTTTCCTATTGAGAATGGTGAACCTTGCTATGTTCTAGTCACAGTGATATTACCACTCAAACAACAGGATATACTTCATATAAAGTTTCTAAACTTGAAATCAGAAACAATATTAACTAATAATATTTTGGAAGGAGAAAAACAATAAATACCATGGTAGCAGATATTCTGGCATTTTAAAATTGTGCTGCCATTGAATAATAAATGAATATACCATATTAAGGTTTAAAATAAAAAAAAAATGCTTTCAGGGTTAAATATTTTAGTGAAAAATCTTTGCTGGACAGACGTACCAAAACAGCACATGTGTCTGATTAGAAGACCTTGGACACTTTTAGCTCTTGCTTCAAGAGCCAAGGCTCAGCACCGTACCCGATCCATGTAAAAGTGTGAGGTAAGATCTGTGTTACAAGACCATTTCTCTTACTGTTTTTCAGAGCTCTTCTCTGATAATGCCTCCAGGCATCATGTTGTTTTACTCTAAAATAAACTGATGCCCACAGATATCAAAGTTAATGTACAGAAACTAGGAAGTTTCCGTTTATTTTTTTTTAATGACAAGTTTATTCACAACTCCAATACTGGTAGATAACATTTGATGGCTCATTGCATAAGGTTCTTCAATAGCTAAGAAACATTTTTTGAATGATAGATTAAGCATTCTGTTTAATAGCCTAATAATAATATCTGTCCCTGCAATAATCAGCATAAATGTCTACTTTTCAGTTTCAGGGCAGTGATGGTAATAATTCAATGACATCTATAGTTTAGTCTCACTGGAGCTAACAACTGTCAGGAACAGAGAACTTATTTATCTTTATTGCTTCAACTTGAGCCATACAAACTTGATGTATGATTCTGTCATGGGAAGCTCAGTGTCACCTACCAGTGCCACCAAATACTTCAGCTAAGGAGATAGCCTTGTTGCACATTCTGATGTATAGTGTGCTTCTTTTGGTCATGGATCAGCAGCCCAACAAGGTCTGACAGCAGGACAAAGTTTGTTGCAATGATCCAGGAATGTACTCATGCCGCCATTTCCTTTAAAAACAAAATCTTTTAAAGTCATTGTCCACATATTCTCTTTTCATTTACTATACCTCAATGGGTATAAATTACTTGCTGTAATTTTTTTTGTCTACTTTTTCTGCTTCTTTCCTAGTTCAGGCCAAGGCATCACATAATCCTGACTATGGATTTCCTCTGTGATCCTGTTTAAACCCAGGCTCATCTTTCTGAATGTCAGTGATCAGAACTCTCAAGCTCTTTCTCTTATGCTTTGCATACTGACATTCATATTGTCCCACTATGCTGATAATAGCTTGAAAATATCTTACTACAATGACTGAGCTTCTTCAAATGCACTTTATTGATGATTCAAAGTAATTTTTACAGTGCTTGTACTAATCCCCAATTTCTCTAGTTTAATCAATTCCCTTTGAATACTTCACACGAAATCCAGAGAACTTAAGTTGTCTGCATTGTTCTTTTACAAAAAGTGAAATTTTATCAAAGACAGTCATACAGCTGACTTGGTATAACATCCTTTGGGTGTGATGCATGTATTTCCATTTCACATGTACTGCCATTTTTCTGATTAGATTCATTAAAAATATGTGATATTAGAACTCATTTTTTTGTGCAAGTTTCTTTCTTTGTGTTACAAAAAACTATCTGATCTCTCATAAATAGTCTATGATATATGCTCTGCAGTGTGGGTTATTGTTTTAATTGTAATTGAATTTTTATTATAATCTGATACCAATGAAAGATATATTATTGTCTCAAAAAGGTTAATGTTTACAAATATAAACAAATCACAGTCTATTATAGAGTTAATTATTTTTTTTCCACCAATTTACCCCTCATTTAAATCAAGAACATGCTGTACCATTTTCTGAGTCTTTCACAGCCTTGTAGGAAGGCTGCTTTAAAAACTTATGGGTGCATACACAACTTGAAACAGAGCTGTGATATCAGGGCTAGGTATCCCATACCCCACACAGGTGGATGTTAATTTCTTTCATTATTTTTTACCTTAAAACAAACTAATGTCTGTGCAGGAAAATGAAGAAATGGCAAAGCAAGCCCCCGGGGACAAAAGGCAGTGCTGATGAGTCTGTGCTGTGTTTCCAGCTCCTGAGCCCACACTAGTGTGCAGCAGTAAATGGTGTGGGATAGACAAAGCAGTCCAGATGGAACTGCTCTGGGTGGAGTGTACAGAGGAATAGCTAACTCCCAGATTTAGTTATTGCACACTATTCCCAGCAAGGCAATGCTCTGGTGGTTCATTTTAGGCGAATGAAGTTTTCAAGTAATCCTTATGTAGTGTCTCAAAAATAATTTTGCAGAAGGTATTTAGAAGCAAGTTAAGGTCCCAAAAAATATTTTATTTGATATATAAAATATCAAAACCTTTTCCTGATAAATGCTCTTAACTCTTTGTTTGCAAAAATAACATTCTAAACATGTCTTCCACGAGCTAATTATCTATAAGGTAAGACAATCTGTTCAAGGAAACTTGCTTTTTGAGGTTCAGTGTTTTCATCTCTTTAATCATACCACCAATGAGATAACTAAAAATCCCAGAGTTTTAACACATTTAACAGATTTATGCCACTTATTTGATGTCATTTCTTAGTAGATAGCATGTTTTTGAAAGAGGGAGGTCTTTTATGTTGGATGAGAATTGCATAACCATGGCAGAGTATTTCATACTACCCACAACTTCCTAAACTCTGGTTTCAGTAAGCCAGTAGCCATACCAGAAAAATAATACATTTTCACCTTGGCCACTTTCTCTAAAAGAAGTTTTCTTTCAAAAATTTGATTTATTAAAAGTTGTAATTTAAATCAGTAATAGAAGTGGTCTTCACTGTAACAGAGACTATTAGTCTCCTCCTGTTAATAGCTTTGCAAAAGAATTGAGAAATCGTCTCAGGACAGGTCCCATCCATGTAAGTTAAATGCCTTTCTAGACACAGCCTGCCTGTGCTTGCATATTTCTCAGCACAGCTTTCTAGGAGTATAGTAAAGTAATGATCTGAATTCTGAAAGAATTTGAGAAAAGTTATGCTGGATGACAGAAATCTGGAAATCTGGTTGTGTGCTTAAACAAAGCACAATATGCACAGCAAAGGTCAGAGCTTCTTAGAATAGTCTTTATTTCTTCAGACAGTAGGGGATGCCAGTATTCCTAAAACTTAAAGAAAAAATTTGTCAAAATCTCAGTTTCCTCACTGTTTCCAGTAGGATTAACTTAGGTATCAGTTTTCCCATACTCTTCAAAGACAATATTTATTGCAAAGCCTTGCATCCTGTAAACTTAGTCCAAAATAACTGAGTTTCTAGCTCTATAGTTTAACTCAGGTTTAGCTGATATAAACTTAGAACAGAATGTTAAATCTAATAAGGAAATATCCTCTTGTATCTGCAGAGGACTTTTAAAGACAGTGGAACATTAAGTAGTTTTGTGCCCTGGTGTGGTTGGTGAGAAACAACCACTCCTAGATGCTTGGGATTCTGCAGATATTTTTTTTCTGCAACTTATAAAGGAGGAAGGAATATAAAAGCACACATTCCTTTTTTGTGCCTCAGCTGCACATATATTCCTCAGGCAACCCAGTAAACTAGGAATGCAGCACCCACAGAGACTGAAACAACAGCAAAAACAGCTGAAACAAAATAGAAATAAAAGTTTTGTCCCAGTAGCTAATGCTTAAAATGTCACTGTAAAATGACATTGAAGAAGGAAATCTGTCTGTACAGCCATTGGAAGGGGAGTAGTTTGGGTTTTATTTTCCCTCAAAAGACTGTGTCTGACCTGGAAAAGGATGAAAAAAGAAACTGCTCAGACCTTATCCTTAGAAAGCATGGATCCAATTCCTGCCTGTTTAAAACTTAGGGTAACTGCTTATTTCAGTTACAGCAAAATCAGAGCATACAAATCACTGAAAGCTTGATTATCAAGTGGTCTAGTGTATGTCGTTGATATGTTTGAGGGAAAAATGAGATTTCCAAAAACAGATTATGTGGTAAAATGTCTTGTTTATACCTAGAATACAAGACAGTGCTGCAATGTTTTTATTCCTTCTATTTTTTTATGCTATAAAGGATAAATAATTGAAATAAATGCATGGAAAAAACACTTACATGTCTTTATATTGGCAGATTAGTTTAGATCACAAAACATCACACAGGAATTTAGGTCACAGGATCTAAAGTTACACAGGAATATATTGGAAGACATGGTTTTCCACTTGGAATAAAATTATCTTAAGTGAAATTAATTATAGTACTAGTATGGATACTTTAAGAAACAGATTTTATCCACTCTGAATTTCACTTTATATACAATTTTTGTCTTCAATACCTAGAACAGGAAATATCAGAATGCATTCACACATGAAGATTTCAAATGCAGCACTTACAGCAATGCCCAATGTGCAGTTTTAGATTCAACTGTGGTTTCCTCCAGGTTAAGATAATTCAAATGTTAAACTCTCTGGGTTGCTAAGAAAAAGGTTATGAAAACTAAACTGTATACTTAAAAATATGCCAGAAATACAGTGGCTGCAGCACAGACCTCTAAAACACAATGATTTCCATTTTCAATATATTTCAGTTTTACTTCACATAAACCAAATTTAAAGTTTAAATTCCCTGCTTTAAATATCATATGCAGTCAACCTATTTTGCACATTTTCTGAGCATATGATCCATTCTCCTTTTTGAGCTTTGATGATCCTCTTGTGAATCTAAGCGGATATAAAGTGTATGATGAAAAAAGGTAAGTCACCAGTACAAGTTAATTTTGAGTTAATTCTGGGTAGGAATAATACCCAGTGATCTCTTGCAGCTTATCAAATCTGTATAACAAGTCTCAAACTACAGCCACAGATCTCAGTAGTCCTGTGTGCCTCTGAGGTGGCCCATAGGAATATCTCAGCATTTTGTTCGTGATGGTTTCATGATGGTTCATAAATATAGGCTGTTCTTCCCTGTCTTCACCAGATTTGCTGATAAATATTGGATTATTTAAATCTTTTGGTCATTCAAGAATAATTCTTTTTCCACTCTCTGTATGCGTTTTCCCATGATCATCTTTGGCTCTCTAGTGTGTACCTGAAGTGCCTTTATAAACTATACTGGGTCTGCTTCAGAAAACTGGGGGGAAATTATGAACTATTATTTCAGTACCTATTTAGCATTGATTTAGTATCTGCATCTCAATCTACATTTTACATTCTTAAGAGATTTTTGCGTTGGATTTATTTCCAGACTTTCTGCCTTCCTGTGACAACTACTGAGTCTATGAATGAAAAAGAAAAGCTTGTGTGACGTAGAGGCAACAACACTTTCCTACTAAAGTACTTTCCTACTAAAAGAGGATTTATTTATTTTTATTTTTTTTATCCTGGGACAATTCTGATTCAGTGAAGACATTAGGTGATACATACAGTGTATACAGAGAAGAAATTCTTCACAGAACATTAAAGCAAACTTAATTACATCTGTAGGCATGGATCTCCCATTTATATTCTTCTCCCAGTATCTTGGTTCCAAAGAGCTCTGGATATACAACAAGCAATAAATAGACTTCTTCTGGCATACATCTTCACAAAGATAGGAACTTTGTTGAATTTTTTTACTTTACTTAATGTTTATATTGACTTTGAGGACCTGAAATCATTAATTGAAACATTCATTAAATAGCTATCTCCTGTTAACTTGCAGAGCCCTTTACCCCAGATGCCTGTGTTGTGAAATGATTACAACAGTTGTAGTCCTCAGGTCCCCTTTTGATCTGGGCCAACAGGCACTCTCCTAAACAATTTGCAATAAAGGTAAGGGTCTGTATGTACTAATGTAAGACCATTAGTAATGGATAGTTTGAATGTGGCTATAAAATTTTACTTTAAGATTTTAATAGAACAGAAAAGAGTATCCTGTACTTATCAAAGAGAGTGCCAAGGAGTGCTGTGTGAAGTATTCAATTTATTCTTATAGATATATCAAATTGATTCCAGTTACTGAATCTACAGAACCATGTACAGGCATGTTTTGGATATCTCCAAGGATGCAGACTCCACAAGCTCTCTGGGAAACTTTTGGCACTTTTCAACCACTTTAAGGTAAAATGATTTTCTTACACTTAGGTGGAATTTTCTGTTTCAGTGTATACCCATTTCCTCTTGTTCTGGTCTACTGGGAACCATTGATAATATATTTCACCTTCTTTTTTCCCTCCCTTCACCTGTTTATATGAGCTGATAAGATCACTCCTGAGCCTTCAATTCCCCAGGTCCATTTCCCTCAGTCTCTCCATATACAAAAGAAGCTCCAGCACATTGATCATATTTGTGGGTCATCTCTGAACTTCTCCCAGTATGCCCAGGTCTCTCTTGATTTGGAGAGTACTCTGGGTGTGGCCTTAACATTTCAAAGAAGGGCAGAATCATTTTCTTCCACTTGCTGTCACCAGACTTCTTAATGCAGCTCAGGAATTACATTTCACAATTCAACACAATTCAACTATATAATTTGAAGACATCCATTACTGGATTTGTTGTTGCAGTTTATCATGATAACTACACATACTGGAAGGGGATATTCTTTCCCAAGGGCTGCCAAACCAGCTACTGTCCTGCTCCTGCATATGTAATTGAACGTGACTGTGAGCAGTTTAGATTCACTCTCTTGCTCCAGTTTTCTCCAAAGTTAAAACAGCGATGTGATGTGTGACTTTTATGACTATCACAGGCAGGAAAGAGGCAGGTCTTTGCAGATTTATGTCCCCTGTGACTGTGATACAAAATGCCAAGCTTGTCTCAAGTTGTGCAGTTTGGCCTGGGTGTGCCCAGAACTGGTGTCTGGATAAGAGATCAAGTTATGCTGCTGCAGCACAGCCTGTAACTCCTCAGCAACTGAGTCTTTTAGGCAGTTCAAGGAGTCTTGCCGTGAAAACTAGATTTGAGAAAAGTCTACTGCGTCCTTGATGGGATGGATGTGATGTTTGCTTTTATGGTCCTGAGAAAACAGTTCCACCAATTTGACAGAAGTAGAATCCAGTTTGTGACTTAATTTGTGTAACCCAGCAGCTTGCATGAGCACCCTGCAAATCCTGCAAGCCTTAAAATACTGTCTTTTTTGACGGCATGTTGTTTTGCTAAAAACTAAACAGCAAAGTAGAGAAATTCCTTGCAGTATTAGCTGATAGTGGAAACAAAAAATTAATTCAAAGGCAATTGTTTTGAAAAAAAACAGGCTCTGTGTGTTTTCAAGTCATGGTGATCACTCTATAATGTCCCAGCCAGTTTTGCAGGGGTTGGTTTATTTTCATTTTGGAGTCAGTTATGTAAATAGTAATTTTTTATAATAGTATTTACTTGCTAGAGAAAAATACAGCCAGGTTAAACATTACATGTCTAACTTTTTTTAATGATTTCTCTTTGTTTTAGAATTTGCTTTGCTGGGCAAAGCCAGTTTGAAAACACAAGTCAGATGTCAGGGAAGAAGACATCTCAAAGGTTCTGGACTTGGAAAATATGTATTTCTTTATTATTAGCTCCCATAGAATTAGCAGGCTGTGTTTTCTAGCTTGACTGCTCAGAAAAAAAAGAAATAATTTTTTGATAGTTAAAAAATTAAGCTAAGATAGATACATGAGAAAGAAAATAAATGGAAATACTGTTGTTTTCTTCAACAGTGTTTTTATAAAACCCAAAAGAGTTTTCAGGAGTTAAATATTAAGAACCAGTGATGGAATCACATAGGTTTTGAGCATGTTCTTATATTATAAGTTGTGAGTCTGAAAAGTTAAACTGGAATATGGTTTTGGACATCGTATTTAGCTATTGCTTCCAAAAATGAAAGGAAAAACAAATTGTCTTCAATATCCATTTAAACAGGAAATTAACTTATAAACAATCCTTTCCTGATTACCATTCTTAACTTTGTACCGCAGCTAAAAAGTATTGCTTGAACGAGTTAAAAAAATAATAATTGGTATTTGTGTAGGCAGATTGCAGTTTTGTTCCTTGAGATAATTTCCAGGTTAGCTTTCTTCAAAGACCTTTTGCATTCCAAAGTCAATATTTTTGCTTGTACATTTCTTTAATAGTTTGCAAAAATGTCTAGACTTATATTTCAAATACCCTTCTTATGTTCCAGCTACATGAATAAGCACATTTTTTTGCTTAAATCTAGCATTTTGTAGCAGATTAGGCATTTAGGAATGTTAAATCTTCCACATTGTCAGTAGTTCTCTCATTCATAAGTTTGTGAAATTGTAACAAAATAGGTATAGCAATAATATCTCATTAATTATACAGCAGGTCATTACAAATAGGCAGAAGAGAAGGCCATGCTGGGCCTGACTGTTTCACACAGCAGCAGGGTGCTCCTGCCAGCAGGATATCTGCTCTTCCAAATTAGGGAGCCTGTCCTGCAGCTGATGCAAGGAGCTGTGTTCCAGCTCTCAGCTGCTGAGAAAGTGCCAGCACTGCTTTGTGGGCTCTGTGAGGACCTACCTTTGGCCACCTGGTGTGTGAAGGCTTGGGCAGCAAGGACAGCAGACAGCCCAGCATGCTCAGAGCACTGCTGGGCTTATGTTGGAGTCAGAGGCACAGAGTGTGCCCTCATCTCTGATACCTGGATCTGACATCCAAGAAAGTACTGAATTTCATATGACATCCTGAAAACAACTGTTAAAGTTAAGTAGAAAAACTAAGAGTGTAAGTGTGTAAATTAGAAAGTTTTCTTAAGTCACTGGGTGAAAAAGTTAAAGTTTGGAGTTTAAACTAGTTTAGAGGACAGAAGACAAGATGGAAGATTTAGGGTGTTGTCTCTTGTCCTTATTCTTTCTTCTTCATCTTCTTCTTCTAGAGGTTTTTGGATAACAGTAGGTGATTGGATAGAAAGTGTGGCAGTGCAGTACACAGGTGTTGGGTCATTGGGTCACTAAGAAAAATAATTTACTTGGCAATTGTTAATTGGGTAAATAGACATATAAAAGACCTTGAAGAGGATCTTTGTTAGCCATCTTTCTCCTTTCTATCTTAGTGCACACAGCTCCTTGTACCTTGTATATGTGTAATGCAGATAAGAGAAGAATAAACAACCAAGTCTGAACAAGAGAAAACTGCCTCTCTCTCATCAATTTCAGTTCAAGGGAAAAAAAAACCCAGCCACGAATGTCCTGTCAAGACAGGCTTACACAGACCCCTCCCCAGTGCACTCACAGCTGAGAGCCTCACACTGCTCACCAAGTCCTTCTGGGGGGCCTCCAGAATGAGCATAAGGCATTTTTGGAGTAGGATGTCACCAGAATCGAGGCAAAGTGTGCCACTTGAGAAAGTAAGTTATTCTTGGCATATTTCATCCTTCAGGCTTGTTGTTTTTCTAGACTCAATGATGAGAGGAAAACACGCATTTGTGATTAGACTGGTGACTCAGTTAAGGCACACTGATTGAAATAAATTTTCTAGTAAAGAAATAAGCAGTACTGACATTGTAAGGAAGACTTTCACCTGAGTTTCTGCTGTCAAGATGGAAGACCCCTGTGACTAGCCTAATATTCAGGAAGAAAACACCCCAAAAATCCTATGTGCTGTCATCATGGACACAAGGCAACATAAAATGACCCTGACCAAACCTCCATCATTTTCACTCACTGCCTGTGTTCTTTCCAGGTCTTTTAATTTATACTCAATGTTCAGACTGGTCACTGAATTGGTCTCCTAATCCTTATCACCATCTCTATCTTCCATAATACCTGGCCTTCGACAGGGAACAGATCTTTTAAGAAATTTTGCCTCGTATCTATCTCATTCTTATTCCTCACATCACACTCTGTCTAAATTAGTTTCCTCAGTCTGGTCTCCATTTATCTTTTTCCTACCTTAGAGACTATAAGCACTTCAGGGCAAGGAATGTGTCTTATACCACATTTGAAAAAAGATATGTACATTTACAGCTGTCTATAAATGACTTTTTAGTAAGAGAAGCAAAATCATTCAATCCCTAAACAGGCAAAATCTTTCCTTCCCACATGAATTTTACTTGGGGTAAGTCAGACAAAGCCAATGGCCACTAAAGTAGTAGTAGTAGTAGTAGTAGTAGTAGTAGTAGTAGTAGTAGTAATGGCTTAGTGAATTGATAGTTTATTAACACAGAAATTCTTAAATTCTGTTCTGAAAAATTAAAAAAAAACTAACAGCATTGCCTAATTTATGCAAAATATAGCAAAAGAAGGAAATTATTCTCAACACACTGCTTCAGTAGGTCAACGTAAGGTATTCCTCGTCTAGATTTTAAAGCTCTTGAATAAGATTAAGATCTCAGGGGACTCACTCTGTAAAGGAAATATCAGATTTCATGAAGATTATCTTCCAATTAAAATTTTATGTACATACCTTTATATTATGGGACATATGGTCTAGTAAAAAAATCTGTCTTTTAAGATCAAAGTATCTTTCCAACACACGACTGTGTACACACACGGGTCTCCATAGTTTGGCGTGTTTTTTCCAAAGTTTATTCATAGAAATTCTAGACTTGCCATTTATTTTCTGAGGTTTCTGTGGTTATTGTTGTCAGAGGTACCAATACAGCAATGAAGTGAAGGAACACATACCTCATGTTTTCTATGTGCGGGCTTAAAAAATCCAGACTTCTGTAGACTTTTCAAGCACTGGTTACTTTACAATTTCCTTCCTCCTCTTCCATTTTCAGCCTTTGTCTAGATTGTATGCATGCCAGACATAACTTTCAACAAAGAAATATTGAAATAGGAAATACTTCACAGTATTCTCTTGCTGTTGAGTCTGCAAATTCTGTCATGCAAATCTTACACTTCAAAGATATGCTCAAACAGTAGGAGCCATTAGGGAGGACAGAAATACTGCAGACAGGAAGCTGAACCTACACCAGTCACTTTTTATATAAGGACCATGACAATGTTACATGAAATAAAGGTCAGCCTTGAGGAGCTACAAGATGGAAGAAATCAACCCAAATGAGAAAAACTGTTGTCTGATGTACAAAACTGGAACAAAAGGGACATGGAAAAAAATTCAGTAGTTCACTGCCAGAAGGAATTGTCAAATCCTGGCCATGACAAAAGACTAATATCTGAATCAAAAGAAAGAATAAGAGTCTAATTCATTCTGATATAAAACTGTGTGCTGTCCTAGACAGTTTTTCAGTATTCCTGGGCTATGAGACTTAGCCTTACTTTCATGGAAAGACGAATAAGGTTTTCATAACCTTTGTATAATCAGAGAGAAACATGTGAAGAAAAACACTCTAATGTCTCTCTACTGCTTATGAAAGGTCATGCTTATACCCATATAGATTTACTGAGGATTCCTCTTTTTTCATTTGCCAATTTTGCCTTTTCTTTAAGTATTTTTTGATAGGGTTCTACTGACACTCACTTGAAAACACAATTATTGTGAGGAATATAACAAAGTGGTTTTCACATCTTGCTCTATGCCATCATTGACTCAGATTCTCCAGCCGCCTTCCTTGCACTGGTGCAGAATGGGCTTTTCAGTCTGAGCTCAGGAGGATCTCTGGAGACTTGAAGGCTGCTTGAGGGGACACGTGTAGCAGAGCAGACCTGACCAACACTTGCAGCTGTTTCTTGTGTAATAATGCAATCAACGAAAACCAAGATATTTTTTCCATTTTTTAAAATGCCAATCCTACATATAAAAAATAAAGACTGCGAAGGAGGCGTAGGTTTGTGTTTAAAGTGTATTGTATTAAAGTATTAGTATTAAAGTGCAGTGGCAAAGGATTGAGTTATTCGTAGTTTGGGGGACTAGGATTAGAGTTTGGAAACTGGCTTGCCTTGAAATTAGGTTTGGATGATTGTTGAGATCTTTATAGTACTGACAGGATAAACAATATCTGACCTGGGTGAGATCCTCCATTATTCTCACTTTTTTCACCTTTTAATTTTTATTTTTTTTTTAAGTTCTTTGGAAGAAAGAAAGGCAAGTTTTGTTTGGTATGAATCAATTATCTAGTCTTTATTATCTGGAAATCAAAAATGCCCTGCTTATATCTTTACAGCAGAAAAATACTGTATAAGGCACATGAAACTACTATGGACTTTACCATACCTTGGAGAATGAGAGGACTGAAAAAAATTGTCAATTTTTTTCTGGTACTGGTCTGTGGATCAATATATGAAACTGTGGACATCAGACAAACTTACATTCCCAATTTCTGATTAAATGTTTGATTTAAATTATGCTATTTATTAATTTATTTTTTCCTGGTATCACAGTGTTCTTGGACAAGGTTTTTGTCCAACTGAACAACTGAATTGTGTGTTCAGGCATAGGTTAATTATAAAGCTCAACTGCAGCAGCATTATTGAGGAGGTGACAAATGAGGAAAGCAAGGGCATAAATGCACTTGCAAGGTCTGTTAGAAGTCAGATGCCTACACTAAGCTCAGCATCCTGTCTCTGGTACAGGCCAGTAACAGAAGCCCAGAGAAGGGCATGGGTAGGACAAGGATATGCTGGTGGTACCAGAGAGTGTTGCTGACCCTTAAAGTAATATTTTTGAAGCAAGGTAGTATCTTGGAATTTTATAGACAACAGATTTCTCTTCCATACATTTCTCTAGTTGTTTTATAATTTTACAAGCAAAGTGCTCCAGAGATGTAAAAAAAAAATATTACTTTTTCTTTGTTGGGAAGCTTCTATTTCCTGCTTCGTTTCATGCTTCTTAGTTTGTGCTACAAGGTAAGGCAGAGAACAGCCATAAGACAAAACCCTAGGACTTCTCTTTCCTAATAATAGCTCTGATTCACAGGAATTAGAAACAGGCAATGGTCAAAATTGCATTTATTATTTATTAGGAGCCAGATCAAAAAACCACTGAAGGAATTTTAGTGGTGAACTTATCTTTCCTGGTGATACCTCATATAATCCAAGATTTACCTTTTCATGGCTGCATTACATCATTGGCTGTAAATATTTAGAAAAGATAAGTCAGAACTCCACTTCTTGATAATGGAGGGAAAGAGATGAGAAACAGACACAGCTTCAGCTATGGTCTCTGTCTGTGGTAGGACACATTTACTCCACAGAGAAGTGAATAATAAATTAGCCTGCTTCTTGGCAATTTTTTCTACTTTTTCATTGATTTCATTGATTTTTACTCCTACACTCCTCTGATATCACTATTTTATACATATTGGGCTGTACTAAACAAACCTAGATTTCTGAAGGCCAAAAGCCTTTTTGAGATGTGTATAAAAAGAACTCACTCTTCTGATGTGTTTTCAGTAGAGTAATCCATTCAATCTGCAAGAAATTCCTTCTATTCATTGTTGTGTTTACTGCACGAAAGTGTCTTCACAAAGATTTGATATTTTTTTGGCATTTTTTGACAAGAGAAGTGTAGAATTTTATCTACTAAAATCAAGTTTAATAATATATCCTAGAATTATATTTCCCTTCTGCATCACACTGATGTCTCATTCTCATAACATTTGGTGTATCTGGGCCTTTCTTCTCCTATATTTCTTCTTCTGCTGGAGAAGATCCTAGTTTACAGCATAAATTCTTGTTTGCAAGCTTAAATTCATGACCTTGAATTTGTGTTCTTTAAGTTCTTCTTCTGAATAATAATAATAATAATAATAATAATAATAATAATAATAATAATAGTAATAATAGTAATAATAATAATAGTAGTAATATGTCAGTCCTGAAAGCATTCAGCACACAGAGGAATTAAAACCAACCAAAACAAAACAAAACTGTGAGTAACAGACTAAATTATTTCTCTGCTGTCTGGATTCCCTGATGCCTTATTAGGTTCTTATTAACACTATTAATTGGTCCTACCCAGCTGCCTCTTTCCACAATGCCAATAACAAGTCTTCAATATCTAAACTCTTCCCTCAGTAGAATTCAATCTGATCACTTAATTCCAGACAGACATATACAAAAATGCATCAGGCAGATTATGAATTTTATTTCATTAGGAAAATTAACAGAAATGGGATAAGCAGGCAGCCATAAGAGCTCTTTTGAACTATAAGAACCAGAGAAAGCTGGAATTTATGAAGCAATCCATTAAGTAAGTTTCTCACTCCATTACTATCTAGTCCCTCTTCAAAGCTAGTTTAAAATGTCTGAATCTATAGATCTTCCATTACTTCCCTTGATATACTGATCCTTGACACAATATATCTCACTGATAGGAATTTACTCCATCTTAATTTCATCAAATTATTCATAGTTATATTCCCCTGTGCTGCCATAAATAATTTTTCTTCATCCTTGGGGTGAAATGTCAGCCCCTCAGAAATGATAAGAGTTTTGCTGTTGTGAGGCCAGAATTTCACCCTTGGTTTTGCATGCTTGAGATAATTTAGAATGTTATAATAAGTTATCATTTATGTAGGCCATAAATATATATATCTGTTTTAATCAATCACTGGAGAGAGCTTACAAGAGATATGAAGATTGAAATATGAAGTCAGAGCACCTCATTGGAAAGGCAAAAGTATTCATCCAATAAACTGTCATACATGATTAAACAGGTTAGAAAAGAAAGTCCACCTGGCAGGCAGAGGGTAAGAAAATGCAGAATATTGATGGAAAAATGTGCATATCAGAGAAGAATTATCTCTTGGAACATGAAATCCTTCTCTTTGTTTGAAATATCTTTGTCCTTCTATAGGAAGCTTGTAGAGCAGGAGGAGGAAAAGAAAAGAGAAGAAAATGCTTGTGAAGGAAGCAAGGGGAAAGGTGAGGGAAGGGAAGGGAAGGGAAGGGAAGGGAAGGGAAGGGAAGGGAAGGGAAGGGAAGGGAAGGGAAGGGAAGGGAAGGGAAGGGAAGGGAAGGGAAGGGAAGGGAAGGGAAGGGAAGGGAAGGGAAGGGAAGGGAAGGGAAGGGAAGGGAAGGGAAGGGAAGGGAAGGGAAGGGAAGGGAAGGGAAGGGAAGGGAAGGGAAGGGAAGGGAAGGGAAGGGAAGGGAAGGGAAGGGAAGGGAAGGGAAGGGAAGGGAAGGGAAGGGAAGGGAAGGGAAGGGAAGGGAAGGGAAGGGAAGGGAAGGGAAGGGAAGGGAAGGGAAGGGAAGGGAAGGGAAATAATTTCCTTGAATTCCTTTCAACATCTTTCTCCAAGTGTTAGGACACATGAGTATTGCTCTACCATCTTTTTCGTCTCCCTATTACAACATTTATAATAATAATTATTGCTACAGCATGAAATAATACTGTGGTACCATGAAGTGGAAAATATAATGTGGAAAACAAATAAAAAGCTGACTGTTATAATTTTTTATATGTGATTTTCTCTTTTTTATTTTTCAGATTTAACTTTTGACATTTCTGCTATTCTTGACTTTTTGTCACAGTGTTGGCTTAATTTTATTAGCCTTTACTGCTGTATAGGTAAGTAGGATCTAGGTAGAGCAATATAAATTGAAAAATCTAAACTATGTTTTTTATGCAGCACCCTTTCACAGAACTTCCAATTTATGGATGAGAATATGATTAAGACTGCCAAGGAGGTCTTACAAAAAGTAAATGCTTCTGCACTGACTTCAGTGCAGAACTTATAATTATGGACTGAATGACACAAAAATTTTTATTGTACTTTATATTGTTTCCTTTCTCATTTCCTGCACTACAGAAACAACTATCACAGTGATAGCACAGATAAATATTGTGTTTACATCTGACACTGGAAGACTTTCCTACAGAATAATAATGACATGACATCAAAGAAAGGGTGTTTTAGCAGAATGATGGGGTGACTTTACCTCTAAAAGAGATGGAATTAAACTTCAATACAAAAGATCCATGGTATTATTTTGTTTTCATTTTGGAGCAGAAACCTACATAGGATATTTATATAACATGCTGTTCTGATTACTTCACTCTATGTGAGTATTTCCAAATTCATCTAAGACTCTTGTACAACAGATATATCTTTGTCTGGAAGAGAGAGCCCAAAGAGTGGTGGTGAAAGGAGTTACATTCAGTTGGCAGCTGGTCACAGGTGGACCTCCCTGGAGGTCAGTATTGGGGCCAGTTCTCTCTAATATCAATGGACTGGAAGAAGGGTTTGGGGGCACCCTTGTTCAGTTTGCAGATGACATCAAGCTGGATGGGAGTGTCAATCTGCTGGAAGGTAGGAAGGTTCTGCAGAAAAGACTGGACAAGCAGAATTGATGTACTGAGGTCAGTTGTATGAGGTTCAACAAGGCCAGGTCTGAGTCTTACACTTGGGTCGCAACAACTCCCTGCAGCACTACAGGCTTGGAGCAGAGTGGCTGGAAAACTGCCTGGAGGAAAAGGACCTGGGTGTGCTGGTCAACAGAAGCTGAACATGACCCAGTGTGTGCCCAGGTGGCCAAGTGGTCCTGGCTTGTGTCAGAAATAGCATGGCAAATAGGCAAGTGATGATTGTACTCAGCACTGGCGAGGCCACAGCTTAAGTCCTGTGTTTTTAGGCCCCTCACTACAAAAAAAAAACAAACCCTGAAGTGCTGGGGTGTGTCTGGAAAAGAGCAATGAGACTGGTGAAGGGTCTGGAGCACAGCACTTATGAGGAGCAGCTGAGGAAACTAGAGTTGTTTAGCCTGGAGAAAAGGAGGCTCAGGGGAGACCTTATTACTCTCTAAAACTACCTGAAAGGTCATAGCAAGGTGGTCGTCAACCTTTTTTTCAAAAGGAACAAGCAATCAAACATGAGGAAACAGCTTTAAGTCATTCCAAAGAAGGTTTAGATTGGATATTAGGGAAAAATTCTTCACTGAAAGGATTGTCAAACATTGGAAGAGGCCCGGAGAGGTGGCTCAGTCAGTCTTCCTGGAGCTATTTTAAAGACATGTAGATGTGGCACCTAGGGTTTAGTGATTAGTGGCACTTAGGGATTTAGTGTTTAATATCTGGACTATAGAGGACCTTGGAGGTCTTTTCCAAACAAAATGATTCTGTGATCCTAATCTCTTTCTTTGGACTGTTTCCCAGTTGTGAAATTATTTATTGTTTAAAGCATTTGAGAGAAGAAGGCTAAATATGCCATCATTCAATATTAAATGCTGTAACAACCAAAGTTGCACCAACCTTCCTAAGTCAGCCAGCCATTCTAGAGTTACTGCCACTCTTTTCATCATGGAAATGGACACAGATGAAACTGATGCAGAGTTTTCATTCTATTCTTTGAATCGGTCTCCTTTCCCTGTGTACAGAAATTACTATTTTAAAGGTGCAAGCTTAATAACAGATGACTGAATTGCTCAGCTACTCATTGGCTTAGGAAGCCAAGTCCATCTAGTTTGTATTTTGTGTGTGGGCATGTTAAAATTCTAGTAACCGTGTGAAGTCCCAGGTTCATGATCCTCACTGTCACAATTTTACAAGAGATACATATTTTTGCAGCTTAATCCTTGCAAATTTACCTTAAGATCTTAAATTCAGACTATTTATACTCCTTTTATCACACTGCAACTTGTGCTTGCTGGGTAAAGGTTATTTTGGGTACTGGCTGAGAATGACAGCCTGAGGTCAGTGCTCATTTCCTTGCTCAGCCACACTCTGGGAGATTTTGCACTGGTGAGCAGGGACATCTAGAATCATTCACTCTGAAAAGAATGGTGAAGTTCATAGAATCATATAGTCATAGAATGGCTTGGGTTGAAAGAGACCTTAAAGATCATCCAGTTCCAGTCCCCCTGCTATGGGCAGGGACACCTTTCTGGAACAGGTTGCTCAGACCCCTATTCAGAGTGGCTTGGAGAGGTTGTAGGGATAGGGCACCAACAAGTTCTCTGGGATACCTGTTTCAGTGTTTCACCAACCTCACACTAAAGGACTTTTTCCTAATATCTAATCTAAATCTACTCTCAGTTTGAAGTCATTCCCCCTTGTCCTGTCACTACAAGCTCTTGTAAAACGTCCCTCTCCATCTTTCTTGTAGGCCCCCATTAGGTACTGAAAGGCCACAATTAAGTGATCCCAAAAATTTCTCTTTTCCATATTTAACAAACCAAATCCTCTCAGCCTTTCTTCACAGGAATGGTGCTCCTTTCCTCTAGTCAAATTGGTGTCCCTCCCCTGGACTTGTTCCAGCAGATCATGTTGGACCAATGCCCTTCCTGTGCAGGGGAGCCCAGAGCTGGATGCAGAACTGCAGGTGAGATCTCAACAGTGGAGTGAGGGGAAAATCCTCTCCCTGGCCCAGCTGTTCATGCTGCTTTGGATGCAGCCCTGGACAAGTTTGGCTTTCTGAACTGTAAGTGCCTACGGCTGGGTTATGTCCAGCCTCACACCCACCAGCACCCCCAAGCCCTTTTTGGCAGGGCTGCTCTCCATCTGTTCATCCCCCAGCCTGTGCTGATACTGGGGGTTGTGCTGATACTGGGGGTTGCCCTGATCCAGGTGCAACACTTTTATGTGGCCTTGTTAAAACTCATAATATTCCCATGGGCCCATTTCTCATTTCATTTTCTTATGTCCAGGCACCTCTGGATGCCATCCCTCAGGAGTGACAACCTCCCCACTCAGTTTGGTGTCATGTGCAAATTTGCTGAGAGTACACTTGATCCTTTTATCTACATCATTAATGAAGAGATTAAACAACACTGGTCCCAACATGGACCCCTGAGGGACACCACCAGCCTCTGATGTCCAGTGAGACTCTGAGGGATTGATCGCTACCCTTTGGATGTGACCTTGCAACCAATTCCTCATCCACCCTAGAGACCATAAATGGAACCCATCTCTCTCCAATTCAGAGAGGCAGGATGTTGTTACTGCTTCAAGGGCTCTACAGAGGTCCAGATAAATGACATCTGTTACTTTCCTTGTTCAGCAATGTAGTCACTCCATCATAGAAGGCCTCCAGAGAGGTCAGGCAGGAGCCACTCATCTTCATCACCACTCTCCCTGGCAACACGATTTTGGATACAGCTTGTCTAAATCAGTCATGTGGTTTTATGTTTCTTAGTGTTTTACCAGGTATGTAACTGATTGCCTGAATTAACTTATGTTTTCAGTATATTTCTTAATGGACAGTGGGATCAGAGATCATTCACTCTGTGACTGTTGGTGACAAGGTACATTGCAAGAGGCTTTCTTATACAAGGATGAAATTGAATATAATTACAAAGGATAAGGTTTTGCAGCCAAGAGATGATGTGAGTCAGAAGCATATAGAAAATATGGCACCTTTAGGTACACTTGAGAGTAAGAGGGGGCTGCAGGAAGTGGCTTAAGTGATTGCAGGCAGCATTGTGTTCTTTGAATTGTTAAAGAATCTGTGGTTTTCTATGGTATTGGGCACATATGACCTGAACTTGTGTTTCTGCATCTGAGAGCACTTTTTGTCATAGCCAAGGGAAAACAGTTATTAAGGATCAATACAGAAGTGTCTAATCTTTCAGATACATGTCTTAATCACTAAGAAGACTAAGGAGGAGTTGTTTGTACTACCTTTTCACTGGATTTGCTGCCATGGCTATCCCTGTCAGGAGTGTTCTTCCAGTATCAGGGACAGATTCTCTTCTTAAACCTTGCTTTCCCTCTGTGGTGGGTGCAGGGCTGCAAAGTCCTCGCATGGCAGCAACAATCTGTCTCCTTATTCTTAGGTCCTACTTATTCTGTCATGCACCCAAGCAGAGGTTTCTGCCCCTGTACCTTATAGCTGTGAAAGGTTTGCATTTGGCCTGGTAACCACAATGCCTGTTCTTCTGTCTTTCCCTCCTCTGCCTTTTGGGCTGCAAAAGGGCAAGGATGGCCATGAGCACATCCACAGGGGAGGAGTCAGTGCTAGCAGAAGTCATCCTCAGCAAATTTAGAGACAACCCTGCACATTGAAGAGTTTTCCTCCATCTTCCCAGATCTCAGCCCCTCAATCCTAGTGTAACCCCATGCTCCTCTCTTTGTGCCAGCTGTCACAGCTCATTGCCTGCTGAAACCGTGATCCTGTCCACAAGGTATCTCTCTGTAAACACCAGAGACCACATACTGAAACAGTATTCACTTTTTCTTTGATTTATAAGACAGTTCCCACAGGCACTAAGAACACTTTCTGCTGATTAGGGTGTGGTGCAAGGTGTGGACAAGCTGAAGTTCACCGTTGTTTTTGTTGAAAAGATAAAATAGTTATGGTAGAACTGAGGCAAAACCACAGCAAAATGTGGGAGTTGTGCACATCTATGCTAGAGATGTGATGTTATTTTCCACGTGTTCTATATCTTTATACATCAGAGACTGTTATTTGTAGCTCCCACTTGAGACACACTTTACAGTGAAAAAGATAATACTCTATTTTTTACCCCAGCTCTCTCAAATAATTATTATAATTCTATATTTATTTTTCATAAGCTGAGGCAAGAGTGAGATCTGCTATGAGAACATATGAGAACATATCTCTCCTATAAGGATTGGAATGCTTTATGGAAATACTAATTCTTGCTAGCTCAAAGGGAGAGTTAGAAGGCAGAAATCAGCCCTACATTAAACAGGCTACACAGACCTGGATGTGTAAAGTTGAAGGAAACTGTCCTAGAAAAAGGAAAGTCGAGAAATGCCTAAATGCTGAATAGTAAAAAGAGGAAACCAACAGGAATGAGAGTCACAGAGAAGGACTCTGAGGTATGAACCAAAATTACTTTGTGAGTGTTGGTATCATAGCACTTGCCCTTTATTCATAACACTGTAGATTTTGCTCCTCCCTAGGATACAGTATTTTTTCATACAACTAATTTGTTTTAAGATTTCATAGCTCCCCTCTAGTGTGAGAGGAAATGATTGGAACTATTGTACAGGATTACTGTGCCCAGTTAAACAGTTCTTGGTTTTAAATTTACTGGACGTTCTGAGAGATGTAAAGCAGTACCTCTGTATTAGATCCTGAAAAGCCCTCAGGGTGATAGAATATAAATGCAAAATACTACATTATCTTAAAGCATGTTAAAACTGGAACCCAGAAGGATGAATACATTTTTGTTGGGTTATTTTTTTTTATTTTCAGTGAAAAAGAAACTGGAGCTGAAAATAAAATATGGTTCCTGGATAGCCAGCCTACTGTACACAGAGGATGGGGAAACTAAATGAAATCCATTCACAGTAGGTTAAAGCTGGCCACAGGAACAGCTGACATTGGAACTTTACTAGAGAGACCATGTTGTTGATGGCTTCATGAGCAGCAGAAACAAACAGAGCACTGGGTTTTAATTTTAGGGAATATTTGTACCCCACTGAACTAAAGACCCCAATGACATCTGTCTCCAGTAACTGGCACCTGGTCTGTTTTTTAAACAAAAACTGATAAAAACTGATTCAGCACTGAGGAGGTGCACCATACAGCATGCATGTTGACTTCATTTAAGCTATCAAAAAGCACTACTTTCAAGGGAAGATATAATCTTATTTATACTTATTTTCATTGCAGTTCAAATAACTCAGCTTTGAAAGTAAGAGGTCCTCTCCTATGATGGCAATCTAAAGATACACTGGCTGAATTCTCCGGCTTCCTTAGCACTATACCCCTGCAAAGGAATAGCACAGCTCTGGTGAGAACTTGGTGCATGGTTATAGCATTTTTAAACTGTAATAAAGCAGAGAGTGAGAGCTCATTGCCTTTGTCAGAGTAACTTTTGCCTGTAACCCAGTAAATGTTAAACACACTTTTTCCTGAAAGCGCTACCCTTCCTTGGTTACTACACGGAATCAGAATGAGGACTTCCAAGCAAGAGCCTGGCAGCACTGAATAGTCAAATTGAAGTAAATCTCCTTTTCAAGTGTTTACACAATTCAAATTGATTTGAATCCTTGATTTGAAAAGTATTTCTTAAGTAGTCAGTCTCTTGTAGTTTCTCATGATATTTAATTCCAAACTCGATGCTTTTGGCTGCTAGGCAGCTAAATGATCCATACAAGGGTAGCCTGTCTCATGCACGCTCTTTGTGGATTTTTCTTCTACAGATCAGCCACAAAACCTGAACGTTTCACAGCATGTTCTTCCCCCTGCCCTGCACATGTGACCTGCAGTAGAGCTCATTCGAGTAGTCCTTGGATGCCTGGTAAATGCATGTCTTGGTAGCCAAGCTTCAGTGGGGACAAGAACAGATTCTCCCTCCCTTCATTCACCACCTCAGTGCTGAACCAGGCCCAGTCCCAGAGGACAGATCTCCACGGATCAAAGATATGTGTCTGTCTATTCCCACAGCGGCTGTCCTTGTCCTCACCCATAAAACACAGCTGCATCAGTTGTGATGCATTTCTTTGCTTGGAAGGGATGAATCTCCCTTTTAAGCAAACCTTTGAGGTGGCATCTTCAGGCTATTTGGTTTAATTGGGTTTTGTAACTCAAAGGTATGATAATACTTATTTATAAGCAGTTTATATACATAAATAAGCCACACATAGTTAGCAGGAGGCAGTACTAGCTATACTCAAAAACTGATGGTAATGACTCAAGCAAAAGTTCTTTTCAATAATGAATTCTTAGTATTATAAATACAGAAGTAAACAACTCCTAAACAGAGGAGTTGTTTAAAGCCAGAAGAGTTACCCTAAAGCCAAAGTGGCATGTTTTTGAACTTCACATGAACTTCTGAGAGAAGCTGAAATTCACTTTTTGTATTATGATCTTAATGGAAGAGCATTTACACAGATACAAATATAAGAAACTCAGTATATGCAAAAGGATCAAGTGTTACTATTGTATACAATCCCTTCTTTTCTACAGATTGTCTGAAGAGATGAACTTGCATTTTCACGTTTTCCACCTTCTTCAAGCACAAAAAAAAAAATGATACCTTGTGCCTGGTGTACCAGACCTTTTAACAGGAAAAAAAAAAGGATTTTAGTCTGAATCAAATAATATTTTTTTGTCTGTGCCAAAATTAAAGCTGTCCACATGACAAATCTCCTCTCCACAATTCTTTCAGAGATACCTCAATACAGGATATTATCAGACTAAATAAACACAATAAACTTTATCAGCTAAACTAGTGTAAATGTACTGAAAAATATTTTTGAGATGGGAATAAGGTAAACCATTGCTTTAGAAATGTATTATTCCAACAAGGCCCAGGCAGGTTAGTGGTTTTGTTTAGAAATATTCATTCTCAAACATCCATTTTCCCAAATGAACTATTTACTGTCTCACATACCAAGGATATTTTTCTGTTCACCTACCGTTCATTAGTTAATTGTAATTTCCTTTCCTTATTCATTATTCATCTATACTTCTCTTTTATTTGATGAGAATTCCCCACCAGAGACTGATCATTCATTTCAGTCTTAGATAATCCACGTTAATGCTGTGTTGGTTAATTGTAATTATTCTGGTATGTCACATGCTATTTTTCCTGAATGAATGAATTTAGTGATTATAATCTGAACAAAGGTTTAAAGAGGTCAGCAGAGTTTGAGTTTCCCAGGAACATGCATTCATTTAATGAGCAGTTAAAAACTGCATCCTGAGGATGCTGAAACCAGTCTCTAATGGTCCATGTGGGAAGAGGCAGGTCTGTTTCATTCTGACACCTTTAAGGAAAAAAAACACTTACACACCAGGTTGCATATTAATATCTATGGACCTTGAAACAGATGGATTACATTTTTTTTGAACAGGCTAAAATTTCTCACTGAAGCAAAGCAAAGGATGCCAGGCTATATAAAGCTGCTTTGAAATATTATATCATAAATTCAAGGCTATAAAACAATTCAGTTTCCTAATTTAATATCTTTTGATTATTTAACTTAGAAGCTTAACTTCTGAATTGCACTGGATAACATTTATATGACCTGATTACAGTTATATGGTGAAAATCTACTTCTAGCTGTAAAACCTTGAGGGGTTTTCTTTTCACATAAGTTATCCCTTTTTCTGAAAGCTAAACAGGTTGTTCAGAACCTTGGTAGAGTAACCAAAATTATCATGTGGTATCTGCTACTGTGTACTGTATGTGTTTTACCCATTTAGTAACCTATAAACCTCAGAACTGGAAAAAGATGCAAAACTGACCTCACACTCAACCCCATCATTTTCTAGGCCCTTCTGGAATATAAACCATATTGGCAGGTGGTCATTGTTCAGTGTTTAGCAGAGAAAACTTCAAATTCTTTTCTCTTTTGCATCTAATAAATGAGCTATAGATTTCTGAACCTTTACCTTTGCAGAGTGTTTTTAAGTTTATGGCTGAAGTCCCCTTTACATCTGAAACTTTACATCTGAAATTTAATCTTTAGCACAGTCTTAGCTTTCTCCACATAACAATAATGTAATTATTTTAATTAACAAAGGATCAAAAAATTTCTTTAGTTAACCCGTGTTTTTGTCTTCCCAAAATCTACTGCTTAGCCTCTGCTTAGCCTCTTCAAGAGTGAGAATGAACTCAAAAAAAGGGATACTGACAGGTCATGTTGGATTGTTTAGGTTTTTTTTTTAGTTGCATGTGAACACAAAAAGAAGGGTTACTGGCACAGATAAATAATATTTGTTTTACATATTTTCCAGGTGAGTTTTTCTTAAATGATCTGTGAACAACTTCTGGATTCTCAATATGACACAAAGTTTCTGGGATATGAAAAAGTCACACCTTTACACTCAGGAAGCAAGGAAATCAACAAACACAATTATGTAAAGAAAAAGAAAATACATACCCCAAGTTTAACTTAATTTTAGCTGTAAAGAGCAAAAATGCAAAAAGTCTGCAAAAATATGTTATGTGGGGTGTATGAAAAGGTTAGACTCTTGTTCAAATAAAATAGTTTAAAAACCCTTCTCTGAGATGCACTGAAGATTAGAAGAAATCACCTCTCATTCAGATTTTTTCCAGACTAACTTACAAAAACTGCTGAAGACATTTAGTTACATTCCAAAAGTTCTTTTTTTCCCTTGAAAGCTCTCATCTCTGAATTTTCACAAAGAAAAGTCATCCACAGGGTTCTCAGAATTCTGCAGTAATACCTAATTCTGTGAGTTATCAATTTTTGTGCTAGTAATTTTTTTAAATCTATTTAAAGAGAACTTTGATGAAGTGTTTTCACTAGGTAAGGAAAAACTAAGTTTTTCTATTCTATACTGTATTTTAATCTTCCAATAGTTCTAATTATGCCCAGTAAAACCTGGATGAATGGTGCAGATGACATGTTAAATTATTGGCCTCAGGTTTATATATGTGATTTTCTCCTATTTTTCTGTTTTTTTTCCTGGAACTCCAAAGTTTAACATAATTTCCATGGGTATTTTGTATTTTGAGTTAATGTTCTTTTATTTTTTTTTTCCTGGTCAAAGGATTATTCTATTGATAAAATATGATACAAACAAAAAAAAAATCTAAATATAAATCATCATTGCTCAGCCCCAGACATATGATAAAAGTTTAATGTTTATATTCAATATTTCTGTGCATAGCAAGTATTTCCAGACAGTGCTGTCCTTCCTCATCTCTCTTCCTAAGGAAAGATATGATGTTCCTTGATCAGAAGAATAATGCCGTCATCTCAAGGTCTTCTTTTAAAATTATTGGCTGGTGAAACACCTCAGTTTCTAAATGAAGTGGTTTCCAAACTATAACCTAAGGTCCCTGGGGAAATCCCCTGGTCCACAAGTGATCCACAGAAGGAAACTAATAAAAATATGCCCACTGAAAGCTTACATTCACTAACCCAAGACCTGCTTCCTCAATGGAAAGATATCTAGGGTGTGCTTCTTCTAAACAAAATGTGTATCTAGGCAGCGTAAATTGTTTGTAAATAAACGTACAGGACAAAACACATTTATTGTTTATTTTACAATATACTCACATAAGTATCCTTATATCAAGTATATTAGCAAGAAAACACAGAACAATAAAAACCACACCGTAAATGAAGACTACATTAAACTTTTGATTAAGAGTGGATTGAGCCTTACTGGTCAATGTTTATGGTGTTTATCTTTGGAGGTGATGAATTCAAGGATGCCCTTTGCAGAATACCTTGCCTAACTAAGTGCAAAGCTTAAGGTCATTTGACCAATATCTGGCCATATGTAAATAAAAGTTTGAGTCTTGAAGAGAGAATCCATATCCAGGAATTAATCTGCACACAGGTTCATAAATTAAACCCACATGATAAAACCTCAAAATTATAAAACTAAAATTAATCCCATTTTGTAGCCAGTACTACAAAGAATTTCAGTGTTCTCTGTGTTTCAGTAGTTACAATGCCTCCAGAAGTTCATCTGAGTGCCTCCAGAAACTCAGTGTTAAAAACTGACTGAATTTTAGTCACAGTTGACTTAACTTTTGTCATCCCTTGGCATGATTCTGTTACCACAGAGACAATCAATTTGTCTGAATCAATGCAGTCTGAACAATAGAATAACTCTTCACAGCAAGAAATATTCAATTTCATTCCTGAGTGAAGACAACTCAGATTGCCTATTCTGTCTGCCAAGCAAGACAGTTCCATTGTTTGGGACTTAACAGGCATTGTGGCAAAGGGCATGAAAACTCTTTTTCTTTCCAGCAATTCTAGGGAAAAGCACTCTGAATCATAAATCTCAATAATTATTTTACATTAGGTCTTGTCAAACTTGGAACATAATATTTGCCATTGTGGCTTGGTCACATCTCTTCACTCCTATTGTCAGAAACCAAGTATCTGTATTTTGAGATTTCTGTGCAAAGCAGCTACAAGAACAGAGATTAAGGAATTAATAATATTGAATAATAATAAAAAAAATTTCTTTTCTTAGGGCCTAATCAATATTCTTTCTCCATTAGGAAAAAAAAAAAAAAAAAAGAAAAAGAAAGAAAATAAAGAATCCCTGCTTTTATCTTTATTCCCGTTTTAGTTTTGTCCTTTCACCTACTTCCAAGAGAAATTTTAGTTAGATAAACCACTATTTGCTCCATCCTTAAACACAATTGCGTAACAATAATATTAATGGGTAAAAAACCCACAAAACATATCAATAAACAAGGATTGCATTTTTCTTAATAAGCAGAAATTCACTATTTATAAAATTCATGGCAGTCGTCCATTTATTTTCAATAACTCAAAGTTTTAGTCTATAACTCCATCACTCTTCAACACCAAATGATTTTTACAGTTAGAGTCAATGGATGAAATAATGTTGCTTTGAAGTATTAAAGAAAATTGCTGTGAAAACTCTTCTGAGTTATGTTTCATAGACCTTGCAAAAAGATTCAAATGCTGAAAACAGATTTATTTTTTCTTTTTTGGAAAGTACTAAATTTTCCTTAGATATGTAAGTGTACCAGTTAAACTCCATTCCACAGTTTTTGTGTAGTTTGCCTTATTTTTGAAGGCAGATTTTCCTATGTAAAGGCAACTACAAGGCTGAAATAATTAAATAGGTGTCTGAAATATATTCTGGTGGCTTTCATTTTTTGGAAGATACTATGGTGATCCTAATGCAATTTAACTAATGGGACCTTTATAGTATAATATTCACCACAGTTATTAAAAGCATAAAGTGCTGAAAGACATGAACTTTACCAGAGCAACATTTTTGTGGGGAGTAAATCTTTTACTTTTGAAAAATAAATATTTCTTTAGTCACATATTACAGGCATTTTAACCACAGATTTTTGAACAGCACATCTGTTCTTATATCCACAGTGACGCTTCGTGTGGTGACATTTCCTATCTATTTATGTCAATTGGGCCACTTTACATCAGTAAAACATCATGCTTAAGAGAATAGGGAGTTCTTATAACAATGAGGAATATATACATAGTTGGGAATATGCATGTTTCTGTGCATTTGCCAAAAAGAAAAGAAAAAGGTCTTGGACCTGGTTCTGATTTCAGTGGCAGTTTTGGCCTGTCAGGCGCAGGATGTGGACTCATGGAGGAAAAAAATATGTGTATGTGGTATGAATGCAAGAGACTTACTCTGGTTTATAATGGAAGTACAGAAAGTAAAATATCTACACATGGAAAGGTATTGATGTTTTCCTGTCTACATTTAATAGTACTGTCCCATTATATGTCTGATTTTGATATCCAAACTATTCTAGTTTTTCTAAGGGATGGGCAGTTTCTGAGATGATTTTAAATGTGATCTTCTGTTACTTGTTTCCTATTTGAGATACTGGGTTTTTAAGTGTCTGGTATTTCTGATCTCTGGGAATGATTTCAAATGGCTTCTGGCTCAAAACCAAAAACCTTGGCCTAAAAAGATCAAATTCTTTTGAATTCAGTCAGTAGTATTGACTGTTAATGTCACTGAAAAGTTTTTTACAATGTGGTGGTTTATTCATTGAAAGTCAGACAATACAGAAAAGAGAGACTAAAGTCAGCTAAACCTGTATAATATTAATTATGCACTGTTCAAAATGAAAAATCAATTACATAGATCTAAAGTAGGCAAGAAATTTCTCAACCTATAAATGAGGGATCAAGTGAAGACCAAAAGGCTTATAGCCTCCTAAAAAATTCACCAGTAAGTATTTCATACATGGCTTAAATAACAAATTGAAATGCTGATTTTCAGAAGACATGGCAAAGTAGCCCAAAGTGAAGTAGCAAGAGGCTTTGTTAATATGTGCTGACATCTTCCTTCCAAATTCAAATAACTTTCTCATACTTAGAAGTGAAAGACTGTTTAAAGCTTTCTTATAAAGCCACATCCTTAGCAGAAGACAACCTAGCTATACAAAAAATGTAATGAAACAGAATTTTTGCACGTTTAATCTCAGGAACATCAGCTTACTTTTCTACTTGCTATGTTTATGCATGTTTACCTCCAAAATGACCTTACTGCAAACACATCTAACTCTTGCAGAGTTTATGACCAAATTTTGAAAATATGCGTAAAGTAATCTAAGAACATAAATTCTGCCCTGTAAGACCCTAAAAGTAAACAAAAATATTTTTTGAGTTTACATCAAAGCTTGCCAGCATAAACAAAATTGGCACTGGTAAATTCCATCTCTTCTATTCCATGGCCTTCACTGCCAGAAGAATGGTTCCTTTTGACACTCATTTACTTCATTGCAAAGTGATATAAAACACTATTTTTCTGAGAGTAATATGCATATATTTTGTGCGCAGCAGATACAGGATTACTTGGATTACATTAGGAATGAATTTCCAGATATGAAAGCTTTTTCTTTCTAAAGTATAAACTCATTTGTTAAACACAAAAGTTTATTATATTGTATTCTAGAGAGGTACCAACACGTTAAGTTCAAATTCAAGATTAACTGAATCATATAATGTAGCTGTAAGTCAGACACTAGTGCTGTATTTGGAGCTTCTCAATTTTTTCTCAATTTTTGTCACGAAGAATTTGGCAGATTTCAAAAGAAAATCTACAGTCATGTCCAAACTTCTCAAGCTGCCTTTTTAATACTCTATTATTTTCAAAATTTTAACCAGGTGTAAAGTTTGTCTTTGTAATGATACAGGGACTAAGATCAATTTCTAGCCATAATCACAAGGACCTGTAGTATACCATAAAAAACCTGAAAGTTAAATTTCACTTCAGTATTTGAAGACTTGACCTCTTTGTTACAACTGGGGCCCAGTTATTTCTTCTTTTATCAAAAAATCATCAAGATTTGTTTAATATTGTTCAGCATTTGTTTCTTCCATTTACAAGCTATATTAAATAAGTCAGGTGAGTTAACAGTGGCCTATCTGAATATATCATCAATGGACTTTGAAAGATCTGTTTTCTAAAGAATAATCTAACCCATATCAGAATTTGACACATGTATTTTGGAAAACATACTGGAATTATTTTCTTCTGTGAAGAAATGACTTGCATCCAAGGTGCTTCACAGGTGATAGATAGCTCCCACCTGCTCATGGAATTGAGAAAACAAAATAAGCAAGACCCATTTATGCAGCACAGGCCTGTGTGGCAACAATACTTGCTGCTAACCTGTCATCTACCAGGAGGACACTCTCTCACTTGGGATACTCTGAACAATATCTAGAATAGCAAGCACAGAAAGCAATTATTGTGTAGAAAAAAGCATTCTTCCAGGAACTGAAACTCAACAAGTCCTACAAACTGAAACTCAAGTTCAACAACTAAGTACAAGTATTACACAAGTACAACATGAGCATAGACATAAACAACTCATTGGAATAAGTTTATTGCTAGTTTACTATCAAGATAGCAGAATATATTCAGAAAATTTGGCGCAGCTGTCTGCTTTGGGTGTGGTCTATTTTTCATTAGGGACATAGATGATGAAATAGAGTACATATTTGTTCTATTTACAAAAAATACCATGCAGAGACAACCCACAAGCTTTTGGCAAGGCAGGATTTTAATTCAAAGTTGTCTCAGCAGAAGTGGACTTTAAAAAACAGGATTCAGTTCAATGAGAGAACCAGTGCTACCCCGAGGCTGGAATAATCAGCTGGGTGCACAACGAGAAACAAGCTGGTCAGTGACCAGGAGGAGGTTTAGAGAGACTACTCACTGAATGTGAGACATCAGGACCATATCTATTGTGATGAAGTTATTATCCAAATTCTATTAAAATAAAATAATGTCTTTTAAAAATTTAATCTACTTCATTAAACTTAAGATGTAATCACCGCAGAGAAGAGCCTCAGTGTGGTGTTCAGTTAACAGCACCAGCAAAAAACCTCTAGAAGAATGGTAAGTTGACTGAAAAAGATGGTACATTGACAAAGATACAGCTAAAGAGCAAAATTCAGAGGAGCCACATAAGAAATATCTCCAAACGAAAATGTGGCCCCAGGAAAAAGAATAAAATTACTTATTTTCCATCTTCATTGCCAATAAAGGGTAATTGATATAATGTAACAGGTGACATAGGACAGCACAAGAAAATAGAAACAAACAACTCAGAGAGATGGGAAGAGTAAACACAGGCAAAAACAGTTAAAGAACATTGCAATATCTCCATCAGAAACGTTTCCTTGGGTAATCTATCCTGGTTTAGGAAGAGAATATGGACTAGACAAGAAGTTTTGCCAGAGTGAGAGGGTTCAGCCCATTTTCAAAATATTGCTCAATATACCCCATATCCCCAAAATTTCTGAAATCTTGTGATTAACGTTATATTGCAAATATTGTACTCATAATGCTGGAAATAATCACTAAAAGCAGTCTCACAGCAACTTCCTCACTGTGGGCTAAAATCTAGCAACAATATTGTCACTAGAGGACACGAAGTATTGCGAGGGTTCCTAGAAATCACACACACAGCAGCTCCTTTTCATGAGGTGAAAAAAGCTTTTATCCCACGATCTTAGACCCCTTTTTATAAGCAGTTCCAACCAGGTCACCTTGATTGGTAGAAGGAACAGCACCTCTCTCATCCCATTGGTAAGGTAAGAGAGACAAAGCTCTCAGAACATCTGTGTCCTGTTTTGGGAAAGTAATTCTTTATTTACATGAATAATCTTTGAGCAAGAAAGGTTACCAAGACTTTCCCTTGGGAACAGTCAGTCCCTGAGAAATTGAAAATTCTCTCAGGTTCAGAAATCATATCCACACAATATTTTTCAAGTTTTTTTATTATAAAAAAAATTCACTCTGATTTTCAGTCTAACTAAGGCTGCTGATGCATTTACTGCACAAGTGGAAGATTTCTAGGTGATCAGTAGTAACTCCCTACCACCATCACAATACAGTTTTCAAAAAACAGTGCACTGTGTTGAATTAGTTTCCTCAAGCCCTCAGTGGTTTCATCTGAGCCTGACTATGCAGCATTCAGTGTCCGAATTCTATCTAGATCAGCTATTTTTAAGACAGAAAGGTATTTCTTTGCAATTCTTCAGCGGTTTTAAAAAGTAGTTAATCTATTAGGAAGTAGACACCAACAAACAGGATAACATAGATCAAAGCTGGAAAAAAAAAATCATATTGATGATTGAAAATACATCATGTAAGCAAGAGTGAAAGGATACACTGTAGGTAAAGATACAGAAATTAATGCTTTAATCAAAATATGTCAGTATTACATAGTTTCAAAGACAGAAGAAATACACCTTTGATACTGCTTTTTATTTTATTTTTTTTCATTTTTACTTCACTAACATTCAGAACTGTAAGCATGTTAGCATATTTTCACTGTCCCTTCAAAATTTTGTGTCACCAAAATAGCTGAAATATTTTAGCCCCACCTATAATTTAATAAATCTTCTCATGCACACAGTTATTGAGACAACTGTGAAGAGAAACATAAACTGAAAATGTCCTGTATCTGTGTTTTCAATTACTATTCATTTGATTTTTGCTAAACCTTTCTAATGTTTAACACAAATTGTCATAAAAAAAAGTTGTATCTTTCCATCACAATTTGGTATTTTATGGCTTTCAGGATCCCACTTACTTTTTTATATGGAAATTACATTCAAAGCAGTCTATGGTCATGCAGTTAAAGTGTTTTATCTACTGGCTATGCAGTCAAACCCAGATTTGCTTAGTAAATGGATCAAAAGCTCTAGGGGATGTGGTGTGCTATTGGAGCAAGCCAAGAATGTTGGTTGGACACTCAGTAAATATTGAAACCACAAAAACTGGATGGGTTAAATGATTTTCCCTTCAGACCTGTTTTTGCTGCTAAACTGAAAGGTGAAAATAAAAACCAGCAATAACAACAGTCAAGAATCCTATTCAGTGCTATTCATTAATCCCCATAAGGAAGAAATAATAAAGACTGACCATCATCTATATATATATATATATTACTACATTGTCCTAAGAAGCCAAACATCACTTGGATAAAGACCTTCCCAATTAATCCCCCAAAGATACTGCATTTATAGAGTTTTTAAAGAAACCAAGGGTATGAAAGAAAAAAAAAAAATCAATAATTATTCAGAAGTAGGATACCAGAAAAAGTAAAATAGAAAACCTCTGACTTTAATTTTACCCTTTTTTGTTGTTTTCGTCAATTGTGCACAATAAGAAAACTTTGGCCATTACTACTTAAAATATATTTAGTTGTTAATTCCAGTGCCTCCTACTGACCTTGAAACAGAAAGTGCACTCAAGGAAAGATCATTCTTCAATGGAGACAGCTCTGCCTAAGCCATAGTTAATCACAGGCTCCACTGAGGCACATATAGAGCCCAAAATGCATTAATCTCTCAAAAAAATTGTCCATTTCATTTCTTTGTGCAGCCAGAAACATTTGTTACTGTGCTTTTGATCAAAACCAGTGAGCAAGCACATGTAGGAACAGATATCCTAGGAATGAAGTGCAAGTTACTCTAAAACATTATCTTAATTAATCTCAATTTTCTCTAATGGGGCATTAAAATTTGGCTTTATTTATGGTGTCATTTTACATGATGAATAACTGGAGGTTCAAATTTCTTGTCTGAATCTTGCAGAATTTTTAATAATGTAAAATGGCCCAAAAAAATTAGGCAGAATATTTTCCAGAGAAAATTATTATTTATCATCCATCAGTTGACAAACCCATCAGGAAGAATTTTCAGAGAATTTTTCAGTATATGGTAACTTGGGGATAGTCCATGTGATGTTCACTACCATGAAAAAGTAATCAGATAGAAATCACACATTTTCATATTATAGTTTTCAAAGCATCTGTGATTAATCCAAGGTAAGTTAGAGATGCATCAGGACCTCTAATTTTAAATGTCATCATCTTCTTTATATCTCTATAAACTGTACTTTCCTTTATTTATGTCTCACATCTATGCATAATGTGCTAACTTAACATTGCTGTAAGAATCATAATTTGGTTGATAAGTTTCTGACTTGTGCTGTTAAGTTCTCAACAAATCTCATGACTAATGTTGCGTTAACATATTATTTGCACAAAATTCCTTTCCTCTTAAAAACCGCGGTAAGTAATTGCACATAAAATGGGAAAGCATTCTGCACCTCTTTTGAGTGTGTGTAATATTAAAATGTTAAAAATGAGATAAATCCAGCCAGGAGAAAAACACCCAAACAACTTACTTGATTGCAAATTGATATAAATGCATGGAGTAATTTGTTTCAATGTGCAGTGTGAGATTCAAACGTGATAATATGCATCCATATGACATTCTGCTCAGTGCTTTCTGAAATGGCTGCACACTGAAATAAACATGATGAATTTCAACCTAGAGAATAACCTTTCCAGAAAGTTATAAGAGCTTGAAAATTGCTGTTTGGAAAAAATAGACCTTCTGAGCCACAGTAGGAGACTAGTTCATCTAAAGTTTCTGCGTTTTATTCAGATCAGCCAAGAGCTACAAAGAGCCTATTCTGATTGCTTCTTAAACAAGCAATTGTTTAACTCCTTTATACTGAGGAAATTAATTAAATAACAAAAATTAAAAATTTCTAAACCAGTTTTTGGGTAGTTATTTGAAATAGTTTGCGGGTTCAAGAAATTAAGCTGCAAAAATATTTCAGAATCTTAAGTTTATATCTCTGCCAATACAGATCTCATACTTCAGGCCTCTTTTATTGTGAGAAAGTTCCATACCAAACGTTCATGGCTCAATACTAGAGTCACCTTGCTATAGTCCTTCCAGCCATATTTGCACATTCACTTGAATTTCTTAGCAGAGTTACACTTCACTTCTTAACCAAGTACCAGAACAGATGTGGACTCTGAACAAAATCGCTCTTTACTTGAGAAAGCATAAGCAGGTCCTCACATCATCATCATCATCATCATCATTATACTAAAGACTTTCCAGAAAATTACTTCCCCTTCTTGAGTACCTCTATCACAGCACTTTATGTTCCACAGATGTCAGGTGTGGTGCTTCTTTTTCTCAGAGCTTTCAAAATAGTACTTTTTAAATAATTTTCTACTAGTTTCATCATGTTAAATGCTAGATGAACCTTAGGGATTTCTCAGCACAAAGCTGCAAACTTCTATATTGATAAAACAAATGTAAGAGTTTTGTGTGAGGAAGAAAAAAAGAAATAATATAAAAAAGACATGCTATACTACCCTGAAATCTTTTTCAGCTTCCTATAAAATCCCCTAGATTATGTTCATAGAATGAACAATTTAGCTGAGTAAACAAAGCTATTCTAAAGGCTTCATGTTTTCATTCTTGTTTCAATACATCATCTCTGAAGCAGGAACTCTTTTTTGAAAGTCTGCAGGAGACAAACTCATTAATGTTCTTTGTGGCAAAGTATCTTGAACCTAAAGGTTGTGCTGAAGTCTGTGTTTTAAAAGTAATGCACATGCTTACGTAGGTTACAAAATGAAAGGTATTTATGCCCTTGCTTAAAGGCAAGTATGTGCATAAACACCACTGAATGATAATTTTATGATTGCTCATTGTCTAGAATAATTGCTTTTTTAGAGTGTAAGATTCTTATGTAACTCCCATTTTCTTCAGTGGGAGTCTTTTATTAGCTTCAAGGAAAATTGGAAAGAATTTGGTATTTGCATGCAGAGTTAGATGCTACCACTTCCCTCATCACTTGACACTCAATGCATGCTAGAAGAGTGTTCTTAATGAGGAGAGGAGGTAACTTGGAGGGGGAGAGGGGGGCAAAACCCCATTAGTTTCTCTGTTAAATCCATGCCTGGAACTTTATGAAAGGACTCAAAGAAGTTGCAATGCAATAGTATCCGGTCCTCACAGCTATTTGCTCAACAGCCAGTGACAAGTTCAGATGATGTAATGCTTCTAGCACGTACATTGTTACTTAAGTGAGTTGCTAATTAATACCATGCTGAAAGAGATTTGATTGGGTGTCAAACTACTCAGAGTTGGTCTCTGCAGCTTAGGGAATGTTTCTGCTTCAACTCCCTCTGCTATTACTGTTCACAGTCTTCTCAGTAAGTTTTTTTTTTTCCTCATTTTCAGGGTTGTGTTATTTGGGTTTCTTCCCCTTGATTGCCTCAGGGCCCTTAATTGATACACACACAGCACATTACAAATGCTGCTCCCAAATGATTCCACCAAAATGAAATTTCTTGTGTGTCCTGGAAAATGATCATTAATTTATTGACACCAGAAAATCATGCTGGCAGTAGTTTTCTAGGATGGGATCTGGACTGTAAGCAGAAATTTTTAGTGGAATGGAAAAGCCATTTGAGAATGACCCTCTTAAAATATCTGTGAGAAAGCATGATGCATACATCATATGCTCTAGGGATGCATGTGGGGTTTTTTTACATGCAGCTGCTTTTCAGTATTTTCTCTGGGAAGCAGTTACAGTGATTAACTCATATACTAGGAATAAAATACATGTCTGTGCAATGACCTTTCTAGATTAATTAGACAAGGCCTTCAACCTCAATGATGTTTAGAGATCTAACACCTACAAGCAGTTCCTATCTCTAACTGAAACAATAGAAGTTAAACATTGAACTAAGGACCAGTCATACCAATGTTTCCAAGAAACTAATCCTTAGCACAGTCTTGCAGTAGAAATAGTTAATTTCTTAGTGATGCTTCCTGATAGGCAGCGAATATTAATATTTTGAGGAATGGAACAGGAAATAGAATATATAATGCATATAAATAGAATATCTCATTTCTTTGAAAGGAAAATTATTATTCTCTGAAGTGATGTAAAACAAACTGTGATGCTCAGGCTTTTTATTTACAAACCACAGACAAGTATATTTATATCTTCCTGCTTTAGGTAGAAGATTTATAAACTCTAGCAAGAATTGTATTTATTTATTTAAATAAAGACAAAACAGTGAAGAATGGGCATTGAATTACACACATACTTGTCATTGCTGAAGTCACTGACCAGAGTTAATATGAAATAAACCCTTATTAAAATGCATTCACAGAGTTAGAGCTGTCTCTGTCTGGGACTATCTGCTCTCATAGGTATACAAACACATCAGCATGCCTGTAGCAGGGCCACGCTTCCGTGCCAAGGCCTGGCACTACATCACAGGTTACAAAACAAAAAATGCCAGCAAAAACACAAACTTTTTTCACAGATCAGCTCCAGACAGTAATACACCTAACTCATTCATTGAATTAATAATTAGATATGATCTATCTATTTGTAATGCTGGAATTTCATTCAGGATGTGTGCCTTTTTTGGACAGTTCAAAGGAACTGACTAAAACTCTGTTTCATATTTATTCCTATTCTCTTGTAAGATTACCTAGACCTGGGGCACATTTCAATTACTTGCTAGGAATTGTAATATTTCACTACAACTATTTAAATACTATTGCAAATAACTCATTTATCCAATTTATTGGCAGAGGGATAATTAAAAGTTCCTAAAAGAGATTAGTGTAGGTTTGTGGAAAGCCAGCTTCTCTGAGACAGTCATGAAATATTCCCAAATTCCAGTAAGATTTTTTACTGGAAGTACAGCACAATACCCCCAATACCATGCCTATAAAATGGCAACAGAAAAACTGCTTCATATAGCTATCTATATGGTGAATTTATGAAGGCTGTGAAGGTTAATCTAAGGCAATAGGATACAAGTAAACAACCAAAATCCATATTATATTTACTGCATTTTTAGCTAAAATTTTGATTGTATGATAATTCATGAGCAATAGAGTGTGAAGGGTGAAGCTTGGATTGATAGAAGTCCTTGGTCAAAATGCTTGAATGTCTTAATTGTTTACAAAAAGTAATATTAAAACCATTTCAATGAAAAATATGCTTGTGTCCCTAGATTAGATTTCTTGTTTAGAAATACTATAAATCTCTGGGGGGCTTTTTGGCAGTATTAATCCTAAGCTCTCTTCAGATGGCCCTAAATGCATGAACAAGAGGTCCAGTTTTCAGAGAAACAGCTAAGTGGAAGAATATCTGAAATAAAACACGTATGTCATTGCACCAAGTCTTGACTAGGTTGCTGTCAGGATGATTTATTAAATGTAAAATCAACAGTCACTCCATAGAATTATACCTTGGCAAAAGCTCCAGGTAAGTTCTTTGTGTTATATATAATAATGACTCAATTTCTTTAAGTGAAAGAAAGCATAAAGAAGGCTCAGATGAAATTTTCTTATGTTCAAACTCTCAAACCTAGAAGATACCAAATGCTTATACCAAGACACTTTTTTTCTCGTATTAAAAAAACCCAAATCTTCAGCTACTTAAAGCTAGAAACCTCTAATGCTTGTTTATGGCAGTTTAGAAATCCTATAGCATCTAAAAGCTCCAGACAGGTTTTTCATACGGAAGCTGGCACAAGTACAGAATCGCCTTTAGGGGCATTAATGATTTTAAGTACACATGGATAAATTTTTATCCCAAAATCCTCTAGTAGAGGACTGGTTCTTCCTCTTGACAGCAATGTAGATATGATGATACGTTACAAGGATTTTCCTTCATGTCAGTTCAATGCTTTTTGCATGACAACCTAAAACTACCAGAAGAAGGTGACATCATGCTGGACTCAATTTCAGAGTGTTTCCCAGCCTAATTATTCCAAAATTGCTTCTATGATAACATTATATCATCCACAATGAGCATCTAAACCTGACTTCAAAGGCATGAGACACAAATGCAACATTTTCCTCAGTAAATTAAGTATGGACCCAGGTTTAATTCTCTAGCACTGAGGGCATGCTGCACAACTCAGCCTGACTACAAGTACTTTCATGTGTTTTCTAAATCTATGTCTTTCCTCTTAAAAGACCTATTCTCACTTCTCATTGGGAATAACTTCTGGACAATTATTTTCCCAATGTTTTGCCAAGACAGTATTTAAAAGGTCTGAAGTTACTTTAAATCTGCTAGTTCCCAAGACTTATCAAATGAGAGAATAGCAAAAGCTCTAATTATTTCAAATATCATCCAGACTATCTTACCTTCTATCAATGAATGACCTTATTGAATAGAAGGATCAACAGACAAATTTTAAATGCTCTATTGTATGACAGTGCTGCTTGATTCAGGGATGAAGACCTTTTCCATTTTACTGGCTTAGGAAAAGGCAAAAATAAGAAAGAAAAAGCTAACAAAGGGTCCTATTTTTGTTTTATAATTTAGGGAGTAATGCTGAAAATTACTAGAACTAAACTAAAGTTTAGTAAGTCCTGAAACTTCCAAGTAACTGACACCTCTGTTAGCATGAAAATAAATGCACAAGGCTAAGGTTTCTATCTTAACATTCCTGAGTAATTCCAGGTGTCATTATGTCCTTAGTCTTTGACAGATGCCAGCTTTTTTTAATCATGCCAGCTTTGGGAAGTTTTTGTCTGTGTCCTATCTGACTCTCAAATCTGTTTGATTCCAGTTCCTTCCACCACAATTAAATGCAACTCACTTTTTATGCCAGAAAAGCCTTTCTGTAGGTCTGGGGCATTAATAGAATGTTTTTAATGAGACACATTTCAAAAAGATGGTGTTCTGGGGTAAGGGAGCTGGAAAAAATCTAATCAGTCATACTCTGGGTAGGGTGTGGAGCACTATCTTATGGTATACATCAAATACCTTTTCATGAAGAAAGAGACATCTTTCCATGAAGTAAAACAAGTAGGAACATATTAATATAGAGTAAGCCAAGATTTGCCAACATATTCTTCTGAAGAGGGGAAGCATTTGGCAGAACACCCATCTGGGAAAATTTCTGGCTGAAAATTACTCTGCTGCTGGATCAAGAAAGGAAGTGGGAGGAATCTGTGTCTCCCCCAGTCACATACCTTTCCCACACCTGCCATGGAGAATTAAATAAGCTAATCCATTGAAATTAATCAGCTTCATTGCTTTAACTCTATAGCAACAATGCCATGTAAGGTATTAAGAAAGTGAAAGAAGATATACTTGAAAACATAAACAATTTCTAAAAGACTTGATTGAAAAAAACCTTTCAGAAATTTTAATAAACCTCTCAAAGAGTATTAGCTATGTAGAAAGTATTAGAAAAGATTTAATATATTCTCAGATCAACTGGACATAGGAAAAAGATGGACTGAAAGGAAACCCTTCCTTACTATGACACTTTTCTGGTCCTTGAAATTGCTGCATGGACAATATGAAATGTGACTGGCAAGAGGTGCCAAGTCTCATACTACCATGCGAAACTGGCCAAGATGTGGATAATAGCATTTGGAGAATAGTTCAGCATAATGGACTGGGAGACATGTAGTTTTAGTACTAACTGCACTGCTTTCCACCTGTGACACACAGTAATATGAACAATTTGCTAATAATCTAATTTGCAGAACCTTTTGATTTCTCTTCATCTCAAAGTTGTTGTCCTGGCCATAAAAAAAAACCAAAAATAATAAAAAAAAATCTTGGTAGCATTACTGATATTCTCAGGCATGATTATTAAAATACTTTAGTGAAGTATACATTCTAGATGTTTTTAAAGCATGGCACAGAAAGTAATATGCGGGAAAGTTTGAGGAAATTCAGATTTAGTAATACCAAACAATTTTTCACATAGTCACTGATCCTACTTTTTTCCCTTCTTTTTTCAGTTATTTCCTTTTTTTTGTCTTGTGTCTTTCCATCCAATACACAAATATAAAAGTGAATCAATTCTTAAAACAACCAAACTGCAAATTGTTTGGGTTTTTAAATTTTTGAAATTATTGATTCTAAGTGGAATGTTTCATAGATATTGATTTCATAGATGAACAGTACATAGATATTGTCTTCTGTTAGCGGAAATAAAGAAGAATAAGAGGAAAACATCCAAACAGATCTTCTAAAAGACGCTGTTTAAGGTATGGGCTAAGTGTAATAGAAAACATAGAAAAATATAATCATAGAATGGTTTGGATTGGGAGGGGCCTAAGAGATCATCCAGTTCCAACCCCCATTGCCATGGGCAAGGACACCAGGTTACTCAAATCCCATCCAGCCTGGCCTAGAACAGTTCCAGGAATGAGGACATCCAAGTGACTGATACTGATGACTGATTTAAAACACCAGTTTTATGGCAGAGGAAATTTGTAATTGGCAATTGTAAAAGAGACTTCAAATATTATATAAACCTCTTCAACCCTTTTTGCTTACAGACCTTTTGCAATTCAAATGTGGTTCAACATCTTGTCTACGTGCATCTAGTCCTGGCAAAGTTTCATATTCATTTCACATTAGTAAAGATGTTCTAAGAACACACATTTGCACTTGTCCAGGTGACTTTTCAGTTGATTACGTGAATGTACAACTTTCCTCAATTCGTCTACGTGCTGTCAGGTTAAATTTGGGTTTTTTCCCTCACATAATCATTCTGAGTGTCTAAAGAAATAAAATGATATAACCCAATACATCTTTTTGGACAACAGAAATTCTATACCTTGTGTGAGGCTAAATCTGATGAATACTAATCCCAAGCCAATTATATAAAGATGAATAGGTTGCCATATGGGTAACTGCAAGAGTTTAAACAGACATAGTAATTATTTCTCTTACTCAGGATACTGACCATGTTTACAAACATGGTATGAGAAGTACAGTTTGCTATACATGTAAGTTTTGGAGTTTTTAAATTATTTTATGCCCATAATAAAAAACTATTTTAAGACAATTAAAAGATAAACCAGAACTTGCTTAAAAAGTTAATAATTAACTACAAGTCTCTGCATTATATCTTTATTATATGTATGTGGAGACAGTTCCAATATGAAAAGAATGATATCTGTGTCATTCACCAGATACTTAAACACTTTTTTTTTTTAATAGCAATATTTTTTATTACATGGTTAAAACTGGCGAACAGTTTGCTATATAAATATTCCTCACAGAAGGCTATTTAAGAATGAAATTTATGGCAATATCATTATCCCTCTGTATAGAGAATATGCATGAGGGTGTAGATACACAAAAGGAATTGATTATTCAGAATTATGTCAAAATTTATCACTGTACTAAATTATTCTAAAACTAATGAAATATTTAAGCCCAGCCTAAAAACAGATAATACAAGGTAAGTGGCTTTGGACAGTCACATCTTTGTAGATAAAGGTGAATTTCATGCACAAATCTAAATATACATTGATTTTGCCACACAGTCATTTAAAATGTATAATAAATCATCTTCAGAGAATACAGAAAAGAAAACAACTGCAGTGGTTTAAGAATGGCACTTATCAGTCTTTATCAGCAATACAAAATAAGCAGCAGTAGCGCACTCCAAGAGAACAGATAGTATAAATATTCCAGAAATAAACAAATTATATAAATGATTCTTTCTTGTTTCCCACACAAAAACAAAAAAAAAATTTGAAATAAAAACCTGTTTTAGCTTTGGGGTTTTTTTGATTGTTTATATCAAGGCATACAAACAGGCATGCAAAGTAATCACTAGGTAAGGATTTATGCTGAGAGGTATGAAGAGTAGTAAATGTAAGTCTCACAGAGGACACTTAAACAAGTTTTAAAAATATATTTATTATAACTTTTCTTTCCTACCCTAGAATCTGTTGAGTTATAGCCAAAGAAATACATAAAATGGCGTGAAAGATTACTTTTGTGAAATTGTCCAGTGTTGGGTATTGAATCATAATATTTGTTATGTCTTTTAACCTTAGCCACAGCACGTGAAAAGGCAAAGTAGATTCATGGAGGGAGATTTTTATAACCATCCTTTCATTCCTCTTATGGAATGAATAAGATTTCAATGATGTTTTAGTATATATTTCATTAATATAAAAAGGGCAGGAGGCAAAGTCAAAGTTTCACGGTTTGATTGTCCTCTCCAATCAAAATGCTCAATGACTGCAATGAGGTGAATTCTGCTAACACTGTTCACCTTTGTTCATGGGACAATAAAAAGACCAGAGATGATTGTATTGCTTATTAAGACCAGTAGTGCAAGCAATGCAGTCTTTATGCTTGGTGTCTAAACAGGGGTGAATTCCACCTGCAGGCAACCTTGGCCTTTTGTACTGGCAATTATATTATTGTAAAATATGAGTTTTACAAATGAACTAAATCCCATCTAGAATCTTCACCCAGAAAAACCAGCACTGCTGTGCCTTGTTCAGAATTTTTCTATTCCAGAGCTGGTATCCAGGTGTGTACTTGAAAAATATCTTTGATTTTACATCTACAATAACACAATTTAAAAGAATAGATGCCACAGAGATTAATTTAGAAACTGCTGCTTTTATTAAATTTAGCTACTTTTCCCCTGCAGCTTTACATCAATATTGACTTCAAAGTGCTAGTAGCTTTCATTAAATTGAATTACTTTCTCCTTTAATTTGAAAAGTAATGAGGCAGCTACTAAATGAAGCTTTGGACAAGAAGAGAGGCTATTAAAAATTACATGGAAAAGTGTGAGTCATAAGCAATGATGATTAGTGTTCAAGGATAGTTTCTGGATAAAATTGCACAGAATTCACAAAATAAGTAATTTTTCTAATCTCCTGTATGCATCTAAGAAATGTGAATTCTACCTAATTAATTTATATTTCTGTTCTGTTTCAAGCAGGTTCTATAATGATGTCCTGCTCACTGTATCTGAGTATCTTCCAGTTGAGCATTAAGTGATACAATTAGTATCTGCTTTCAGTAACTTCTGGTTTGTGTCATCTGTTTTTTTATTAAGGGCTGGACTTGATGATCTTTGGCATCTTAACCAACTTTAATGATTCTACCGTTTTGTTATTCTCCCCAGGAAGAGAAATAGAGGTTGCTACAGAAGAAATTTTTGTTTTGGTGTGCTTTGTAAGTGTCTTTCACTTTCCAATGGAAAGTGTCTCAGTTTACCGACAAAAATTTAAATATGGTGTTCTGTAAAACTAATGAAAAGCACAGCAAACAGTATGGGAAGAGGATTAGTACAATGTACCTTCTCTGTTCTTCAATGATTTATACACAGCAGCATCCACAGTAACTGGAGTTTTCCACATCCTAAAGCCTTTATACCTGAAGTTTATTTTCCTGGATTCTGTAATACCTTTCAGAGCTGCAGTAATGGGAAACTGAGTCCTGTTTTACCAGGTGACAAAGAATTGCCCACTCAAAAAGAAATAATCTGAGCATACCCGCCTTTCATCTTACTTCTGTCTTGCTTGTTGGTTGGCGATTCAATGCCAAAATTGATTTTATCCTTGCAAATGTTCACTTTATTACAGCAGTCCAATATGATGGAACTTTGTACCAGTAGTTCATGACCAATTGAACCAAAGGGAGAAATTCCCCACTGGCACTCCCTGGATGCCTCCCTTTGCAAATGGTGCAGACAACAGGTTTGATTTCCTGTGATCTGTTATGGTTTCAAGATCAAATGTCTATATCACAATTTTGCCTGCAGGGAAGTTTCTGTCAGTTCACAGTTCTGTTTTATACCATATAATAATAATGAGAAAATTGATAAAAAACTTTATGCACACACTGGAAGCCAGGCACTCTAGATAGCACTTAGGTGGATGACTTCAACCTTCTTTCCATAAAAATGTGCATCATCAGAGCTCCAGTAATATACTTCAGAATATACAGAAAGAGCCCAAGAGGAGCTATAAGGAAAATACACACCAGAAATAACCCTTCTCTGCACTCTGTCACTAATATAGTTGTGCCCTTTGTGAACATTCTTTTATTAAAGCTCAATTTATCATAATACATCGTCTAAACAATTCACTCTGCTTCTGAACAGCCAGCACTCTTCTATAATCAGCTCTATAATTAAGTGTGAAAAGGAGTTTTTAGAGATTGAGTATATATTTGCTCTTTTTGAATGGATAAAGAAAATATCTATTGTGGTCTCCTGGCCAGGAAATTTGGGGTTTTTTTGTGAAATTCGAGTGCTTACTGTTTGGGTGGCCTGAACAGTGGGCACCACTGGAGAATGAGCCTCAGGTGAAGCAGTGCAAGAGCAACAGTGACCTGACCAGAGCTGGTTTTGCTGCCCATCAACTTTTGGGCAGCACATCACCTCTCCTGTCCCGAGTGATCAACATAACTGATAGAGCCCAAAGTGGTGAATTAATTCCTTGTTTTGGTTTGTTTGCTTTTGTGGCTTTTGCTATCCTTAGTAAACTGTTTTTATCTCAACCCTCAAGCTGTCTCACTTTTGTTTTTCTGATTGTGTCCCTTATTCCACTGCAGGGGAGTAAGTGGCTGTGTGCTTTAGCTGCCTACTGGAGTTAAACATAACATACACAAAACAAATTTTGTAATTTACAAATTACAAAAATCAGAAAAATAAATGTTTATTTAGATTCGCTTACTCTTGTGTCCCCATAAAAAATTAAATTCACAAAGAACCCCCAGCGCTCAACAGCAGTGAATGTTTAATAAATCATTCAATTGCCCACCTATGGATCCAAATAGGTAATTTTTGACATTTCTTTTAGAAAATGTATGATTCTGTATCTTGCCTTAAGAGTTTAAAGTGAGGTCAATGTCTTGCTCAAAAGCAAGGATCAGCTGGTGTTTTTCCATTAACTAGTGCTAACTAAAACCTTTAAGAGAAGCAACTCCCCACAACTGCCCCCAACCCAAGTACTCACATTAGTGTTTAAAAGCCCAATTTATTAATGTGACTGCCACCTCAGACCTCCCAAAAATACTTGAACGAAAGGTGGTAAATGTTGCACTGTTAACTAACTCTGAAGACCTTGTCTGTTAAACAAGAAACCTTTTCATGACTTCTAAAATTACATCACAGATGGGTCTTACTAGAAGGTATTGCATGCTTGACATTTGTCTCTAAAAGATCTCTGAACAGGCACTGAGCACAGTAGTCAGTAAGTATCCTTATTTGCTGGGCAGCAAGGAGACTTATGAAAAATGGTTCTTAATTACATGTTTCATGGGTTATAGCCAACTCTACTACAACTAAATGAATGTATATGGCAATATTATTGACTCTTCCATCCAAAAGACCATGTTAAATGCTTGGTGTACAGCCCTGTATCTGTACAGTGCTATGGAACTGACAGGAATTTCAATGATTTTTCAGTAGCTGGCTTATTCAGAAGTGCAAAGCAATAGAGCTGAACACAACTGAGTGCCTGCTCAGTTTGGGACTTTAACCTTATGGGTTAAAGTTCCAAAGAGGGGAAAAGAAAAACTAGCAGTAGTGTCTAATTTCCCAGTTACTTCATCACTTCAGTGCAATTTGATAGTTTGTTTTATTTATTTACTAGAGTTTTGTCAGTATTAGGGGGTTTTAAGGACCAGAACATCAAAATTTTTTGAGAAACTTTAAATTCACTGAGAACTCAACAAGTGTTTAAAAAAACTCCACTTCTTCTGCTAGCTGAACATGACATTGAAAGTTAGTGGTTCTCTTGGAGAAGGACCTTGGAGAAGGTTGAACACATAACATTTTTACATTCCAACAAGTAACTGCATCTCTCATAATGCATTCTGCAAAACCTGACTCTGTGTTCTATATATCCACCTTTTTTTTTTTTATGTCATAAGTGATAGGAGGCTAGAGTGTTGATAGAATGAAGAAGAGAGAAATGAAGGAAGTGTAGATTTATATATGGAACAATTTTCCTAGTGTTGCATGACACGCAAGAAGATAGTAGAAAGTAAATATTAATAACACACTTGATTCAGTTTCAGAACAAAAGTACCTTTCAAGGGACCCTATTGGAAAATTATATCCTGCAGAAGTTGTAGCAGATAGAATGGGAAAAGTCAATCTGCAAAAGCAAAGCACTTACTATTACTGAGTAATCTTTATTAGGAAATTCCTTATGTCAGGAAAAAATATTATTTCAGTTTTAGAACTTGTCTTGAAACTGCTGCAGCTACCCATGAGCTTGTTGCCTTATTGTGGTCCTCCTTCTTAGCACAGCCTCTGGGGAGCAGCTGAGATCCCTTTGTAGACAGCTTCAGAATCATCACACCTGTGGTTGGACCACAGGGGATGAAATCCAGCGTGGTGCAAGAAACTTTGCAGCCTCACTCTCACCATGCCCAGCCTAATAATGCCCTGCTCCTGGACGTGTTTCCTGGCCCTGCCCTGACACCCAGAGAGCCTCTGCTGTCCTCAGCCCCCTGGATCAAGGGATCTTCTGGCCCATGGGTGGCCAAGAGTCGGAAAGTCCAGAAGCTGATGATTTCCAGGTCGGATAAAGGGGAGAGGTGAACACCAGGGGCAATCTTCTGACCCACCACCAGAGTATGATGCTTTTTCTAACTGGAGGAGTTTTGCTCATATAAGGGAAGGTGTTCCTTCCAATGACACACCTGATGGACATACTTACTACTGCCCAAGCTTCTTTAAAGGTATTGTTTTTGGAGGTAATTTTAATTATGCCAAATTCAGGAATCTCATTCTCAGATAAGAGTGGGAGAAATACATTAAGATACTAGTAATTCAAATATATCAAGATAAATGTTTTGTTGTAGCCCATAGAACTTTGCACAGCCAAGTTCCAGTGAAATGTCAATTTTCATTTCAATAACTTTTCTTCTTCAATAGGAGCTGCAGATTTTTCTTCTGTGTAAAATTTAAGGGGTTTAAAGAGATTATTATAAAGGCTAGCATACTTTTTCCCCCTCAAACATTGTTAGAGGCTCATCTTACCCCATTGACAAATGATTTTTCTTTCATTCAAATTTGCCTATTCACTTTTACCACTCATATTATTACATCTGGTTTTGTTGTATAGACAAACTTTATAGCTCTGATTTTATTTTTACTGATCTGACAGCAACAAAATCAAGATTATACTGGATTGCTTATACATTCAAATAGAAAGGAAACACTGCCTGTGGGGATAGAAATAATCATCTGCAATTTAAACTACCCCTTCAGGACTCTCCAAATATAGAGGATGTTAACCAATAATATGTGGACAAAGGACTATGTGAGTGATGACATTTTAGAAAAAGCAAATGTTGGCTTGGGAGTATAGACAGTAATGGAAAAGGAAATAAGTAAATTTTATTTCAAAACTGATCATGAGTTCCTACTTATTTCTCAAGCAGGATAATTTTTTATTTCACCCCTTGAAAGTGGTGCTGCATTTTCCAGTATATGTCTGTGTTAAATGATGGAGCAGTGGCACAGGTTCCCCTGAGAGGTGGTGAAGCCTCCATCTTTGGAAATATTCAAAATCTGTCATGGTCCTGGGCAACAGGTCCTAGATGGCCCTGCTTGAGCAGGGGACCAGAACACCTGCAGAGACTCCTTCTGAGCTCAGTTTCCTGTGGTTCTATGAAATGCAATGTTAATTTTGTTTATATGAATTATAGTATTCCATGTAAAAAGTTTTTACTGAAATTTGACAACCATCTGGGCAGATAAGAGTACAATATTTTTCTAGTGTTCAAATGGTTTGATTTCAAACAAGTAAATGTCAAGCCAATTGTCAGCACATTTTACTTACTATCTGTTTGGAAAATGGCTCTGCTTATCCATTCCAACAGAATGCAAAAACTGTCACACATATTTTAATATAGAAATCATTCTGCCAGTCTATAAAATAGATATTTCCTTTTTTTTTTCTTTTTCTCTTATTCTCTTCCTTTTCCTCCTCCTTGCTATTCTCTGCATATTTACATACATACATATATGCACACTTGTTTGCTAAAAGGCTGATGGAAACAAACAAGAGAAAATATGACAATCACAATTCAGTTTAAATGTGTTCATGATTTAGTAGTTTTTTCCCAAGAATCACGTGCAAAAATGATTAGGTCAAAATACCTCTCATCTTCTCTAATGCCTTCTACAAGGCATTTTTCAAAGAACTACATGCATTAAGAATTATTTTACTCTGATTTTATGTACCTACTTGTAGTTTCTAACCCTGTACTCCAGAAAGCAGATTTTTTAGAAAATTTGTCTGTAAGTGTACAGGTTATGTACCAACAAACATATATAAGTTCCCATATAATTAAATTAATTAAATTAATTAAATTAAATAAATTAAATAAAAACCCACCATTGTTACTACATTCAGATTCAATTAGGACCCTTTGCATCATTAGATTTTTGCCCTGATTAATAGAAAACAAGAGGTGTGCATATTTTTCTCTCTGAGTTTTCCTGAAGCAATGCTAAGGAGGAGAGGTTTGGGTTCTGTAATACTGTACATATTCATAGGATGTAATCTATATTCCACCAAATAATAGCAAAGACCAAATTCACAAAACTAATTTAAAGAGGTTCCTGTTCAGTCTCCCTAAATATTCACTAGATACAGAGGAAAACCAGAGCACTCTCATGGAATCTGGCACATTCTGGGGGCCTGGAAAAATATAATCTAGAACTGACTCACCAGGACACACCTATAAAAACAAGTACCTGTTAGTTTGTATGAGAATGCTCTAAACAACTGGCTTTTTACATTATCCATTATTTTCACTGTGCTTAGCTTAAACTCTGACTCTGAGCTCAGCTTGCATAAATAGGTTTTGTGTTGTGGGCTCTGCAGGGGTTACCAAAAGAGCTTTTCTCTCAGTCAAAGAAAATTAATGACAGTAAAATTACTTCATGGTGCAAGCTAGAGTTTCTGTCCCATCCATGCAGCAAATCCAATTCTCTCCTGCTTTATTTCCTGAAACCTTCATGCTGGAAGAGATATGCTCCATTGTATAACCAGTTATTTATGAAACATTTATTTCAATAGCAGAAACTTTTTAAAAATACCATCAATTTAAAGAGAGTTTTGTTTGTTTCCTGCATTACCATTTTCTGTTGTTGATCAGGAAATGAGCCTGGGAAGAGGAAATCATGCATGCATGCACTGTTGTATAAATTTATGGAAGTGACAGACTATGAAACCAATTTAGATGTCTTTTTAAAAAGCTTTGCCAATGTTTATTTTCCATGTGTTTTTCAAGACTGTAGCTTTAGAATTCTAAGCTATACCATCAGCTCATGTAAATTAGCACATTTTCCTTGAAGTCAAGATCGCTGGCCTGATTGACACCAGCTGAAAATTTGTCTTGAGATTTGAAAAAATCACTGTGAAAAAATGTTGGTGCTGTTTTTCTTGACTAAGAGTGTTTGCCAAAGTGGAAAATGAAGTAAAAGCTTCAGGGCTAGAAGAGTTTCAGCTATGCAGCTCAAAGACAGCTGGGACAATGGGCCATTACAGGCAGTTGCTTCTTCCATAGTAAAGTTAGCCGATCCTTTTTTTTTTTTACTAAAGCTGTGTCCTTTAAACAAATAAATCATGTTCATTATGCTAGGGCACTTATGCCCTGGCAGAAAGAGAGCAAGGGAGCTGTCAGCTGTGTCAAGCACAGAGATTGTCTGAAAGCCAAAAGAACTGTAACTTCATCTCCAAACTTGGCATGCCAAGACTGGGACCAGCCCACATAAGAGAAGGCAGGGAAGGTCACGGCTTATCCAGGGCAGAAAGGCCTCTTGCAGTGAGACCATTCCCCTGCTTCATTCCTTTGGATGGAGCAAAGTGTACCTTGCTTGGAAGGATCTTCCTGTGCCTTTTTGTACTGTTCTTATTCACAGTGTAGAAGGTAACCAGATTAGTCGCCTTGCTGTGCAAAAAAGCTGGCATACAGAGAGATACACCCAACTGGATCATAGCAAAACACCCCAAAAAGACATACAGGGATAAGACTGTTGAGGAAATGTGTGTAGTGGAGAGAAAGAAGTGAGATCTAAGATTAAGCCTCCTCATGGAATTATAAACATTCCTACTCAGGCTGTTTGAAATAAAATGAGAGTCAGTCACTCTTATGCGTTCAAGAAGTAAAGTATGTCAAATAATCTGTACACTTCTTTGTTAGTATTTTTTCCCTCTGAAATTATTTCATACTGTTTTGAATATTCTATCATTCATGCTACTTCCTCAAACACTGCTAAACCAAAGTGCTTCGCTTCCTCTGTTCCCCATAGAGCTGTACTGGTGAAACCAGACAAATAATATTTTTTTTAAATCAGTTAATTCATCACACTCAAATCTCTCTACTTAGTTTATGGATATAATGTGGAAATAATAATGTAGAAAAAAACTTTTTTTTTTTTTTTTTTTTTTTGAGTGTTGTCTCATCTCATGGTCCTGCAACACCTCCCACTTTTACCTTGTCTTCTGAGTTGTGCCTGAGTTGATGCAGATAGGTATGCATAGACTGACACAATGTCTCACAGTGACAAAAGTTTCGGTATGTCTGTCAGTGATTACAAGACTCAATAACAGCCACCTGAAATAGTAAAACTTGTCATCACTTTCAGCCTACTGTTCCATTTTGTAAAGAACATTGTCTGAGGTGGGTATTTTGGGTTCCTGACAGTGAAATTTGTGACACTGTTTAGAACCAGATGAAGGTCACAGACATACATGCAGCTTGAAGACTCATATGACAAGACTAAAAAGGCTGGGGTTTTTTTATGGAAAATAATATGAAAATATGACTACATGCATATATATATTTATAATATATATTTATATATATATTGAACATTAAGAATAGTGTTTGCCAGTGTCTGTAGACTAACCCCACCTTAAGAATGAAAAGCATCAACTAATCCCTACTAATCCCTGCATTAAACTTCCTGATCCTGCAGCCACTGGTTGAGCAGATTAATCGCAGACTAGTAAAAAGCACTAGAGGCAAGGCATAAAGAGGATACTTTCTGTCAATAGATCAACAGTTTCCCTTAAGACCCTTGCAGAGAAGCTTAATTAATTACAGCCTTGATGAGCAGAGAGTAAGGTGGATTAAAAACTGGATGAAAAGCAGCACCCAGAGAGTCATGATCAGTGGCACAAAGTCTCACTGGGGGCCAGTGCTCTCCAAGCATCTGTATTGGGTCCAAGCCTGCTTAACATCTTCACTAATAACCTAGATTAAGGGGGACAGCATATTCTCAGTGAGTTTGCTGATGACACAAACTGAGAGGAGTGGCTGAAGTGCCAGGTCATACTTCATAGTCCTACAACTGAAGTGGAACAACTCTGTGCACCAGTATATACTGGGGGGCACTGTTGGAAAGCAGCTTTGAAGAGAACCAGGGGGTTTTGGGGGACACCAAGTGGGACATGAGCCAGCAGTGTGCCCTGGGAGCAAAGAAGGCCAATGGTGTTCTCCTAGGCTGCAGGAGGAGTGCTACCAGCAGATGGAGGGAGGTGTTCCTGATCCCTCTAGTCAGCCCTGGAGAAGCCCCACCTGGATTGATGGGTCCAGGTCTGGGCTACTCATCATCAAAGAGACATGGACATACTAAAGAGAGTCCAGCAAGAGGCCACACAGATAATTAAGGCACTGGAGCTTCTCTCCAATGAGGAATAGCTGAGATTCCTGGGACTGTTCAGCCTGGAGAAGAGAAGCCTCGGAAGGATCTTGTTAATGTCTATAAATACCTGAAGGGAGCATGAAAAGAGGACAGAGCCAGGCTATTTTCAGTGATGCCCATGACAGCATCAGAGTTAATTGGTACTCACTGAAACACAAGAGATTTCCTCTGAACATCAGGACACATATTTTTACTGTGAGGATGACAGCACTGGCACAGGCTGCCCAGGAAAGCTGTGGAGTCCCCATCCTAAGGGACACTCAAAGATTTCTGGACAAGGTTCTGGGCAACTCATGAAGCAGGTGGCCCTGCTTGAGCAGGGGGGGCTGAACTGGATGATCTCAAGATGTTCCTTCCTACCTCAACCATTCTGTGATTCCATGATCATGCTCCACCTGAATGTCCCAGTGAAGTAGATTAGCTACCTTTTTATAAAGGTCTCTTCATATTAAAGCACCTGGTACATAAGACATCATTCAGAACATGAAATGCTGATCCTTCTTCCACTAAAAACATTTGAAACAGCAACACAGCCAAAATTTTAGATGTCATGATTTTTTAAGAGCTGAAGTATTACTTTTATTAGGGAAAGAAAAGTTTCCCTTATTCCAGTTTTTGAGGATCATAACAGATATTGGTGTGATTATTCTGTCAAATGACTTACACCAGTTTAACTAAGAAAATAATCCAATCTCTCATTTATCAAATTTGCACCATTATATCTAGCAATAAAGAGCTTGATCGCTTCATAATACTTTTTGCTAAATTGCCTAGTGTTAAAAAACTGTGTGTAGTCATTATTATTACAATACTGAAAATGCCTTTGCTATCATGCTTCCTTGTGCTTGCTTGCTGGGCAGGATTCCTTCCCTTCCTCCCTCTCTCTCTCTCTGTGATTTCACATGAGCATTTCCAGCAGCAGAGCCCTGCAAGGAGTCTGCCATCCCTCCAGCCCTGCTGTGCAGAGCGATATCACCACAGACGTCCTCTCAAGATTTTCTCTTCTTTTGAAACTCCCACCTTTGACTAGGAAGGAAAAGAGGCATTTATGCTCTTGCTGAGACACAAAGCAGCTGGGTTAGGTGGGAGGAGAGACACTGCCTCTGTTTCACAGTCACTTCTGTCACTAGGCATGAGTTATGAGAGTTGGGTAGAAACTTCAACTGTGCAGACACTTCTTGTAACTCCGGGGTCAAGCCCAGAAGTTTTACTGAATAACAAGACCTTCACTAACACATATCAGTTAGTCAGTAGGTTGAAAGATGCTATTTCCTTTACACTGGCTTTTGGGAGAAACAAACTGCATTTCGCACAAGCAGATTACTTTCTTTGCACTGTGAAGATTACACACATATTATTAACTTTTATAACTTTTTACCAATGTATATTCTCTGGATTTTCACTCCTAACACACTGCTGCCTAGAAATACATATATCAGGAGAGTATTACTGACCAAACTGGCAGAGATACATAGTGAATTAAAGATTGAATTAAAGAACAAGAAATGAGAAGAGTTTTGAGTTGAACAGACTACAGGAATATAAGTTCAGTTTTAAGTTTTTGTAAATTATATATAAAATAACATTACAGGTTGGTACCTCTATATCTACAAATTTAAATAATTGCATATCTCCCTCTATAAATTAAGAGATTGTTCCATTTAGAAGACATGAAGATATACTTGCTAACTTATCTAAGCAATCTGGGAAACCTGTTATGGCAAAATTATAAAACAAACAACTCTCCACCCCATCTTTGGCATCCATCGCCTCCTAACTCAGAATAGTTCTTAAAGGTGGAAGATCCACAATAGTCTTATTTCATCAGAGAACGCTAAGAACTCTACCTCTGTATTTATAAGCAGTTTCAATGCATAAAGAAGTATTTCTGAAATACTTCTTAGGAAGTATATCTGAGGGATATTTCTTATTTCATCTTACAGCTATCACTAAATGGCTTCAGACCCACATTTGTTAAAACTAATTGCAAATCAATTTTTTCTGCCAGTCCTGCAAAACAGGGAAATGCAACTCAAACGGATACCTATTTAAGTGTTTTGTTGGCAGAAAAATACAGCTCACAGGAGAACTGTTGTCTGAGAGTTGTGAGTGAACTTGAAAATTTACATCAGATTTTTTGCATCAGTATACCTCATCAAGTTCCTACCCCCTACCATTCAAATTCAAAAAAATTCTCATTCTCATCCTCCCAGACCTCAGTATTTGCTTAATTTTACAAACAAAAAAAAAAACAACAAACAATGAGCTTTGAGATGTTACTTAAAAGTTATTCAGTTTGGGAACAAACAGTGTTAAGGTATTGAGATCAATCTTTATTAATATTTACTCTTTTCTTTATAGTATCATCTACCAGCTCTACTCATGGATCATGTGCTACAAGCACATCAGTTCATCTCTTAGTGCCCTGGTTTTTTTTTCTTTAAGAGGCATTTCTCATATTCTCTGATATCTCAGCTATTCTAGCTTTTACTGCAATTTTGTCTCCCTTTCTTGTTAAACCTTTTTCCATGTCTTTGACTTATGTTAAATAAGGAGCTAGATTGGAGCCTCAGCCTTCTCAGGAGTCACAGACTGACATTCCTGTAGGAGTGGTTCTGAGTTGCTGTTTGGGTGCTGTATTGATGTGAGATAAATAAGAGCTCAATGTCTTCTCAGAGACTTTGGTAGAGATGATGATTTTCCTCAAGTATATCTAGGTGTTTTGATTGGACTATACTTCACCAGGACTTGTAGTGAAAACTACAAATTTAATTGGAGCATTAGCAGAAAATAAGAACAATACTCTAAATTTAAATCCTTTTAATATTAATGGCAAGCAAAAAAATCACAGCATCTGCACATCACCAAAAATGTCTTGTATAACATGCATAAACCCTCAATCACTGGCAGAAGGGTATGTCTTTATTAATTAGCCACCAAACCCATCTATCTAGCTATTCTTGTTATTTAAAAATGCAAACCGATCTACTTTACCCCACAGTTCTTACTGGATAAGAGAGAAGGGCTCAGAGTATTTCACAAAATTATTCCTTGGCTCAGTTTTATAGCTGTGCTGGAGTAGGACTATCACCTCCTGTACAGTGAGCACTAAATCAATTCATACAATGCACTTCTTTGTGTACTGAACTGAGCTAAATCCAAAATCTGAGACTAAGTCCTTTTGCATAAAATGATTGCTCTGTTTCTGTGTTCAGTGCAGCCTGCAGCCTCAAAGGTCTTGGAGTTGCTCTGACACAATGAAAGAAATTCTTATTCAGAGGACATGATCTTCAGTAGGCAAACAACCACCAACAAGAAACAGATGGATTTCAACTGATAAATACAGAATGAAGATTGAACTGACTACAGGGAGATTTATTTAGCAACTGTTTCCAATTTATCTTTGGGATGTACAGTAGCAGCAATTTATAAGAAGTCAGAGCCAGCTTGCTATTTACATTGCATATAAACAAGTCTAAGTGAATAATTAGACCACTGAAGTACTTGTTTTTTCAAACTGTGTAGGTTGTTTTGAAGCCCTACTACCTCCTAGCACTTTAAATTTCTTGAGGATCCTAAAAATAATTAGTATTACTATGAAGTCATATGAGTTTCTCAGCTTGCCTATATGTGAGAAAATCTAAATGCAAGTTCTTGTATTTATTCTAAGATCATACTCTTAAAAGGGATATTGTCATAGAAAATAATTCATTCAGAAATAACTGCAAACACATCAAATAAAATTTTTTAAACTGCAGAACCAGACTTACCAGACTTTAAATTAAATTTCAAGATTATTGCTAATATTGCTATAAATGCTTATGCTTTAAATGAAATTTGGAGATTTAAAAGCCCAAGAGTTACTGATATTGGCAAATGAAGTTTTTTTGTGTGCCTACTAAGACATAGTGTTTTTTGGCCAGCATATCTGTTTTTAACCAACAGCTTCACTGCCAGCCCTCAGAGAGCAGCCCTATTGTTAGCAAAGACAAAACCAATATGGGATGGAGCACGGGGGCAGATATTGAATTGAATAACTGCAGTAATCAATGCAGATAGTAACACATAGGAGCACCTTGGCCATTTTGGTTGCATGTTCTTGACTCTCCTCCTTCCATCTCTTATATTTTCCTGTGCCTTATCATATCAAGCTGGTCTGACAAGGGGGCTTTGCTAGCTTCTGAATATTTAACATTCATTATTAGCACTTTTTAAAAATTGCTATGATGGTTTAATGATGTAGGCAACTGTCTCCCAGCAAAAAGTCTAAGATGAACAAGTCAGCATAGATCATTGAACAGCTGATGGCAAATTTCAGGTGTCACATTATCATCCTATGTTAACATGGAGCAGCAATTACACTTTATTGTATTTTCACTTGTCATGTCAAGGACTTCAGCCTTACTAACAATAATATCAATATTATAAATTATGACCAGATATAAAATACTATTTCTATCATTTATTTCTGACAGCAAAGACAGGCTAAAGTGAAGACTGACAGCATGGCTTCCTTTCCAATATTCACAATGCATGTTTTTAAAAATCATATGCAATTTTCTGAGTGTTAAAGTGTGCTGTCATTTGTATATCTAAAGCTCTCTAGGATGCATATTATACACTGAATGAAACAAAAATCTTCAGGCTTTTCACTCCTTGTATAATTCCCTAGAGTTCCACAGATGCTATAAAAACCCTTAAGCCATAGAAGTGTGACAGGAGAGTATTTCATACAGTATTTATATACATTTCTGAACAGAATATTGCACTGTATGAATAATCTTTGTAACTTCCAAATATTTATGTTTCTAAATCTTGCCCTTTGTATGACTATAGAAATTGCAGGAAATAAACACTCCCTTGTGTATTTACAGGAATCTGGGTTATCTGGCTTTAAAACCAAATTCAAAACATACTTCAAAGCAATTGCCACACAGCAGACACCGTTAATGTGAGTAACTTGGTTACATGTCTGCCATATGAAGTGTCATACGTTGTCCTGAACATATCTATCAATACATGCAAAAAAAGCTGATTTTTTTTTTCTCTTTCAAATCCACTGAGAATCCATAGCCAGCTGACACTTGACACTTACATGAAACTTGAACCTATTTCTTCAGTTAAAAAACTGTAAACTTACACACAGGTTATCCCAACTTGTGTTTCAGGTTTGGTTTCAAAATCACTTTATGTAAAGCTTTTAGATCAGACTGTCCTCTATGCTGAAATCAAGACAACATAAAGTCTCTGAACCCTTTAATAAAAATTCCCCAGCATCCACATTTTAGGAAATGTTTTTGAAGTTTCCTTAGCTCATGTCCAGCTAGTACAGTATGTCCCAAGTTCTCTAAAGCCAAAGTTTCCTCCCATAGCTTCCAAAATGGTGAGAAACTGTTAAAAGAATCATCTGTTTGGGTCCAACCACTTTAGTTATGAAATCAGCTACATTGTCTGGATGGGATGCAGCACAACAGAGCAATGCATCAACTGGTCCTTACTGAACAGCTCACCAGGCAAATAACCTATGCTTGGCTCCTCTCCAAATAATTTCTATTCACTTCTTTGGAAAAGATTCCTCATGAAGCAAGTCTTAATGGGAAATACCACAAGATTGCAGGAAAAGGTTCATATTTACCCTTTGCTGCCTCATATATGCTTTTAAGGGCCTACTATATTTAGCAGGCTCATATTTCTTGGAATTTGAGCCCTTTGAAAAATTAAAAATGACAAATATTAGAACAGTATTAGTGTATTAATATATTAACAGTATTGACATATTAATGCATTTTTGTTATGTATAAGTTGGAATAATTCTTGTTGGCTACTTCTAGGTCTTCCCTGAGAAGAAAGCTAAATATTAACTAAGGCTTACTCTCTTACTGGTTATCCTTTTTTTTTTTTTTTTTTTTCAAGTTCAGAACACAATTTTTAAGCTGTTGGTTAACTAACCAAACATTATTCAGAATTTAAAAATTGACCTTTCTGTATTTTTTTTCATCAGCCAGGTTTTACAAGTTTTCCAATACTGTTAGTTATTCTTCAGGCTTTGTGTGAATTAATTGAGAGCATCTGGCCTACAGTTGCTCCTGCTGCAGAAAGAAATACCAAAGTGTAGCTCCCACTCTACAACTTCCTGGAAATGTCTACTCATTGACTTATTGCTTGCAGTAAATACAGAAGAAAATTTCTCGAAACTCCAGTGTGACCTGGAATATTTAGATAAGAACAAATTAGTCATTGCATGTGGGAAAGCAACAGAACTGAAAAAATTTGGGCAACGGAATATGTGAGGAGAAAGGATGGGGAGTAACTTTCTTCTTGTCACTCTTGATTAGTAGAGCTGCTCACAGCAATTATTCATACATGGAATGTTGGAGATATCTCTCTTTCTCCTCCCACCAAGAACTAATTTTATTGTTTTGGCCTCAAGGGTCCACCCCTGCCCCATTGCACAGGAACTTCCAGGAAGTGCAGGCTGGACTTGACAGAAAAGAGAAAGTAAAGATACACCAAAGAACAAACAAAGGCACCGGAAAAAAAAAAATGGAGGGAAAGGGCAGAAACTTGGTGTGGCAATTGTGTTTCCATGCAGGACCCCATTCACCCACCTACTCAAAATAAGCAAGTTGTGGCTATGACTGAAGGTTGGCCGCCTGCTCTTTCCCTCCCCGCTGGCTCTGCTCTGCCCACAGGAAGGGATGAGCTCTGCTGCCCAGTGTCTGGACCAGGCTCAGCGCTGGACCAGGCTCAGTGCTGGACCAGGCTCAGTGCTGGACCAGGCTCTGCACTGGACCAGGCTCAGCACTGGACCAGGCTCAGCACTGGACCAGGCTCAGCACCCACGTTCCACCCCTCAGGCTTTCCAGGGGTTCTGAGGAGGCTGCTGGGGACCATAGGCCAGGCAGGGGACATGGAGAGCTGTTGGATGGCAAGGCCAGGCTGCAAGGAAGCACATCCTGCCTGTTTGGAAATGTTTTGCTTTGGAAGCTTCCCTTGTGTGTCCTTAATTTCAAGGGTGGCTTTACTGCATTCTATGTTCTGATAATCCCAGTTGCAGGTATGCAGTATCTTCCTTCTTTACTTCTAAAAAAAGGTGGTGCAAGTCTGTCTCAAGCCTTTGGCTGACTTGGAGATTCATCACAGTCAAAGTCTACTTGCACTTTGGTTTCAATCCTGAAAAATGGTTAATGCCAGTATTGCAAAATCTATATAAAAGCTTCTTTCAATGGCCACCACTTGCAGAAAAAAATAGAGTTATACATAAAAGACTCTTTGTCTCCCTCATCAATTTGACCCTGGTCAAAACTTGAAAAAATGAGATTTTTCCATAAGACTTGTGATGCAATTAGTGGAAGTTTTGAGTCTAAACTGCCTTTACAGTTGAGTACAGTTTATAGTTTACTCAGACTATGGCTGCTTGCAAAATTTAGGTCAGAAAAACAAAGATATATATTTAGGGTGGATATTAATTTCTTTCTCTTGAATCAGGACCGAAAAAAACAACAACAAAAAAAGATATGAAAGGTATTCTTACAATGTAAATTAATTTTATTCAAAACAGATTAAAAAAAACTAACAAAGCTTGCCTAACTACATGAGGTAGTACATGTAGCAAAAGAGAAGGCAGAATATAGTATTCTGAAATATGAAGAATATGAATAAGTTTACAAGTTGGAGTGAAATAAATTCAACAACAGAAACAAAATATACCAAAAATAAAGTTTAACAGCTTTTCAGTCTTAAAGCACCAATACACTTTTCATAGAAAGAAACATATGTATCACCACTACATGTTCTTCATGTACCAGAATATGGTAAAATTAATGTACCAAGCTGTTCACCATAAATGAATTCTTTAAAACTGTGAAGCAACAAATGACATAATTGCCACTTGGCTTCGTACCACTATACTTCCTGGCCTGCAGGAGTATTTGCCAGGTCACAAGGAGCAAGGTTAGCCTTTGTTACCATTTTCTTTGGTTTTTTTGAACATTTACTCCCATATTAATGTTTAGCATATTGATAACATGTATAGCTCAAGGCTATAAGCTTGCAAAATTTTTTGTATGTGTACAATTCTACGTTTTTTCTGAACCCAAACTTAGGTAAATTGAAGGAATCACATGGCAAAAATAAAGCATGTGTTTGGGCAGAACTGCAGGCTTATTCCTTAATTTCAGGTTTCTGCACTTGTCAATACAAAGGTTTTATGAGATCCTTCAAGGTAATCTATGTCTGTTTCACACACCCATCCCAAGGCCGTGGAGTATCTGTGAAGGACTGTGCTATAATGAATTATGTTTATTTGAAATAAAGAGCTTAGCAGCATCCAATAAATATTTTATTAATCTATTTTAAAAATAAGAGACATGAATGGCCCAGTCTCTTAAGAATATTTCATAGAGGAAAGCATGCTAGCATGACCTGGGGCTTCTTCCTATATTTCATATTTCACATTTTATTTCAAAATAGGTGTTTGTGCTTGTTGTGATTAGTGTGAAATTGAGAACAATCTAGCTCTTAATTTATGCTTTCATGGCTAATGCTACTTTAGCTCATCAAAAAGTTATATATGTTTTTATTTTACTTTAAGGCATGATTGTTGTTATCAAAATATTGGGATGACTTCTTTTATGAACATTGAAAATAAAAACTCAGGCCTCCCTCTGGTATAGTTTCAAGGTTACTGTTAGTGGCATATATAAAGCACCATATAATAATATATTCAGATGAAGAAAACAAAGAACATTTATGAGCTTTGAATTAACTGTAAAAGAGTAACTGCTAAGAAAATATAGCAATATTTAACACAGGATTCAAAGTATTGTTATATATCATTATAGATTTTCAAATTAATTTTTCTCCCATGTTTATTTTTACCGTTTTTTTTTTTTTTTTCATTAAGATTTATATGTAATTTAAACTTTTTGGTGGAAAGCAGTATACATCTTCTGTACAATAATGTTACAGCTTTATACAAATTTTAGGAATCACAAGAAATGGCCTGTATTAATCTTTTCCAAGTGCTCTGGTTTCACTTGCCTGTTTTGTGTTTTACTTGCTAGATTCAAACAACAGCAAATACTCTGAAAGCCTTGCTTCCTGGAGGATTCTGTAAACTGAAACATAAAAACATTTCTCATGTTATCTTTAAGACCATAAAACTCCAATAACAACTCTTTTTAAATTTTTAATTGTTGATTCTAGTATCTTGCAGCACTTCTTGTTACAACTCATAAATTTAGCTATCTAGGATTTCTTTGAAACTGCTACAAATAAAAAATACATAAATTTCAGATTTTTTTTTTTTTTTTCGCAAACAGCTTAATAGGAACAAAATACAGCATAAAAAAAATCAAGTAATCCTTTGTGATGAGGACTTCTGGTTTAAAGAATTGAAGCAAAATACAAAAAGTGTTTGGAAAATAGAGAAAACATACATCTAATGCTTACTATTCTAGCAACTGTATTTGGAGAGAACTTGCAGACCCAGGAGATCACTTGTTGGTTAGTTGCCTATACAATGAAGAAGAGATTTCTACAGAGACCTAATGTTTAACAAAAGCAAAGCTTTCTGAATGGATAAGCATCTGGCTTCAAAAATACCCAATTCCAAAGAAGTGTTGTTAGAATAAGTATTTCTGCCTTAAAAGTTGGACCAGCACATCCTATTTACTGGTCCATTGTCTTTTCCTTAGCAAACCCTGTCTGAAGATTATCTGGGAAGGAAAGGGAAATGGAGGTGGAAGCAAGGAAAGGCACAACAGACCAGGTTGGTTACAACAGCATTAGAATTCATTGTCTTCTGCTTCACAGAAAACTTGCATGGGACTCTGTTCCAAACTGCTGACTTCCAAAACTTTACTAAGATGATTTATATGCAAATGTGTGTGTATTCGTAAATATTTTAAAATTTGTATTTATTGATAGTATGTAAGATGCATATTAGATACAATGCATAAATAATGATCAAATTTGCAACATTCTTCCTGTCTGCCTCTCTACTCAAGAAGATTTATATGGAGAGCAAAAATGTCAGTAAGGAAGCACTCTAAGGGAATTAAATGATCACAGAGGAAAGCAAAAAAATATGTAAAATAAGTTATCCATTGAGCAGAGAAAATCTGTATTTTACAAGCTTCCAGATTTGAATGGTCTGAGAGAGAGAAAAGATTCTCCTACCCACAATTAAGAACAAGACAAAAATGCTCAATATTTTCCTACTTCTGAGTTTTCTGCAGAAACCTTTTGAGTTTTTTTTCCAACTCAAATTTCTTGAAAAGACTGTAGTCTGGCTAGATAACAATCTTTTTTCAGTCTAAGAAACAATCTTAGCTTTACAGGACAAAAAGAGTGGTACAATATTTTTAAAGTGATTTCTCTTTCTTCCTTCAGAACCTGGAGAACCCTTTTGAGGGTTAAATTTAATCTGCAACATCTAGCCATGTGTTATCATCACACAATGCAAAAACACACTCAATACAGCTAGTGAAATTTCACAGCATCTTCATGTCTTTCAGAAAAACACTGTTAACAACCAATTATTAAAAAAAAAAAGGATGTCAAAAATATGTTTAAATGGATGTGAATTTTAATGTTTGTAAGTATTAAGTATGATTCAGGATCACTGGTTTGATACCATGTAAATCACTAATGAGCAGTTCATCAGGAACCAATGAACCTGCATCATGGATGTAAATTTTTTAAAACTCCCTAAGGAAGAAAATGCAATTTTCTTATTAAATATTGTGTTAGTTAGAAGCAGCAGAGCAAACAAGAGGTTTACTTTATTTCATAAGCAGCTTTTCAGGGTAATGTATGAGCTTAGAGGAGGCAGGCACCTCCACTACCACAGCTTCTCCAAAGTCACTGCAGCTGCTGTTACACAAGCTCTGTAAATCACCCCTTGTGGCCTGTTTGGCTTCTGGCCCTGCCCCAGGGACAAACAGACACAATGCAAGACTGTGAACCTTATGGAGGTCAAGAGTAAAGTGTAATCTTTGCAAATGGGCCCAGTACCTTTCTGAATAGATCCCATTTTGAAAGGAAGCAACATAGACTTTTCTTTTGTCTACTGGCATCACATCAACATAACCGCCCTGGTTTCGGACCACGCCAGCGTGCACTGCTGCCCGGCAGATACTGGAGATCTGAGAAGGAGTGAAGAGAAAGATCAGCTTTGCAATCATCCTTTTGTTTCATCATTTTTAAGATGAAGACAAGTAGAGGCATTTAAACCGAGTCTAGGAAACATAAAATATTGATTGCATGACTAATTTTATTAGTCTCACAGTATTTAAAAGCAGCTTCGTTAGGAAGTTAGGCCATTTTATAGGAATTCAAAAAGAGATTTCAGATCACTTTCACCATGATGCGAAAATCATTTATTTCAGGCTATTTCAGTTCAAGGATCAGGAAGATGTTTGATTCTTCAGTCTTTCAAAATGAAAGGATCTATCAACCAAAACCTCAAATATCAGTGACCTGATCCATAATTAAAGGGAGCATCACAGTTTTCTATCCAGGCATGGGTAACCACTAAAAGCTAATTAAATGAAGGGTATAAAATGTGAGCATCAGACAGAAGATAGAGGTCTAACATGAAAGTTCTGTGTGAAGTTAACAGCACTTATAGCTGCTTGAAACTTCTATTTTCTGGCCACGAATTCCCCTCAAGAACCCATGAGGAACAAACAATATCCAGAGAAGGAATTCTCAGTGACAGTCTTGATAACGGTAATTTAAATAATTGATTTAAACTTGCAGTACTCTATTACTCTTTCAGCATTTTATTGATTGTCAGAAGAATGAAACTTCTTAGATACTGCAGAAGGTAGGTCCCAATCTCTAAAACATAGCATAGCAAAGTGCAGTTCCAGCTTCAGTGTATCTCCACTTAGAGACAAGTTTTTTTGGTGGGAGAAGTTTTCAATGCAATAGGTTTCTCCACAAGCAACCTTAAAAAATTAAACCAATATAAATATAAATAGCTGGTCAAACAGGTCATGACTTAAACAAAAACTGATTTTTTTCCAGTTATAATTGGAATAATTTATATATGTTATCATAGCCATTTTCAATCTCATTTTGCTATACAAATTCAGGAATTTAAAATAGCAATGCTTTTCCTGCTTTCATTCTGAGCACAGGACTTGCCAGGTCCACTCATACATCATTTGTCTTTTAACGTTACAATACTTAAAGCAGTAAAGATCTGAAATTATTCATGCAAATGATCTTTTGCAAAGATGCTTTAAAGTTTTTCTTTCCACACTGATGGGCACAGTTTGTGAATATGTCAGAAAGGATACTATTTATGCTGTTCTTTTCTTCCTCCCAAGGTTGCAAAACTTTTTTTATACCCTGATCACCAATAGATGCCTTATTGTTAAAATTATAGGACCCCTTATTTATCTATACTGTGGAGCAGCTAAAGAGTAGACTGGTCATGAGCAATTTTAAATACCCAGGGATAAAAATGGGCTCTGCAATACAGGATTACAGTCAGAAGACATAAAAGATATTTACAAGTAATTAACTACACTGAAGAACTAGAATACTAGTCATTCTATTCATTCCTAATACAATAATTCAGCAGTAACTTGGTTTTCAGTTCCCACTGGAGATATAAAAAAAGGCTAGAGGTACAATTGGGGAAAAGAAAGATCAGCTTTTTCACCTCTGTAATAGTAACCAAAATGCTACACCCTTTACATCACGAGATAGGGATATACTTTCATAATCACATTTGAGCATGGCAAAGATACTGGCTGTTTCAACATTGTTTGGAAGTTTCTAGTCAAGTAAAAAAGGAAAGGAAAAGTCAGGGGATGGAGATTTTGAGAGAGAGGCTGACTACTTGCTGGAAACTATCTCCAGCAAAGCATGGGGCCATTGTTAGGGCTGGCACCACAACTGGACCAATCAAGTATGGCTGGGCCAATGCACAGCACTTCAAAGGTGAAGACAAGACTCTTAAATGGAAGATGTGGAAAAGGAGATGTCAGAAAACTGGGCTTCATGAAGCCAGCTCAGAGGCTATTTTCAGATGAAAAATAAACTGATATTCTAATGCTAAATTCCAGATGAGACTGGAGAACAAATGCACATAGTTTTTGAATAAATGAACAATTAAGTGAGTATAAAATCATAATTATGAACTAGTTTTTAGGAATAGCTACAAATAAATGCATATAGTTTTATAAACATATACAGAATTTTCTTTTTCACAAAGCATTATTTATCCTTATCTCTCAAGAACTTCCCATTGTCTTGAAATAAGACTATTAGACATGCATCTAAATGGAATCAGATTCCAGCAGTGATGCAACAGTATTTCCTATGCTCAATATTATGTCATCCAGATCACACTTACTTGAACCACTAAGGCTGGCCTCCTGTTGATTTAAGCAAAACAGGATTTCACTAAGTCTATCACAAATTTCACCATATTATTTGCGGTTTACATCAGTATCCTTGTGTCACTTTCTGGAAAACTTCAAAGATTTGGGGTTGCTTCTTTAATTTTGATGAAGAAATTCCAAAGGATATATAAGGCAGTATTTTTAAGTTACTATGAACCCTTCAATCAGCATTATACAGCCCTGCTTTATTACCTGCTTTATTTATTTATTAGGAGTGTGAGCACTCCTAAACTTGTTACTACTTTTAGCTGGTCATAGGATCTGAATATCAAGTCAATTATTTTCCTTCTTCAGATATTCAACAAATACCAGTATCTACCACAGCATTTAAACCTTTTATTTAAAATAAAAAAAAGGCATTTAAACCACAAGTGTCTTTAACATATCATTATAAAAATATGGAGATAATTAATAGCTTTCTACATCATATTCTCTATATTTTACCATAGCAGAAAAATTATGAATATTTTTACAAAAAGTTTCAGGGAATATTCCTATATATGGTTATTGAAACAAAAATTAGTATGACCAAGGTCCTCAAATGGTATAAAATTATATAAATACATCAAACACTTTTGATAAAAGATATTTGTTGGTCCCTAGATCTTGGAAGAACTAAGGTAGACACACTGAAAAATTCAAATTAATTCTGCTCTCCATATACCTATTTATCTCCTTTACCACTATACTCTCTGTACTACAATCTACTAAAGACATAATCAAGTACATTCAGTGTAAATATCTATCCTGACAGCATCTGAAGTTGATAAGAAGACTCCCATCTCTGTTTTTGTCCTGTATTTTGTCTGATTTTCCTAAAAGCAGTATGGCTGCACACATTTCTATACAATGTGTGCAATTGGCACATTATTGGCAATTAATAGATAGTACACCTAAAATAATTTTAAAGTATACCTCTATAACACTAATTAAAGTCACCTGGGACTTCAGCCAAAGAAAATACATATTTTGAGAAGGAAATACATTATTTCCTTCTGTCAAGGTTAAACACAAGCACATCTTCTTTCTCCTACAACAGTCTCTTCTAACTCACTGGGAAACTTTGTCTGTAGCCCATAATTGCAACGACAGAGCTGAAAGAAAATCATCTTCCACAAACTGGACTTGCATTGAATCTATTTTCACTGCCCCTTTTATACACCTTAAGGGTCCAGTTCACAAATCAGTTATCTTTCAAAACTGGAAATACTATTCACACCCATGGTACTACTTATAGACAAGAGCATTTTCAGGACAAGACAATTACTCCTGTAATCTAATGGACATCACTTAGTTTCAAAATGCTGAGGAGTCAATATTTGCATATTATTTTCACACATTTCAAAGAACTGGAAAGAATTGAAAAATCATCATTTGACTCAGCTGTTTGCCATACTACACTTTTATGAGAACCATAAGACTGTTAAACCCCAGAATTTACTGCCAAAAATATGAACTGCTTTCTCTGTTATCCTGGCTTCTCCACACAGATATGACAAAGGAGGGGCATAAATCAGAAATCTCTTTTCAGACTTTCTACCCACCTCAGAACTAAAAATGTTGTAGAAAAGACAGGGGAAAAAAGTTGACTAACAAACAGGAAAAAAAAGTCTGTTAAAATAATATGACAATGTGAGATATTTTACACAAATATATCAAAATACTGTTGCAAATACTTAGCTATCCACACAGATAAGAAATATTCAAAATAATGTCACTGTGGACATTTATTTTAAGAGCAATATTTTTTTGTATAGTCTGACAGAAGTTATGGTTGCATCAGGATCTAAAGTGCAAGGGTTTAAGTGAGTATACACTGCTAATGTTGAACAAATATTCAACAGTGATAATTTTGAAAAAAAATTTAAAGTATGGGTCCAGAGACTGGTGATGCCTATAATGAGTTTCCAAATAACTTTCCACATCTTCAGCATCTGACGACCACTAACTTAAATGGGAGCCTCTGAAAAAGAACTTTTGAAAACATTGTGTAAAACCATCATATGCAGGAAAGCTGTATATCAATATTCTATCTTATAGTCACATTATAATTGTTTTTGTGGAATTTTGTATGTAATTTTTTAACACAATGTAAATCCCTATACTTACATCAGAATAAATTCGTGTGCCAATCACACGAGCGTAGTGTGGATTTGCCTGCATACAGTTGTGAGGACAATACACCCTGAAAGATCAAAAACAAACCACACACAGTTAAGAAGAGTATCAGAGGATTAATATATCATGTTCAATGATAGCATTGTTAAGTATAAATCAAGCTGATTGTCTGTACATATGGGTCCATAATGATATTTAAAAGCTGTCAGTTTCTGAGGCTTTGACCATACAGGTGAAAGCATTGCTGATGTGTTGAGGTTCATAATGAAGTGCTTAAAATCATACTTTAACAAGTCTAGTCTTCCTTCCTTTGGATGAGCAGATGGTGTTCTTGTTCAGCATAGGTGAGGTAAGTAGTAAAGTCAGTGAGAAGAGAGTCTGTTCATTATTCTATAATTTACCTGATTCTAAGTGCCCTATACGAAATGTACAGTCAGATACCTTCTCAGAAGAGGCAGATTTGACTGAGGACCTGCTTTGATGCTTTGATACTGATAACCTGGTGACACAAGCCAATTTAGCAATTTATCATGAAGCTGTGCATTACATATGTGGCTAGAATGTAAAACATTGGAAAGTAGTGAGACTCCTAGTTGATTCTGGGAGGTCAGAAACCTTCTGAAACAAACCCTGTCTTTATTAATTGTATTTTGTTAACATTTGAGGAAAACTTTCTCTGTGATTCATGTCTTCTGTAGCTTCAAAATGCACTGGAAAACCATGTGAGAAGCTAAGAGTAATATAGAAGGTGTCAGCATTTTATTTTCTAAAGGTGATATGCTACAAAGAAGAACCATCAGCTGACTCTAGGTCTACTCTGAGCTATTTAATTTGAATAATAGTGCCACCCTACATGGGATAGCCCTGGGCAAGTGTTCTTCTCTAAAATGTTATCCAGGCTCCAATCAATATTTGGGAAGTCAAATCACTTGGGCATACTAGAATCTTGCCAGATGGGTAGCTAAAACATGCTGACAAGAGTCAGGCAATATATTTTTGTCAGAAGGAATCATGAAGTTGAAGAAGCCTGTTGAAGACCTGCTGATTTATGAGTTGGGAGTAAGAGGGAAAAATGAGGTTGTGTAATCAATGCCATGGCTGATTACTGCTTGTAATTCCCAAGAATTTAATTTTCAGAATTAAGAGCATGCACAGAATCTTGAAGGAATCACTGCCATTGTGAAGTTCCTTAAGCTGACACATCAGAATTTTTAACTTCGTATTTATTTTTTCATTTTCCTAAAGACATAACCTATTTTTCTCTTAATGAAACTAGGAGATTGTATCCATCCATTCCTGTATTCCACTCCTTAGCTTCCTTCTCCACATCTTCCAGCTAGAAAGCCAGGATTCATAGCCAAACTGCAAGTGAGTCCATGGACCCAAGTGCTACACATGAAGGGATGTTTTCCTAATAGTTTTGGCTTTGTACTTGTTTCCTGTGCTGGCTGTAGGATTGCTATGATAGTAATCCTGTGGATATCTTCAGCTTAATTTGTGGTAAATCATGGTACAGTGTATTTACCTTTGACTCATCTATGGTTTTAAGGACTGTTACCAAGTTCCTTTATCAAAATATTGCGATACAGGTGCCTTTCGAAGAGTTAAAACACAGGCTTCAAAGAAATGGCACAGATATTTAAAACCAACCTGCAGACCAGACCTTACCTAAACCAGATATATTAATTTTTTTTTTTTTATCCAGTTTCTCCAGAACTGCCATGCAAATTGGTAACTTCTATGATAATTATCTGAATTTTATCCTTCTGTTTTATCTGTTTAACAGGTAAATAAATTGAAATAAAGCATACTTTGTCCAAGGTGTATATTTATAATAACAGACAATGAAAAATGCAAATGTACTTTTATTAACAGTCTTTAGTGTAATAATTTCACTAAGATTAGCAACAGGATCTTAATGAGAAAAAGAGATTTTTCTAATGAAAAATCCTGCAGATCATCTTTACCTACTTTGCCTTCTACTGAGTCCAAAGACTAAAATATCACTTGAACATTTCTGACTTCATTTTTACAGCTACTGTTGACTCCTTTCTCAACAACTTAATGTAACTTAAAATAATTAGTAAGTGGCAGAAAACAGATCAACATTTTATTAACATTTTATGAACTTTACCTTGGACAGTGTGAGGCTGGCTTTTTAAATGGGCACAGTTGTTCCACTGTGGTTTCACAGGTGATAGCCTGAACTGAAGAAAATAAAACAAAAACAAGTAAATGTGTGATATTCAGAAAAAACAGAGAAGTGTTGGGCTTGTAAGGAATAAATACTAACCTGTTACTTTAGAGACAGTGAAGGAGTTAGCAGATTGGTATTTTCTGAAGAAGAAATATTAGAATTTATCAGTAAATAACATATTTCAGTGATTTCTTTTAGCTAGAATAATTTGTATTAGAAAATATGGAAATAAACCCAAGAGAAGGTCCCCAGTCAGTTTTTACTTATTACACCCCCTTCTCCCCAGCTGGGAATATATTTATTGCAATGACACATTTACTTTGTACTCCCAGTGAATCTGTTTCAAAAATAGGAATGTGTATTAAACTCTTTCAGGAGTTTAGTTTGCTAAGAGAATGCATGATAGGAACCAATTAAGCAAAATATTGGTCCCTCATAAAATAACACAGGGCTGCTCAGAAGCTTTCATCTGCCAGAAGAACTCATTCACCTTTTGCTAAAGGTCCATTCCTATAAACAACTGCAACACTGAGAAGAGTTTCTCCTCACAGCCTTTCTGAAACATTTCATTAAATTTTATTTTTGGATCTTGCATCTCCTGTTATCATCAGCATCATTAAAAACCCAGGATAACATGTAAGAGTTCTTTTTTTCCCCGTAAATATATGACACTCAGATGTATCTGCTTCCTGTTGGTATAAAAAGTCAGGTACATAGATTATGTTGTTTCATTACAAATTGATGAATGTTTTTATTTTATTCCCCTCATCTTCTATTTCCTTCCTCTTTTATCTCCTGGAATATGCCTCTGATTGTGATATATTTCATCTGTAACAAAGAAGCTGATGGTGCCTTTGGCACCCATAAAGTTACTTATTAAAAATTTTAAAAAAAACCCAACAAACCAAGGAAATTATTCCCTATTCACCTTTGGAGCAAATTGTTCCTGTGGACTCCACTTTTTGCCTGCATTGGCTTATCTACTTGTATGAACCATCAATTTCACACTGCTCATTTATTGGATTCCAATTTGTTTTCACTGATGTAGCTCAGACTTCTGTGGCCCTAGCAGTGTCAAAAAGTGATGCAGGAATATGTATTCTATTGTTGATTAACTTGTTGAGACATTCAGAACAGTACTCTATCCTAAGAAATTTCAACTGCTGAAAAAAGAATGGTATTTGCAATCCTGATAAGAAATCAAAGGAGCTGACATTTGCTGTATGCTGCACTGGACACTTTTCTGTATTCTCTAATCTGTTTTGCAGTAGAGATGAGATTCACTTTATTTCATTTATTCTTGAGTAGATTAAATGGTAGTTTATACAAGTCTCCATCTGCAGACACTGGTGAGAGCCAGGGAGCTGCAAGATATCCCCTGCCTTATTGAAGTCTTTTGAAGGCTTGAAACTTTGGCAAATAATCTTTATTTATCCCATAGCCAAAATAACTCGCCCTTAGTTCCAGTTCTCAGAGGATAGGTGCTAAATACACTATGCAGGCTGGACAATCATACAGTTTTGTTCCATATAGCATAGAAGCACAAAGATTTCAGCTGATGGGAAATAAATTGGTTCCAGTTCACAGAGATTTTATAGCTTATCTACTCCTATATTTGTAAGTAAGCTGGCTTCTCATATGTTAGCACTGTTATAATCAATATCTACTTCTCTCCTTGTATCAGAGCAAGTATCAAGAAAAAAAAAAAAAAAAAAAAAGAGAAATGTTTGTCTCTATCTTCATTTTTAGGCAGGTAAATCTAACCAGAGTCAGGTCATCAGATGATCCAAAGAAACTGATTGATATCAATGCCTTAAGTGCTACCCAGGTAGACCAAATTATAGGCCACTGAATTTAGTCTGCCATGTCAATGCCCCTCTCTATGCTGGGTTAGACATATCTGTTGAAAAGAGAAATGATGACAGGTGTCATAGCCTGTGTCATTTGTTTGCACAGCACAAGTGAGAGCACAGCCTCTGATGATTACCTACCTCCTTGACTCTTGGGTTTACATGGGAGCTAAATGTATCATTCAGAAAAATTCTGTTTTCTTTCAGCTCAATAGTACCCCTATGAGCTACACACATGCCACTATTACACATGTACTAACTCTAGACAGAAATAAATTCATAAAATAAATACATACATTAATAAATACAGCATAATACACATACATACAATAAATACAGCAATATAAAGCTCTAAAGAATACATTAGGATATAGTGAAGTTTAATTTGAAAATACCAACAATATCATAGATTCAAATATATTAATATTGATGTTTATCTATCATTGGATAATTACATATGAAAGAGCTAAGCATTCTCCATTTCTGTGTGTTGCTTTTCTCAGTTTTATTTTAGCATGTCTACAAGTATTTGGAGCTGCTTTCACATATCAGTCTTAGGGAAGGCACCTCAGAAGTGCAGTACACCTCCAAATTAAGTTTCCACAGTATGGAATATTATTCCATCACCAGCCAATGTAGAAATTGTGTAAAATATTTGTGCAAAATGTCATATGTAAACTTTGGAGCTGTAATGAAATTACCGAACCGTACAGGAAGAGGTGTATTTTCTTCTTCTTCCATACACACACTACAAGAGGCCATTTACAAACACAGCCTTTTAATATTATTGCTTAACTGTCATAGACTGCTCTGTCCATGTCCAAAACACATAAAATATTCTGCCAGTATGTGCTAGCTTTTGCCAATAAATATATACTCTTACCAATTAATTAACTGAATACTCCCAACATTATTCAACTACAAATGCTAACTTACTGCCCAAGTCATCCTGTAAATTACTTAACCTTCTTTCCCATTATTATTGTGCCAACTCTCTGTCCACCATTAAACACTGGCTAAAGTTTCAGAATGAATACAATATCTCTGTATCCACATGCCTATTTATAGCACTTTCATATTCATTATGACAAAAAAGCATAGCAAAATGTTATTAAAAATGTGATATATTTTGTATGAAATAAAAATAAACAGATTAACATAATACATTTTAATTTTTTTACATTTTACATTTAAATTTTTAATTTTATGGAAAAACTTACCCAATTGACTGAACACCATTTCTGTAAGACTTGATAAAGTAATTTTTCCTCCCTTGTCTAGTGACATCAACCCAACCACCTTCATTGTCTAGAATGCCATAATGTATGGCAGCTTTACAAATACTGGATTGCTGAAAAACAGAGCAGGAAAAGCAGATCCATGTCAGACAAAAAAACAGGTTTTAATGACAATGTGTCATTAAAAACTTGGTAGAGAGTCTCCTATGTTTGACTTGATTCATGTAGGTGTTATTTCAAGCAAATAAACCACCACTTTGCCCTACTCAGAGATAAACTATTCTCATTTTCAGTGTACTTGGTCACAACAGCTGTCATTTCCTATGCTGTTTTCCATTTGTAAATGGATTACTCTCAGCTAGTACTCTAAGCTTATACATAAGCAGGCCCATCTTACTGAAACAATTTTTACAAGCACACCCACAAATTGCTGTACTCCTCCTTTAGTTGCACCTTCACGTATTTGCATGTAAATATGTGGACAGAAAAAGTTCCATTTCTGTGTATGTATAAATATGGAGTACATTTGTTCAGTACACACAGAATAGCTGATGCATATTTAGGTCATCTATGCTTTCTTAAACATTTGGTGCAAGCTTTTATTTTTGGTGAATGCTGACATCCTCAAAATCTATTTTTAATACGATTTTAACTAGTATGCCTACAGAAAAGACATTTCATTAAACACTGTACTGGTACAAAATCCAATTTAAAAGTATTTACCATTTCATAATGTACACTTCCAATAACTTTGGCTTTGCTATCCAAACAGCCAGCAGGACACTCATACCTAAGAGAATTAGATACAACTTGGTTTTAAATCCTGGGATTACAAAAAGTGGAAATATTCCAGCTCACGTACAAATATAGCCTTTCAGAAAAGTCTCAAAATGACAACTGTAAAATTTACCATACCTATTGCAAGTTGTTCCTTTGCACTGATCTCTTAGCCTTACTTCACATGAAACAATCTGAGCTAAAACAAGCAAAAAGCAAATTCACTGCAATGAATTTGATACTAGATAATTCAATTTTGTTGACCACTTGCACATCAGGTAAATTCCTTACACATTTGCTGTGTGCTTATCACTTCATTTTTCTCACTGTCATCAGTGCCTGTGGAGGCTGAAGGTTGATGTGTTCTTGGCTGGCTTTGCACAGTTTCATCCTGGACTTTGGATCGCTGACGTTCAATCTCATTGGTTTCCTCTTCTGGTTCGTGGGGGGAATAAGGTCTTTCTGAATCCTCTGTGTCAGAAAATGGGTTAAAAAAAAAAAATACAATCTCTCAGGAAAAGAAAAAAAAAATCAGTTTGGAATGTAAATCCCTTACCATTTCCCTTACCATGTAAAATTGCTTTGTTCTCATAAGATGGTGGACAAAAGGAAGAAAGCAAGGAAAACTCTCCACTACTTCATAAGATGGAGAACTCAAGATGAATAAAACACCTCAAGCATGTTTGTGATAGTGAGAAAAGTTATACTTTTTTTTCCCCAGCAAATGTAGCACAATTGAAGTACGAAACTTCTCTTAACGCTCCTGTTTTAATATTTTTATGCCATCAGAAAACCAATTGGACAAAGAAAATCTCTGTTACACATGGGCAAAGTTTTACCAAGTTCAGAGATATCATGCAATTAAAGCTTATTTCATAGTAACATACACATGAAAATGAGACCCTTCTATTCATATATAGTGAAAATAATTCTGAAACACTCATAACTGTATCTACATTTCTTACTTAGAAGCATAAGGAAGTCATTTGGGCATACACATGCAGCTTTATTAATTAAAATTGCTAAATGAGTTGTTCACAGAGTAGAACAAAAAGAAGTAGCAGCTTCATAATACGCTGTGTTTCAATGCTACAAATGCTATTTCAAAAATTGTAAGTTAATAATCATCCTAGCTGACATTTTCTTTAATTACTAACGTCTTCTAGCTTTGTTCCTGATTTTTCACACACACCACAGGACCATGTCACTGAGATAATGTTTCCCTATAAACAAATGACTGCATAGACTTCCAGTGTAATTACAGAAAGGCACATAAAGAGCACACAATGAGTCTCCAAATTTGTGAGAACAAATTGAAAACCCTTGAATCAGCACTTATCAGCAGGAGTTCAGCGCACTCCATTCCCTCTGGCAGGAGCTTGTGATCCCACGTATCACAAGCACATATTCCCATTCATCATAGTAAAGTAGGGCCTAGCTGGTCTTTGGGCACACACATAATATACTTTATTCCACTATGTTAAAGCACAATAAGGAAAGAAATCGAAAGAAAAGTTACATTTCTATTCCTGTTTATAGTTGTAATGGTGAAATAGTACATACCTCTATAACAAAGGTTTTCTCTACAACCTCCTCCAAAACTAGGGGGACATGCAGAACAGGGACGGCCGGGTTTATAAGGAGCATGACCCCACCAGTTACCCCTTTACAGAAAAAAATAGCAAAAAATGCATTAATAAATGAGTGTATTAATTTATTAATATTAAACAGCACTTAATATATTGAGAAATAAATTATGAAAACCAGCAGGCACATAGACCATAACATTGTTCTGATATTTCCAAGCTGCAAGCAATAGGATGAGAGGAAATGGCCTGAAGTTCTGCTAGGGGAGGTTGAGATTGGATACTAGGAAGCATTTTTCACCAAAACAGGCTGCCCAGGGAATTGGTGGAGTCACCATCCCTAGAAGTATTGAAAAGGTGTATAGATGTGGAACTCAAGGACATGGTTTAATGGTGAACTTGCCAGCGTTAGGCAACTGGCTGGAGTCAGTGATCCTAATGGTCTTTTACAATCTAAATGATTCTAGGATTCTACACCAAATACACAGGATCTCACTGAGAAGTCCATGAAGCAAAAAAATTAAAAACTAACATAAATTGCTGTAAGATCTTTTCAGACTTGCATAGCAGCATAAGACCAAATTCCTCCACTTCATGAGAACAGGCACCACTCTCTCCTAGATGAAATATTCTATCAAATTTTATCTTAGCCATGGGCTTCCTGTAAGTCACATTCCTTTAAGTCACAGTGAGCACATACCTTTATTTTTCAGAAAAATATCACACTATAATAAAGGTCTCTGATGCTGTATATGCACTAAAACACAGGCCAGAAAACTGAAGCACCAGAAATCTCACAAGAGTATTTGTGCAGCTGAAGGCTGTTTGGGAACAATGCTCTATTTTGTAACAACAGTACAAAAACCAGAAAATCCAGACTGATTTCCTTGCAGATTATTTCCTGGACTATTATAAAGTATCTTGCCCCATCAAGATATTTTTGGGTGTCAATATACTTACTTAGGAGAATAATTGCATACAAGATAAACTGCTTTTGGCCAAATCTGTCCCCAGATGTTCATGTTATGACACAAATTAATTGCACAGCCAATTCTGCTACTTGTAGCCCAAACAACCTATGGAAAAGAAATGAGGAAAACATGAAAACCAAAGATGATCAACATAAAATCAAAATTATCGCCACTATACAAAACTCAAATTACCAAAGTATTCCCCTCTGTTATAAATGCCTTGAAGTGGCCTAATTACAACTGTCAAAAAGCCATTCAGTTATGCCCTTATTAGAGAGAAAAGTTTCACCTTGATGGAAAAGATATGGCTCTCATTTTATACAAATTCTCTAAGCATATATTTGAAATTGTCTCAAAACATTTACAAAACATGATCTGAAGAGCTGATTCTTGGAACCACAATTACTTGATACTTGTGAGTTAGAAGTTATGGTCCTGTGTGCTGGAATTCCTACTACAACCTAAGGACCCAGAGGGGTTTGGATTGGTTGAACTTAGACAATAAATTATTTTTCAGCAGTAAAAGGAGGTAACAACGGATAAAAACATTAACAAAAATACTAATATACTGAATAGACTCAAGTAATGGATTTTAAATGACTACGTTTTCATGCACTGCAATCTAAGGTGGCTGTACTCCTTTATTCACCTTTTATTGCAGATCTCAAAAATAATCAAAATTACAAAGTCTGTAATGTTCAAATGATAAAAATATAACAGGTGTTGAAAATCTATTCCTTCAAGGTAAGCCAAATTTGCAGATCTGGCAAGATTTAAGAGTTGAAAGAAATAAATATTGTGAAGAACTAGTACCACAAAAACTGTGTATATGTATTGATCTTGCATGTAGTGGTAAATGTAATTACAGGTTATAGATATGGTAAATAAGAATACAGAGGTAACTTTATTTTAAAATTAAATATGACTGTAAATTATGCTAGTAAACAGAAAATAAGTGTTTGAAAATTAATAATTTTTAAGTTTTCCAGTGTTATATCAAAAATTATATGTGGACCATAGTATAATCTGAAGACCATGTATTTCCCATTCGCTGAAAGCATGAGTGGTACCCCTGAACAAAAATTCAGGCTAGATACACAGATTTCACAAGTATGAAGTAAATGATCACTGTGTTATTTTAAAAACTTCCTGAAGTTAAAACAAGGTCTTAAAAACTAGTGCTTGATCTGAGGGATTCACCTAAGTAAAGTTTTTGGTTTTTTTTAAATGAGCTGTTTCTTCAACATATTATGGGAAGGGCTGTCCATATTATGCAAAGTGCACCGAGCAGTAACACTCAGTTTAACACTAGGGTTTGTGAGCTTTTTCCTCAATCCTGCTGATATTTATGAAGATGAAATCTAAATATTTGTAATACCTAGTATATTGTAACTATTGTAACTATGGGGTCTAAACAAGCCTTTTTGGGGCTTTTGTGCTGTGGTATTTCCTGTGAGTTTAGTGTGCTCTAAGTGCCAGACAGCAACCTAGCTGGAAGTCTCTGCCACTCTTTTCCATAGGTGATCAAAACCAAGCACACCTACATACCTGTGTGTAATGTGTACAAACAGGACCAGAGCATCTATATGGACAATATGGATTGCATTCATGAGGATGGGGATAAGTGAAATCTCTCACTTCGTCATACCATGCTTGGACATGAAATGTTGGAGGTCTGTACCTAGGAAAGCCAGTAGCAGTGTATTAGATCATTCAAAAGTTGAAGCTTCTACCATTTTTCCTTTCAATAACAAGCTAATTTTGTTAGATTTTTAAAAATCTTCTACCTTCCCCAGTGTGCCCCCAGATTCTGTCCAATTGATGGAAGAAGGCTTGCTGGTCCATGCTCCCACAGACAGGCTTCAGCCCATGACTCTGCAGATCTCTCCAGTTCTGTGTCCCATGTCTGAAATTTAAAAGAAAAGAAAGGGAAATCCTCTTAGAGATAATTGGTGTGTATCTTATTCTTTTAAAAATAAAAAAAAAATAATTTTTTTTAATTTTTGAAGTTTTTTCTTACTGAGGCAGAAGACTGAAAAGTAAGAACTGAAATATGCGTGCTGCATTTGTGTTACATAAAATAGAAAAATGCATTCACCAGGAGAAAAAAAGTTTTAATCCCTTCACAGCATTCCCTTTAGAAACCACGTGCAGCCACACTGCAGTGAATAAAGCACAAATATGAAACTGAAAGGCTTAGTTCAACTTTCCAAACTAAATTAAGTGCATTTTCTGTCTTGTGAGATTGTTTCAGTAATGGGAATTTTTCTTAACCGAAAGGGTATTATCCAACCTGCTTTCAAACAAGGCTTTATTTCGTCTAAACTAATAGTTTATGTGGAATGAATGAGACTTCCTCTTCCTTTTCTATAACCACCTTTTGTTGGAATAATACACAATTAAAACACAAAATATGAGAACTAGATTAAGGTTCATTGATTTTATGGATAGGTTGACATCCATGATAGCAAATAGGCATGCTTAGAAGTTCAAAAAAAGCTTATGAATTGTTGTTTATCCTTAATTCTTATTCTTTAAGGGAGATAGAAGAATAGGCTTGCAGCTGAAAGGCAAATCCAAGATTCTTTTTTTCAAAAGCATAGTAAGACATACTTCTTTTGAAAAAAGGCATACCATACTGTGAATACATAGTTTTTACTGCATTAAACTGGGGTTTGCTCAAAGTGGTCCATCACTCTAGTCCAAAATATCCATATTTTTTCTTGGCTTTTGCAATTTCCTGATAGCTGCAGAAACAGTTTCCAGATTCCTGACTCTCTAATACCAACACTCAGGTTAGGAAACTAGAATATTTCCAGGAAACAAACACATCTTGATGGAACTTGGAGTATTTAATCATACATTCAGACCAAATGTCAAAAAGTGAGACTATGCTATTTAAATAACAGTAATTCAATATTTCCAGATCCAAATTCCCATGCAGACACTGGAGATCATGTCTACTAATTTTTGGCACAGATGAAAGGTAGAAAACTTCTCAACACAGCCAAAGATTACACAATTATAACAGACAAATTCCATGTGCTAAAATTTATTTTTCTATGGATTTTGACATGCAGTTTTCAAATTATTAATCGGATAACTCATTAAAAACAAGTATGTCCTTGGTTATGCAAGACCATTATTATGTAAAGACTTTATTATCATTCAGTTTAATCCTAGAATATCTGTTCTAGCTTCTCTTCTTCAGAAGTCTCTAATGTATTGGAAAGCATTTTGTCTATTATTATTATCAGCAAGTAAACAATTTACAGGGTATATTTTGACACTCAAAATACAACCTTTATTTTGACAGAAATACTCAAACATATAATAATGACAGAATAAATCTTTTAACCCACCTATGTATATAAAGACCACTGACTTTAGAAAACTGCATGAATTTTCCATTCACTCTCCTGGGCCATTAATTTTGTGTCATAAACCATATTTACTTTTTTTTTTAGTAATCTCCAGAAGAAAATATTCTAATTTTAAATAATGAAGTTTTATATGATAGTTTGTATAATTCTTTTCCTCTTCCCATTATTTGTCACACCACCATAAAATGTTCTTCTCCCTATTGTACCCATTGTAAAAACACATGAAGATTAACACACTTCCTCCACATGTATACTTTGTTCATATTGGCTGTAGTACAGTTGCTTCATCTTCTACCATAAAACCACCAGACCACAATATTTTAATATAAAAGCCACTACAATTTGTCTTTGTTGCATATATTGTATGATATTAAGTCATCTAAAAATATTATAATGTGTAAATTTAGCTCTTAGGATGAGCCAGCCATAAAGTTAATATATTTCCCAAATAATTGCCATTAAGAATGGTTTTGCCAACTAGACTCTGAAACACAAATTTAGAATAATTTAGACTTAATGATAGAACAAAATTTCAGCACTTGCTCAGTTTTAGAACTTTCTACCTCCAAGGCTAGCTACAATTTCTTATCACTCTTATGACCTTCAGAAAGCCAGAAGATAATCTCTTGTAAGGCATCCCCCTACATTTTCCACTCTTAAAACAGAAGTCATGGTTAAAGGAATTGTACTATTGTTCTATTTTTCTCACCTCACCAATTTAAAAATATTTTATGCAGCTATTTTAACTGAAATAAGAATACTTGGGGTTTTTTTTATGTTTAGAGCTAGGTAATCAGTAGCTCCTTGAATCAACTCTTCAATCTTGTGAAATAGTTACCTTTAACAAAATTTTCCTTAAAGAGTGATGAAAGCTGTGCATGACAGAGCCATCCAGAACTCTGAAAGAACAGCTTTTTGATGAAAAACTTAAACTCATCATTAATCCTCCCAACCCACACTCTAAGTACTGTTGAAATTGGATATGGTCTTCAAAAAAAATTGTCTTCTTTAACTGTTTCCCTGCCTTCATCCACAGTATAAAATACTGTCTTTACTCCCTTTACCTTACCTAGCCAGATAAGCACACTTCCCTCTTTCTAGACGTCATCATAATGCACTTCCCTTGAAGCAGCTTCATTTATGATTACCGAGACATAACTTAATTTCTTTCTCATTTTTATTACTTGTGATGGAGTAAATGTCAAAAGTGTTACGTATTCAGGTGTAAAAAAAATCAGTCAAGTGTAAACTGCACTAGAGAGAAAAAAAACTCCTTAAGTGCAGTGCTTATTTTCTCATCAAAACCTCCACTTCTTGAAATGCATTCAGTAGAAGTTAATTTTTTTAAAAAAAAAAAAAACAACAAACTCTACTAAGGAACGTAAATTTTATAAAACATTCTGGAAGAATGTCCAAATGTCCCAGTTCCAAAGAATTTTCTAGAGATTAGAGACACTTTCTTGATTATCAGAGGCTTCAAAGAAAAAATGTGAATAAAGCATCACTAATCTCCTACATCCAGTAGACGAAAAAGAGATAAAAGTGCTAGAAGACCCAGTTACTTGTGTAACTACCAAGACAGAAGCCATAAATCACAAATCAAACTCATGTAGAAATGAAAAGGAATTCCAATCTCCAGGATGTCTATAATGACCTTCAATAAAAAGAGGAAAAAGATATTCAAGGACCAAGGATGATTTTGCAGGCTCAAGGATGAGGCATCCTGATGAGCAAGAAATCAGGCAAAAGGGGCAAGAGACCTGTGTGGATGAATAAAGAGCTCCTGTTATTACTCAGCCATAGCCAGGAAATACACAGGAGATGGAAACAGGGCCAGGCCACTTGGAAAGAATATAGAGAGGTTGCCAGAGTAAACAAAAATGAGAGAAGGAATGCCAAGGCCCTTCAAGAATGTGGTCAAGGACAACAAGGACAAAATGAAGGACTTATTCAAATATATCAATAACTGTTACTAGATGGAGGGGAGCCCTGGTAGCAGGACCCAGAGAAGACAGTACTGAACACCTCTGCATTGGGCTTCACTGACAAGACCAGGGATCTCTGATCTAGGAGACCAGAGTAACGGAATCAAGACATTCCCTCTGTCAAGGAGGACTGGGTTGGAGAACATCTAGCCAAACTTGACATCAGCAAGTCTATGGGCCCTACCAGGATGCGTTGACAAGTGCTGAGAGACCTGGCAAACACAACAGTGGGGCTGCTCACAATCATGTCTGAAAGCTTGTGGATGTCAGAGTGGTGCTTGAGGACTGCAAAAAATCACATGTCACCCCAGTCTTCAAAAAACACAAGTGAGGACCCAGGAAATTACCAATCAGCCTCACCTCAATCCCTTGAAAGGCAATGGAGCACCCCATTCTGGAGGCCATCTCTACCCATGTGAGGGACAAGGCGACCAGGCATAGTAAGCACAGATTCTTTAAATGTAAATCATGCTTGACCAACCTGATTTCCCACTATGATGAGCCAACTACCAGGCATGAGGGGAGAGCAGTGGATATCATCTACCTTGACTTCAGCAAGGTTCTTTGCACTGTCTTGCACAACATGCCCATAGGCCAACTCAGAAACTGTGGACGGGATGAGTGAACAGTGAGGTGGGCTGAGACCTGGCTGAACAGCAGATCCCAGAGGTTTGCAATCAGTGGCACAGGGTCTAGATAGAGGCTTGTCACACATAGTGTCCCCCAGGATTTAATAGTGGACCCAATACTGGGTTTTTTTTTATCAATGACTTGGATGAAGGGGCAGATGTCTTGAATTTTCTTCTTCTCTTTCAGCAATTAAAACAGGAGATCCAAATTTCTCTCCTAAATTATTCTAATTGAAGTTATATGAAGAAAAACTGCGTATCTTACTACACAGGAAAAAAGACTGATTATTTTAAAGTTTTTTCATACTAATGGTGTCAGATTAGTTCTAAATATAATGCATTTCACTCACAAAGCAGGCTAAATGAAACAAACATGTACAATAATCTGCCTAAGTATTTAAAGCATACCTCTTTACTGCAACAGGAATTTTATTCTTGCACTTTTAATAGCATTCCCTCGTTTCACTGATAGCAATTTTTGTGCTTCAAACAATGAAAGTATCTCCATATACAAAGAAAGATAAACAGCTAAGTTTTCATGTTCATTCAGATCAAATAACAATGAAGAACTTCAAACAAATACAAAATTAATTAGTGATCTTTAAAATGCCAAAATGCTTGGCATTTTAAAGGAAGCCAGAATAAAAATGGAAGAATATAAAGAGTCACAGCAACCTATTTATTTTACATCCTACCAGAACTAAGCATTTCTCAAACTTTAACCACAAAGTCATTAGTGATATTAAAATCTGACTGTTGAAATATATATTGAGCTGGCCTGAATTAAGCTTTAAGCTTAATTCAAGAAGTTCTTCCACACTACTCAGAAAAAGTTGGTATTTTACAGATTTAAACTAAGGACACTTTTAAAACAACTCTTTGAAAGAAATGGTAAAGTTGAAAAGAAATCTCTGCATAGCTGTAGGCAAGATTCTTTTTGTTTGCCAAAGGATAAATCAAATCTTCAAACACCTTTACTTAAAAATATTGGAAATTTCATAAAAAAGGAGACTATAGTTTTTTGAAATATAGGTGTGCATAGCTCCTGATTTCTCATCCATCAGTTTCCTCATCCATGCTCTGATGTGACCAGGTTTCAATGACTTTGCTCTATCAGATTTCCTTGGTAAATACAGGGTATTGAAATGAGCACAAGAAGATGAAAAGCGCAACAAGGCAGCTGATTCCCAGGTCTGACAAGCATTTTGACTGGGAATCATTTGGTACTACATGCAAGGTAATTCAACTTGTTTATCAAGTATAGCTGCCATTGTCAGAAAACAACATGAGATCTATCTTTTGGAAAGGGTATCAGAGTTGGCTTTCTACACTGAGACAAGGCACACATCGAAAATATCACAAACTGCTCAGTGGTATGATCCTCCTTGAAACTATTCCTTTTGTTTTGCAGAACACTGCTAGAGTGCACTTTGAAGTTGTTCATGGGTATTCATTCCACACAGAAAGACAGAGCATAAAAAAAAAAAACAAACCCTGAAATGGAATTAGTATGAATGTCAGGTTCTCAGCATCAATTATTTTGCTCTACAAATCTGAATGGCACCACAGCACTTGTCAACACGGACATTTCTTTCATCAGTATCCCGTTAAAACTAGTGCACCATCAAAGACACACAGATATGGGACACTCAGTGTTCACAAATGTTCTCAAACACTACCCTGGCTGAAGCCAAAACCCAGCTGAGCAGGTTAAACTGAATGGTAGCAGCAGTTACTGCCTCCAGCAGCTGACTCTTCCTCTACCCCAGAAGACTGCACTGCATTCTGCAGCAGGGATATTGCAGACAATACAGATACTCTGCCTGATTCTGGTTCACAAATTATCACACTAAAACAAACCAAAACTAATGCCAGTTTAGCTTTACAGACAAATTTTGTAATTTATCCTCTGTCAACACGGGGTTCAGGTAGAGTGTAGACCTAAACCAATGTTCTGCTTATTGGAGGAGCTGCTGTTTCAGTGAGGCTACAACATCTTAAATTAAAATTCATCAACAGTCATCAGCATCAATGGGGTGAATCACCTGAATTTAAACAGCTTCAAAGCAGATAGCTATATCTGAGCTAATTATCTAAATGACTTTTGCAGTTATATAGACAAATAGACATCTATAGAGGGAGATAATTTTAGCCACCCACCTTTAACTGAGAAAAACTGTGTGTTGGAGATTCTCATTTTTCTGTATTAATTAAAGGAGGTTGGCTAAATGCAGACATCTACACCACAGACATCAACAGTTTTGTGAGATAAATCCCACCATTTGTGTTGAGCAAGTGTTAAATCAAAAATGTGCATTCTCATCCAAGCCACACCAGCATGAGTCCAGCTATTACACCAAAAGGTATTGCAACAGAACTGCAAAGGACACTAGCTCCAAAAACATTTTCCAGTAAAAGCAATTTGAAAAAAAAACCCACCTCAACAGAGGTAACATTTTAATTGGAGATATTTTCACATATGTTGGAAGGGAGAAAAAAATCATATGGACTGGGACTATATGGAAATTAAAGAAGAGCTAAAATTTAAGCTCAGCAAAGATGGAAAAGTAAGTACAGTGGGCACCACTGAAAGCAAACATTTACCATGGCATAGTATAAATACCTCATTGCTGTATACATTCTAAATATAGGGAAAGAGTGGTAAAGTAAATAGCACGGTACAGTATGGGTATTTATTTACTTTTTAAAAGAATCCACTGTATTAAGACTAATGACACCAAGAAGGAAAAAAAAAGGAAAGATGAAACATAGAATGAGAAATGCCATGAGCAAATTTGACAGAAATACAGCTGAAAACTAGAAATCACCAGCATGGTATCAACACAGAGAAACAGAAAGGTACAGTTAAAAATTACTTCCAGAGGCTGATCCTGACTGTAGTCTAGACTTTTCCACTGAGGCAAATATATGTGTATTATCCACATTTTTATAATTTGAAATAGTAACAGTATTTTCAGAAAACCTATTTACTTTCATTTTCTTCTGGATTTTATGATTGTAAGAGTACAGAGGAGTCCCTTGGTATGCAACCTAAACCTCCTGCCCTGCAATGCTAGCTGATGTTTTATTGTCGCATAAAAAGAAATCTCTCTCTTTCATGAAACTGCCTTTATTTATTTCCCAGATTAACCAAATTAAGCTGTTTCATTCCTTGAATCATTTCAAAAATCACATATTCTGTCTTGATAATCAATCTTATTAATCTCTTACATACTTTCTAGAATGGGTACACCATTCTTTTAAAATTACCAAAAACGGACATTTGCATTTCAGGTAAGTTCTCATCAGTTTCACACACAACTCCTTTTACAGATTGGTGCCACATAATATTTTTTAAGTCAGTGCAACTCCTGCATCTTTATATTGCAGTTTTACCACCTCTACATTTTATCCGTTGTATTTCACCTGTTTAATTTCTTCCTCATTCCATACCTTGCTGTTAAGTTTCATCACGTTGATCCCTGGCCATTACTTCTACTTCTCAAGTTCTAATTTGGATCATGTTCTTTAAAACAACCCCATCCTGCCTGTGCCCACATTTTATATATATATATATATATATATATATATATTTATATACTGAAGTTTTCAGGTGTACTCTTTGCTGACACAAAACCAAGGAGGCTCCAACACCTGCAATCTTCCACCTGTTTAAAAGGAGGTTCTGTCAATTTTCTCTCACAAAAACACTAAGGTAGAGAGCATCATGAACTTTCCAGTCAAAATATGGCACCTAATACTTCCCTAAATTACTGGGTCATTAAAAAATAAAATGGATTAATTTGACAAGATCTCTTCTTGATTTACAGGCATTGGCAGTTTTCATTACCTTGTCTTTCAGTCCTGCTTCAGTGAGGCAATTTCATCAAAGAAGCTGAAGGAAGTCCATGAAAACTAATGATAATTAGCACATCTGAAAAGTAAATAACTTGCACTCAGCTGAGATGCTTACCTCCAGTCATTTAAGTCAGAAAAAAATGTGGCCTCCCCACAGCCTGAGATCCCTCATGCAGCAGTGACCACAAAAACTCAGGAGTACTGCAACACCAGGCAGAATTCCCTTGAAAATAAAACACCCAACAATACTAACTAGTACCAATACATTCTTTAAGCACAAAGAAAGAATAGCTAAAACTTTCCTCTACCAAGAAAGTTAAGAGGCATTTTCTGCTGGAAAACTACTACCTGGCTAGAAGTGAAATGGTAAGGAACTTACATGCTACCATGTGGCAGACTGGAGTTTATAGAGCTTTAAACCGGGCAGAGATCCCTGAATAGACCTTGAGGTTTCAGCTACTCTCTTGGAAAAGAGTAAAAAGCAGGAAAACTGTGGCTTTTGCCTGGAAACAGGAAAGTGGTATAACGCCAAAAATATTGTTCCCAAACACTGAAAAAATTGCACCAATATTTAGAAGTATCTCCTTATTACTGCTTCATGTGTTTGAGCTTTTTGTGTTGAAGAAGTAAAACCAGGAATAGGAACCAGCAGACATGAGTAATCACGTTTAATTCTCTGTGTACTTTAAGCATGTTAAAAAACCTTGCTGGAATATTCAGCTTTCCAAGGTGTTCTGAAACACTGCATTTACTTTGCTACTTTTTAAAAGCAGTGCATTAAGGCTGTCTATTAGAATATGACTAAAAATCATCTGTTTACTTCTATATTCTAACAGGAATGGAAGAGAAGCAACAGCATGAAAGGTGATCTTGACTTCTCTAGTTTGTCCATTGTCAAATTATGAATTGCACGCATTCATTGCAAATAGTATTCATGAATATTTATAGCTAATCACAAACTGACCAGAGCACAGGTCCTTACCTCAAATCCTAGTAGTGATTACCAGGTTAAACTCACTGTAACTGATTGCTTTCATACAACAGTTTTAGAGATGTTACAGAATTTCCTGGACTTTGAACAGGAATTAGCCGTGGTATCTCAAATACGTGTCAAAGTAAATGCTTTTAAAAGATGACCACTGTGTTTTGACATAAGTGAATATAACTTACTGCCGGAAAGCATCTATTTATCATATGATGTGACCTGGCACTACTGTCAAGAAATATTTTCATATAAAATCTTAAAAAAAACATTGGAAAATGTATTAAAGGAATCCCTGACCAACAGGAAATTCAGGAAAAATCTACTGTGATATGTATCAGGCAGCCAAATTCTGGATTTAACAGCTTCATTTTAAGAATCTCTGATCTTCTTCCATAATAAGGTGAAATTTATCCATCTTTGTATTATCAGAGGATATCTTTTGAATGAATCATCCTTTTTCTATCATGGTCACTGATGCCAAATTTAAGGCTGATTATATTGACATAGAACAGGATAACTTCATATCTAGCATTTCATTGAAATAATGTTAAGAAATAAGTTGGGGTTTTTTTCTCACTTAAAAAGAAAAAAATCAGTTAAGGAAGATTCCGAGGCAAATATCATGAAGATGACAGGCAACAGGGAGCTACTTTTATAAATCTCATTGATTTTTTTATGTGTTCGGTTCATATTTTGTACTTAAGCTTAGATTCTGCTATGACTGATTAATATTTTTAATATATAATATATATTATTAGAAATAATGATCTTCTTTAATTTGCGGACAAAGTAGTTCTCTGACAGAAAAAATTAAAGATGAACAGTGCCTGTCCTGTGTTGCTAATTATTTTATTTTGGGAAGGCTCCCTTAAACTTTGAGACAGTGAGCCTTTTTGCTGCTTTCCACTTTCAGTTTCTTTACTTGGAGTTGCTTAGTTGTTGTTGGCATTACATCAATAGAAGTCATGCCACTTTTTTTCTTGGCCACTTCACATTGCACAATCCTTTGCTAAAACTGCCAGGGAGAATAAGAGGATAAGTCAACGTCACTGTGCTCTTTGATGCAGAGTCAGTAGCCTTTGAGCACAGGCAAAGAAGCTGAAGAACTTCTACCAATCTTTGAAGTGAAGCAGAAAAGTGGAAAACCAGAGGGAAAGCAGGCAGGTTCACTCTGAATAGAGCTGCTCTGTTCTTGGCACCCAAAAGTGCTCTTCAGCCACTTAGGGAATTCCACAAACCAAAGCCCTCTGCTCAAAAGGAATAAGAATTGTTTTTAATCAAGCATCCCTAAAGAGTTTTGGCAAGATGGGTAAGATACACTAAACAGAGACATCAAAATATTTTGTCAGAAAGGTCTAAGAAATTTAACAGGGCACGTCAGAACAGAAGAATTCACCAAAACTTGTATGTCCACTACAAGGTCTTCCTTTATGTTTCCTAATGCTGTTTCAATTCTCCTAGGAATACTACAAAAATTAAAAAAATCTCAGCTGGGAACTTACAGATACACATACAGAGGAGCTGCTACTCCCTGACTTGAACTGACCATGGAACCCAAATGCATCACAATACAGCAGTAATATTTATTTTGATCTCTATTCAGTCCCTATGATGCCATGAATAACCTTTTATTATCATGCAAGAGCTCTATCCACTACTGGGTTCACATAACCCGAAACCAATGGTTTCTATATAACTATAACAGAAGACTGCCCACAGGAAAATTAAAAAAAAATCTAAATAAGCAATATTCCTTAATTTTTTTCTTTTGAAGTCTTCCTGAAGCTACTGAAATGAAGAGGCAAATCTTCAAGCCTCCCAAAATATAAGGCCCTTCACAGAATTTTTGAATTAGTCATGGTTTTGAAAGGAATTATATTTTGTCAGCACTTTCAATACATCACTATCAAGGTTTTCAAACTAAGACCTTCAGAGGTATTATACCAACATTATAACAAAGTAAGAAAAAAAATGTTTTTCCCCCCTTTGTGAACAAAATATGGGTCCAATACAGCTGCCAGATACGCATCCAGAATTTTCCTGAAGAACCACACAACTGTACCAAATAAATGTTCAAATCTGAACTGTTTTAAAAGCACCTCTAGAACTCTGTGTTTTCCTCACAAGTTTTCCAATGTAAAACTTTACAGAAGAAAGTTATGGGCTTTGCAATGACATCCCTGGTATTTATTGGCAGGATCTGGCCAAAAGACTAGAGATAACGAAATAAGCAAAGACTTCCTTGCCCTAGAAGACACCGGTGTCTCCAATTTCAGTAATTATAAAATGCAGTGCATGGCTTGGGGCCAAGAAATACCAGGTTGAAATGCTCTGCAATCTATCAAGCTGAAACCTGAATACTCTTTAGTACAGCAAAGGCACATGCATGGAATGAGGATCTCACATGAATCATTTGACTTATTTGTTTGGGAAAATATGTATGAAATCAAGGAATAAATACTAAAAGAAAAGTTCAAGGTAGTGTGCATTATAAATTCATTAAACAAAATTACTTTTGAGAATATTCTTCTTGGTGAACCATTCTATTTTGCAAACTACAACTCTTTGAAATATAGAGGAATTAACAACTTCCACTATCCAGATAATAATGAAGATTTTTAAAGTCTTGACTGCAATAATCATGAAGAAAATCAGTTTTCATTAATATATTGAGATTTACTAAGGTGCAATGTTACCAATGAAATTATTAGGAAAAAAGTTTGCAATTTCTGTTCATTCCAAAAAAAAAAATTTAAAAAAAAATTAGGAGTTGCTCCCAGCTCTGTTCAGGTGCTTTAGAAGGGGAGCAGGGAAAGCTCATTCCTCTCTCCTCTCTTTCCAGTGCTGTTAAATTCATGTGCGCAGCAAAAAGGAAATGTTCTTTGCATCTTTCTTTAAAAGGAAGCAATCTAGATAAAAAAAAAAACCACAACATGCATCTGCCATGCATTTTCATAACACACTGTTCATCATAACCTCAGAAAAAGATTTTTCTTTTTCTATTAAAGTCAACAGCCCAAAAACTCTCTCAGCTTTGAACAAGGAGGTCTAGGAAAGAATGATCTAACATGCAGTCATAAGGTTGTGTAAGGCCACTGCAGAGGAGTTTAATGAATTTTTCTAATACTGTTTCCTACAGAGGAGCTTATGCACGTTCTCACACCAGAATCCTTCCATACAGTAAAAGAGACAGAAGACAAGGTGGAGGATCCAAATCAGCCTTAAGAAACAATAGCCAAAACTGAAAATACTGACAGTATCAAATTGCCAGGACCAAACAATATCCTTCAAGAACACGGAAGAACTTGCTAAATGAACTTCTAATTACTGTGCAGTACACTATCTCTCTTGTTATTGCATTAACAAAAACCAGCACGTGGTTAAAAATATTTTTAAAAGCTTCAAAAGATCCTGAGAAACCACAGACAGTCGGTTTAACTTCCATTGGGATGACATTATAGGGTAAGCTAAAAAAAAATGAAATATACAGATAATTAGTCCTCCATATATTACGCCTTGAAAGTGTCAACATGTGGAAGAGGGTTAAGTGCAGTTAAGTTTTCCACAGAGTTCCCAAGTTACTTAAAAATTAACAAACAAAAAAACAAAATCAAGCTATCATAAGGTAAAGAAAGAAGCGATAAATGACTTAAAGGGATCTAAGAATACAAAATAATTTTTCAGATTCCCTGCAAGATGTGTTCATGGTCTCTGTAGCATACCTTCTCCACAACAGCACAAGAAAAGATAACATAGTATAGTATTCACTATTTAAGATAGATGAAAACAGGATAGGAAAAATAAAATATAAAGACAGGAGACTCATTAATGCTAAGTGATTGGAAGACAAAATTATTTATAGCATTCAATGTGAATGAATACAAAGTAATAAGAACATTGCTGGAGATAACAGCCAACTCTATATACACAGAAGCGTAGTAAATGACCTCTATCACATTAGAAGGATCTTGAAGTCATTGTGAATGAAGCTCTATAAAACATGTCAGCTGTAGAACACTAAGTCAAAAAGTAAAAGAATGTTAGAAACTATTAGGAAGTGAAGAAAATAAATACAATGATAACAATTTGCAGTATGCCATGACTATCCACAGTTTGGTTTATCCCCTTTGCATTAAAAGGAAAACAGGAGAATCATAGCAAAATGGAACAGCTTTTCAGATAGAACAGTTTTCAAGTAAAGGAAATAGGATTCTTCAGCTGAAAACCTTGTCATCACTGAGGAAATTACTATTTCTCATGATAAAAATAAGGCATCAAATAGAAGAGCAAGTTTAAAGGAAAATAAATGTATTTTTTCACCCATTGCCTGATTAAATTTATAGAGCTCTGCAAATTGATGCCATGGATTTAAAAAATACAAGTGGACTCAGAAGCTTTTAAACTCATAAAGAGAATTCCATGTGAGAGTATTCCATCTGATGCAGAAAGAACAACAGCAGATTAAGGAAGTCCCTAAGCTGCTGTTTGCTGGAAGCTGGAGTGCTTCATTGCAGAAGTTTCTCTTTTCACATGCTTTATTCTTATCCTCTTATCTTAGGAATCCATTACTGCTCACCACCAGAGCCACAGTACTTGGGAAGATGAACTTTTCATCCAGGAAGTTCAGCCAGACAACCATGAGAATGCTTTGTTCATTAGACCTAGCGACTGTGAACCTTACTGCACTCTAACTTTAGGTCTCTGAACTATGACAGCCAAGTAATGTTTGCTTTTCCAAAGCATATGGCAAGAGTGTGCAGCTCAGTTATGCAAATTTTTAGCTTTCCTTAGGTTTGTTTTTTTTTTGCTGTTGTTGTTGTTTGGTTGTTTTTTTGTTTGTCTTTAATAGAACCAAGATCTTATGCTGCAGGCCTTATCTCAAAGGTAAGTCTGGACTTTGTAAGTGAGTGATTAATAAAGCCAATAGATCCTACCCAGCGTGGTTCTCCATCCCACCCATTCCTTAGTTATGCATTCCAAGGCTCTTTTATCAGCACTGGTACTCATCTGATTCTGCCATGCAGGGAGACAGTGTCATGACTCAGAATGGAAAAAACACCGAAATTACATTTTTTAAAACAAAATCTGATTCTTTAAGTACTTGGATCAGTCTCATCATGAATACAGGGTCACGACTGTGCCAATAGCAGGAGACCTGTTTGCCAGCATGTCTATATTACCACATCAAAAGTAGACAAAAGCATTTCAGCTGCACTCATCTATCTCAGTAAACATCAGGCAAGCATTTAGAGGGATGGTTTCCCTCTTCTGGAGCACTAATAATTATCTTTGGTAAGACACTGAAAGGAAAATCTCTAAGAGTACCATAAAAATATATGTGCACACACTCAGAATTCCTGTCCTTTCCTTGCTCTGTTCAAGCAGCATGTAGTTCCTTCAAGAAGCATGTAGTAGGCTTCTAAACTCTCCTGGCTCCATTCCCAATACTGACTCCCACCTGCTTCCTCCAGATACAGTCTTCCTCCCCACTTACTAACAGGTTTAGACTTTTCAAATAGCCACTCTTAGCAAATTTCTGTGCTCTTAACCTCCTACCATAAGCTTCTGATCCAAATCACAGTCACTGGTCTTAGCTTAACCATATTTATTATTCAAATGTTCTTTCTCTCCATCACGATTTCTCAACACCTTGACCACTTAGGCTCTCTCCACACCCTTCCCATGGGTCCCTGTCCCTCCACAGGTATCTATCTCTCTGACCACACACTTTATCTTTGCTTTCACAGGTCTCAAACCCTTGCCTAGCCTAATCCCTCGTTCCCTTGGGTATTATGCCAAAATTGAATCCCACCCTCTTGAAAGCTGCTGCCCCGTTCTGAGTAACATCCTTGATGTTAAAATTGGGTAATTGTTTTTCCATGCTTTCCATGCTACTTGTACTCTCTGGCTCAGGCATCATTGGAGAGCACAGAAAAAACAACAAAACCAAAAAAACTTCTTCCAGATGTAGACCTAACACAGAGTCTAAGCCCAAGTGTGTGCAGTGCTGGAGGAATCTTTGAATATATCTGTTAAAAACCTTACTTCTGTGAATATATCCAAATCCTCCTTTCCAAGATATATAAGACAGGCAAATGTAGTATGGCATTAGGAATGGAAAAAGGCACATAACTACAAATCAGCTACGCTTTCACAGAATCTCAAGAAAAATGCTTGCAGTATTTTAACACAGGAAAGCAACAGTTTTCCTAATTCTTCTTTTACAAAAAGACTTAATAGCTTGTTCTTGAGCTTTTCAGAAAAAAAAATCAACCTGAGTGACTGGGAACAAAATGTTAACCTCTATTATAACAAGGTCTGAAAAAGTCACAAAAGAAAACAAAGTTTACAAATACTGCAGACAATTGTAACTGAACAGGTTAAAGGGGTTTCAGGTATTATTATGCCTTTGTTTGGAGATGATATGTGGCAACATATCCTGTGATTCCACAAACTAATTTTCTTCTAACTTAGTCTATAGTATATATTATAATTATATAAGTATAATAGAGTGACACTCAGATAGGTAAACTTAAGTTAAACTGCCTGTAATGGGGGTGGACTAGAGAACCTGTAAAGGTCCCCTCCAATCTAAACCATCCTATGATTCTACTGATGGTTTAAGCAAGCATGATTTTTCTAGGACATATACATGCTCACTTCAACCAAATATCCAACCTGAAAGAGTTGAAACCATTCCAGTCTAGGAAAGATATTTTGATCTGGAAATGTGTTAATATAAACTTCTGTCATGGAAAGCGTCCAAAAAACTGTATAATTTTTGATATAAACAACTCAACCTATACCTATACAACCTATACAATGCTATTTCTCTGGTGCATCGATAGATAAGTCAACAATATACCATGGGGATACAGGAAAAAAGTGCAGAAAAATAGAAGTTGCCCTTTTTTGTCAAACCTCTGGACTTCTTAAAAGCTCTAATGATCTGATTTGATCTACTTAGCAAGGAGAGATAGAAATAGCCTTGAACTATGGCATAAAAACAAAGTTCAGAAACATGGAACTTAATGCCACTAATAATAGTCCAAACACAGATGCTTCTTAAGGAAAAAAAAATAAACAGATATTATGCATTACATTATTAATCTGAACACAGAAATATGCAGCCCTCCAGTAACACATGCCAACTTAAATAGAAGACTTTCTTGTTGTAAAACTCTCATTTTGCTCATAAATTCCATCCAACCTAGAAGCATGGGAAAAATACACATGCATGCTATTGTGAAACTTCATAGTTCAGTACTCTTCTCAGATGGTAACTTTTTAGGTCACAATTATAATCAATTTTATTGAGTACTGCAATTTTGGAAATTGGCCCTTAACAGTGAGGAACTGCCACTTAAATTTAGGAGATCTATGAGAGATTAAACACATTAATATAGGTAGAGCATGACACTTGATCCACAAACAAGCATCTTTATCTCACAGTTCATACCTGTACAAAAAAAAAAGGACAAACAATGACAAGTTCTTTAAATGAGGAAACAAGCAAACTAAGACTGAAAGTATGCTGTTTTATAAAGTGGTAACAACTATTCTAAAAACATTTTTTCTGCATGTCACTATCCGTTTTTCCTTACCATATATTCCATATTGGAAGCTGGTGGATACACCTGACCCCGTAATTTATTATGAAGATCCAAGATACTTTGCATATCACTGTCTGTGATAGCCCTTTTCCCTCTCTGCTTGGCGATCCACCACTCACCATCTTCATCCATGTACTTTTCCAAAAGTTCCTCTAAGAGCGTGGCATTGGGAAGAACCATTGCAGAAACTGCTTGAGCTATGAATAACAAGGTAGTTACTCTGAGCCATTCCTGTACTACATACTTCATGATGAATGATCTCAAAATGTTCAGGAGTTAGCTCCAAGACAAAGTCTTTCTTCCAGGTTTGCTGGCTGCAAATGCATAAGAGAGAGTAATGTAATTTGTAGACTGAAGGACTGGCCTGTCCTTACGAAGCAACAGAATCTCTAGTTCATACAGATTTTGTAACTTTTGTTCTAGGGGGAGAAAGCAGGATGCTGCATTTTTTACTCTAAAAGTGCACACTGTTGATTTGGGAAGAGAGGTTATCTTCAGCCTTACTAACTTCAGTTTGTTCAAGTGGTTTTACATATTACATTGGCATGCACATTTCAGTGCCTGCATGCAAAAAGCACGCTTTTTACTTAAAAAGAGCCAGACATCACTGAAGATTAGACTGTAGATAAGGTCTTCCAGTATTGGAACTTAACAAAAGCAGGTTAAAGGCTCACAGTCATTGCCAAAAAGTAAACTGAAATCCACAATTAACTTGATACAAAGTATCCCCTCTTACTGCATTTCAAAATATGACTTTGATTAGAGCTTTTGTTTGACGATTTCCAAAACCCTAATGAAACCGAAGGTATCGATCTTGTACACGAGAGCGGGGGAGACGGGCTTTTCCAAGCACCGAAACTCAGAAAAAGTAGTACCGTTTCCACGAATGCGATACTCTAACAACGACTGAGCGCTCTAGGCAGGAGAGCCGAGGTCACTCCTTCACCCCGGGTGAGCGGGCGCCAATCCCGCCACAGCGGAGCAGCCGCTGCGAGGGAAACACAAAGAGGCGCTCGGGCACCGCCGAGCGCTCCCCTGCGCGCCGCCCCCTCCCGCCCCCGGCCCCGCTCTCCGCGGGGCCTGCCCGGCCGCCCGTCCTCCCGCCGCCGCGGGGAGGGGGCTGCGGGGAGGCTGCTCCCCCCGCCACTGCCCTTACCCCTCCGGCGGCGGCCGCCTGCTCTCCCCGCAGCCAGCTTCGCCCCGCCGCCCGCCTCCTCGCCACGCCCGCCTCGGGCCGGGGGGCACGGCCTCGCCCCGCCGGCTGCGGCGGAGCAGCGCTGGGAGCGGCGCGGCGGGCGCGGACGTGTCCAGCAGCGGAGCAGCGCAGCGGGGCTGCCGCCGAGCTCAGCCGCCGCCGCCGCCGCCTCCCCCGCCCGCCTCCGGGTCGCCACCACCGCCCCGAGTCGCTCCACGCTTCTCCCCACGGCTCCCGCCCCGCCGGGCATTTATGGCAGGCGGCGGTGACGTGCGGCGGCCACCCCTCCCCGGCACCCCGCGGGGCGGGACGGCCGCGCTCCGGGCACCGCGCCCGGCCCCGGCCCCGGCAGCGGCACCCGGGGGCGGCGGAACTCGCACCAGCTCCAGGGGCCATACCTGCAGTCCGGCGGGCAGCGAGGGCTGGCCGGGAGCGCAGCCTCAGCCAGAAGCTGGCCGCGGTCCTGCAAAAGCTATCGCCCAGAAGAGTCTAAGGGGGCCCGGTCCCCAACCGCCTGCATCCTTGGCAGCAGGCAAGAGGATGCTAAACCGGCCTGCTCCCGCTGAGACGCAGCAAAGAGAAAAGGCTGTGAGCTCCGCAAAAGTCCAGAACATATGAATATGGCTGGAGGTATCAGGACGGGAATTTTATTGTGGATTCAAACCCAGCCACATGAGACTTCTCTTTACAAAGTAGAATTCAGAAGTTTGTAACGGCTCATTTCTGTGCCAAGCAAGAATAGGCATCGGATACATACTTTCTGTTGTATCGAAGTCTTCTGGACTGAAATTTTTCACGAGCTGATGGGGTTGACGTTTCATTTACTTAGTATAATTTGTTACATTGAGCTAACGGCAGGATTGACCAACATCCAGTCTTCACAGGACTGCTGTATCAGCTTCCAAAAGTTTTCTGTATTTTCGTTTTCAGAAACTGAGAGGCTGAGGTTAAAATTCATCAGAATCCAGCTGGCTTCAGACCAGCCCTATAAATGCTTCCAAATTTCATGGGCCCAAGAGAAACAATGCCATGCAAGTAACACACTGCTGCTTCTTGAGCTCTCTCTTTTTCAGTTTTAGTTATAATTTCCCAAAAGACTCTAGAACTAAGTGCAGGATGCTATAGGTACTCTTTTACTCACACACCGTGATACGCAAAAACTCTTATGCTCCGTATTGGTTGATCTTTATCACTTTTTTTCTTGCAATCCTGGAACTGGATTTCTGTGCTCAACTATTGGACACTAAACTTTTTTAATAACAAAACAGTGAGGTAAAATGCCAGTGTGCAGCTGGATACACGGACTAGATGCAAGTTTTCTCTCTGTTTATGCACCAGGATAGCTTGCCACTTGTCATTTTGGATACAGAAGAATGAGCCATACTTACAGACTGGCCATGCTGAAGAGTTTAAAGAAATGGGAAGGAAACAAAAAATGCAAAGTACTTGATGGAATCTATATGTCAGATCTGGATTTTTTTTTAATACTCACATTGTTTTGTGTTGCTATATCTTGTTTCCATCCTCTTTAGGCCTCTGGAGGTCAAGATGCAGATTCTGTACCATCGAGGCATAGCTTAGCATTATCACCTAATAAAGAGTATGTGACATTTATTCTGTGTACTGGCACAAGTGTTATTTCATTGTAAAGCAGCAGAATAGCTTTATTATTAGACCCAGTAATGATTGCACAAAAGAAACTTAAAAAATGTTAAAAGAGTGAGCATATTTATGGGGTTCACATCAACTGGAAAGTTGGCTCTTTTCATCAGCACTGGATAGTTGCTGGGCTTCAAACAGAATATAGGTCAAAAATCACTTACTGTCTTTGATTTTGACTACTCATCATACTTCTAGAAAGAACTTGATCATATTTGGTCTTTGTCAAATTGAAAACATTGTTTTAAGATGAAAGTTTTATGTTCATTAAAATAAATACTAATAAAAGAACAGGTAGGCCTCATTTAAATTGTGGGGTTCTTGTTTTTTTTTGTTCTCATAATTTTTCAGCAAATAAATAAACCCTGTGTACCCAATGACTGTGCCCTTTGAGTTTGAGTTATGGCTGTATGGTTTGTGGCCACATAAAAGTGTTACGATTTTCACAATATTTTGACACATCTACTAATTTTTGTGTATTAATATAATTAAACATTGCTGGATCTCTTTTCTTAATTAGAATGAGGGAAGCTCTTTTCTCTTTTTTTCTTTTTTTTTTTTTTTTGTTTTTGTTTTTGTTTTTCTGGATTGGTTTAAGCCTCTGCCACTGGATATATAACTGTGATGCATAATTTAAAATTATTATAATAAACAGTTAAGCACCATTACATCTCCTGAAACTAAAACTAAATATCCTCCCTTACCAAAGGCACAGTGCATATGCAAACAGACTGAGTAACAGTTTTCCGAAGAGTTGTGACAGCAACAACAAAAATTGCAACCAAAAACCCACTTGAAAGAAATTAGTAAGAAGTCACCAGGTACATGCTGCACAAACACAGAGAATATGACACTAAGAAAATCCTGGAAAGGAAGATTTTAGTCTGAACTTTGGCTAAAAGAAATTCAAACTGTGTGGGGAAAAGGTATCTTCTGCTGTCTAAATCTTCCTGCATTTGATGAGAGCAAGTTCCAGCAATCATTGTAAATAAACAAGGGCATGAAAAAAAAGATATTTTACTTCATCATCAATTTGTTTTCCTAATAGAAAAAATACACTGATAATTGGGCTAAGAAAGAGTTACACTGCCAATTAAAGACGGCAAGAAAAGACTTGCAATACATATAAAGAATCTTTAACAAATCTGCTAAATTCAGAAGGAATTCTAGGAATATTAAAAGCTGAGGTTTTAATTGAAAACAGAAGGAAGAATCCAAATCCAGGCCATTTTTCTGTTGATTTTAAGTGTCTTTAGTTAATCCATCTTGTGATTTTTTGCTTGATAACATCACAGCACTGTACTGACTAAATACCCATTAAAAAGTCTGATCCATTACAGCAATTTTGGAACATCTTATTTTTTACCCAAAACCTAGACCCACAAAAACAGTGTTTAGTTGTTACCTGGTCCTGATGGTGACTAAAAAAGCAACTAATAATCAATAATAAAAAAGTGTTTTTGCCAGAAAGACCTGCTGTACACCTGAAGTTTAAGCCCTGGAGGTGTACATTACTGCATATATCACAAAACTGCTGTCAGACACACAAACTCCAGTGAGTCCCAAATCAGGACCCCATCTGTCTGTCTGAACTAGCAATGTGGCCAATTGTCTCAGACTCACACAAAAATGGCCAAGCAGGAGACATTTCAAGAGAGATGTGTGTATGGTGAGAGAGCAGTTTTCAGATTTAATCTCTTCCTAATGTGGAGCAGGTTCTTGAATGCTCCTTTTCTGAGATCTAGTATGCCTGCCATGGTGCTGATTTTGGTTTTGGTGACTTTTGTTTAATCTGTTGGTTTTTTTTGGTTTTGTTTTTGGGGTTTTTTTTCCAAATTAAATATACATTGAACTAGAGAAGGTAAATGTATTCATGTGAAGGCTGGTGACTAAAATGGATGAACTCTGCTCAAAGCACTGCTTTAAGCTTTTACCCAAACTGTCCCAAACTGTGTTTTTGTTTTTTATGATTAAAAAACAAAATAAAACAAACAAACAACAAACAAACAGAAACTTCTGGGGAGGATAAAAAATAAAGAGATAATGGGGGTCAGTATCTCTGCTCTTCTGGGTGTGGTTACAATAATATGCAAGATTATTCTGATGCTTCAAAATCTTTTTAATTCAGAGACAGAACTCGGGGAAAAAAACACAAACACAAAAACAAACACCAAAAAAACTCCAAAAAACCCACAATAAAACAACGGGGAATAGCTTTCCTCTGGCTAGATTTACCAGAATAAAAATATTCATTAATATCCCATACCACCTATCAGCAGTTGTACAGGTGCCTGGACATATTGCATTTACCAGGTAGCATTTCCATGCATTTTTCTTTATCTTCCATACCTTTTCCTTTCTGTATTACTGTACTTTCCCTAGTAGTTTGTGTTACATGACGTTCATTTGAGTGTAGGTCATCTTTAGATATTGGAGCATCATAGAGAAAACTTTGTATCCATTGCTTTTGGTATTGTACCAGCAGAGTTCACAAGGATTGTGTTTTCCCATTGGTCTCTCAGAAAAAATATTCAAAAGAACAGCATTTAACAGGTTCTTGTAGGTCATCACAGTTCCTGGCTTTCACTAACCATATCTATTATCATGTACTATCCATTGCTAAGATAAAGAACAAGATTGGCAGAAATGTTTTTCTGCACCATCCTCACCAGCTATTTCACAAAAGTAAATGAAAAAGTAATCATAAAGTTCTGTAAAAGTCAAATACAAATTGCTATATATAGATACATGAAATCTCTGAAGTAAAGTCATGCAATGATTCCTAGAACAATTGGTTGAACATAAGATTTTTATACTTGTTATGAATGGATGGAATTTTACTATTTTTTTACTAGTTCAAAAAGTTTCATTTTAAAATGTTAATACAGTGATTGCATGAGGATAGAACTATTATTTTATATAATTGTATTACTTTGAAAAAGGCATTCTAGTGTATTTACGGGGATTGGAAACAATTATTTCTACTAAGGGGAGCTTCTACTCTGCTTCTAATTGAGACTAAGAACAGTTTATTTTTTTAGTTTGATTTTGTCTAAGATCAACAATGAACAAAAGTTATCATCAATTAACATTCTTCAACTGGTATGAAATCCAATAAAGAGTTTAACCAATGGGGATGTCAGAACAGCAGGCCACTGGGGAGCTGGGGTGTATGGGAGGCAGGATATCATTAAAAAGAAAAATGTCATGATTTAAATTACTCCGAAGATACATTTTATAAGAAAGATACAGGAAATCGTTCTGATTTCTGAATTGAAGTTTGTTATAAAACTGGTTAATTTTTTCCACTTGCGTCTTAAGTGCATCAAGATAAAAAGCATTTTGTTTACCAAACAAAAACTCTTGAAATAAAGAACAATGGGACTCTTTTGACATAGTCTCTGACATTAGATTTTAGCACATAGAATCATGATTTCAATATGGTCGTTCATAAAATAAAACAAAAGACAAATGCATACTGCCTTTTCCTTTACACAGTATCACAAGAGATAATCAGCCAGCATCTGAAGGAGTAGGCTTCCATTTCCACCCCTCTCTAAAAGAATTTGGGCCAGATTGCCCATGATTAATTTCCCCATCCTGTACATTACAGTGAGTCAGAACAACATTCTCTCTGTCACTTCTATTTCACAAAATAATCAAGTATACTTTGAGCCAGAAGGATGTGCAGTAACACCTCTGTAACCCAGTGATGAGAGCACTTTTGGTAAAATGAAGTCACACTGAAAAACAATATTTACATTTAATGTATTTGAAATAAAGTACTAATTGGGGCAGGTTTATGGTACCATATATATTCTTATTGATGTAGTCTCACTTTATGCTCACTCTCAAGCTCACAAACATATGCTTTTTGGGGGGGGGATTAGGGGACTTATGAGCATGTTGTTTTTTCTGCCTAGACAGATATACCCAGACAGCTCCAATAAATTCAAGCCTTAAGCACCAAAACACTTTGTTCTAAATCCCTTTGCCACTGATTGATTTGAAATACAACTGAGAACTTTGTTGGAGGTTATTGTCTCCAGTTATTTGTCCTGTGAAATTAACTGAATTAAGTGTTGCCCTTGTTCAGTGTTGCTGCAGAGACAGGGCTGGAGCATTTTGCCAAAAACTAACTTGTACTTCAAGAGAGGAGTTTTTTCAGGATAAGTTTGGAACAAAACCTAGTATCAAATTTTATTATTTTTCTTATATGAAATGTGAAGAGAGATATCACTCAACCCAGTGAACAGTTGTGCAAGAGCAGCTTGCCAGGAAGAGGTGTGACCTCTTTGGGGAGAATTCCAGCATGGCCTGTGCAGCTCAAACTGTGCACAGTTATGCCACACAGTCTGCAAGTATCAGCCTCACCAGTTACCCATGGTGATGTCTGCAGGGCCTCATCTCTACTCCATGTTGAAAGTGGTCAGGAATCTTGGAGAAGAAATGACTGGTGATCTTTACTGTGTGGGAAAAATGATGCAGACAATCTGTGCTGAGCTACTTTGACCACTGAGCAAACTAGAGTGTCCCACTGACAGTGAAGAAGATGCTGTGTCTATCTAGAAGCCACCATTTTAGGATTCCAAATATTATCATGCCAGCAAATTCCAGGTTGACCTTTACTGCATGACTACATGTGATTTGTGCATTTTGCTATCTGTAAGGAAGGTGAGGATACATTGGTGTTAGACATGGCATCCTATTATTGTTAGTGTGCTTTGTCCCTCATGGTAGCAGTAAGGCAGATGGTAACAAACTGTAATTTCATGTGAAATTGTCAGATTTCAGCAGCGCTATCACCCTGTCTCTGGCAAAAGCAGCAGTTACGCAGCACTGGAATGAAGCACTGTGAGGTACCTTGAACAAATATCAGCACTCCAAACCCTGCAGGTTCCGAGCTCTTGTAAGTAAGCTGGGAGATATGCATGGGTGAGGTGATGAGAAGTATAGGAAATAGCACTGCCCTGCCCCAGAGCTAGAAATGGTGCAAGGCATAAATGCTTCCTGCTGACAGAAATGCTTGGGTCTGTTTTGTCCCTGTAATGTACCTACTTACAGAATCATTGGTTGGAGAAGACCCTTCAGATCATCGAGCCAACTGTTAACATTGCACTGCCAAGTCCACCACTGGAACACATCCCCAAGTGTCATTTGTTTGGTTTGAAATCAGACACATATTGAAAAGGACATATGGAACTGCTTCTACATAGGCTGCTACTCTTTACTCACAGCTTCCTGCAACATAATCAGAGGATTTTGACTGGTCAGGAATAATCTCTAAAGAACACATTTTCACCCTGGAAGAGACCCTGCCATGTCTGTGCTGCTGTCTTGGATTCATCTTCTTCTTCTCACATCATCCTGGTCCTTAAAATCTGTTTGCCATGGTGGAGGTACCGATATTCATTATCAGATCAGGCAGTAAAAAACAGTATAATTTACAAGTCTCAGACCTTGTTTGGTCTTAATCACGTCTTTTTGATGTGGGCAAAATCAGTAAGAATATCTAATTCTGTTTTTATGTTGGCATGAATAAGCTATTATGGGTTGTTCGTAATCCTTTTTTTTTTCTTCTATATAAAGCACTCCTACCCTGCTGTGCAAAACAGGGTCTTTATAGATTATACCAGTACGGGCAGTTATGGTCAACTTATTAAGGATTAATTTATGTCATCCTACATATCACCTCAGTTTTCAATACCAACTCTTTGCAAATGACAAAAATCAACACAATATTTAAAACAAAGATTTTAATATTATTAATTTTTGTTATTATTCTATTCCCTGTAAATTTCCAGATAAATGTAATTAAATATAAGTTTCCACAAGCTCATGAAAGGAAGGAATGTTTTAAAAATTGATTCATAAAGGAAGTTTTAATTAGAATTATGAAGGACAATGAAGGCAATGAACTTTGTCAGTAGGAATATGGCTCTTTCATAAATAGAACTTTGAAGAAGGTGGTTATTAGCATATTTCTATATTTTGCCCGGGAGCACTTCAGCCAGACTTATTCAAGTTTCATTAATATTTTAAAATTTGTGGCAAAAATGTAACTTTAATTATGGGGTTGGATTATTTGAAAATTAAAATACCGCCTTTAGCTGTACTAAAAGAGCACTCAAAAGAGACCTTGTGAGAATCTTATTTCTCCTTAAATCCCACAAGATGGAATCAATTTCTATTTTAATTAATAGCTTATTTGCCAGTCATTTACAATTCAGTGTGTAACCTTGACTGTTAGCACCTCTAAATACTCATTCCTCATGCTGGGTAAATTATTTTCCAGCATCAGGAAGAGGTCTCTTCTGCAGTGTCTTTTTTAAGGCAATGGTGGCTTTGGGAATTGATTCATGTGGCACATTTGGTAATATCAAGGAGATGCAGATATTAACATGGAAGACTAAAACCAGTGCAAGGATACCATGATGTGGATGGGCTGTCACCCTCAGCAGCAGCAGCAGCTTTCAGTTCTGTGCCTCCAATGCAGGTGGTGCAGGTGCATCCTTCCCTCATTTCTTCTTTAAACTAAACAGTGTCAAATGTTAATTGAAGGAAATCAGCCAGTTCTCCTCTCTACTTTCTTCTATCCCAGTCCCACACTTCCCCTTCCTTCCACATGTCTGCTGTGTCCTTCCACCCACAAGCAAGCAGACTCTGTAATCTCTCAGAGCAAGACCCAGCCCTTTATTTTATCTTCAGCTTTGTTACTGAGTTTGCTAACCTGCCTCATATTGGGAAATATGAGTACTCCTCAGGAACAATGTCTTTACAATTCCTTAACTTTCTGCCTCACCATTCAGAATAACTGTACACATTTCTAAACAAATATGTCATTTATTTACCACCTTTTTTGCCTGTATAACAAGTCTGTGCATTAAAAAAAATCCTACATTCAGCAGCAGTGTGGGCCTGGGTATACAGGTGGCTGAAAAATATAAAGGGATGTTTATTAGAGAATTGCTTTTTCCTAGGAAGCTCCCATTTCATCAGTCTTCCATGTTCTGATGTTCTGCATCCCATAATCCAAACTTCCTCTTTCCTTGAACCCACTGTTAAAACAGAGCACCACAGCCAAGGACTGGGGAAAATTCTGCATCCACAGCTGCTGCAGTGGAAGGCAAATCCACACAGCTACTGCTACAGCTACAGCAGCAAGAGGGTATGTGAGGATTTGAGTTGCTGCTTTGAAGGAATAGCACCTTTAAGGGAGTGCAGGATATACACATCAAAATACCGACCTGTTTATGTTATAAAACATAATTAGTTGCTTACAGAATGCGGGGCCCCAGCAGAGGAAGTTCAAGCAAGCAGTATAGAGTAAGCTTTGCAAAGAAGCTTTCAGGTTTGCAAAGTCTTATTGGCGCTTTCCAAAACGGCGTCGCCAACGTCAGCCAGGTAGGTGCCACTGCAAACACCACCAGGGTAAATACTGAAAGGTCAGCTCCCCTTTTGTGCCAGTTGTGTGTGCCTGTTCTTCAGCCTTTTCGCTCTGAACAGACCGATATCTGTGTGTGCAAATATTAAAACATACATTCTTACACTGGTGCCAGTGTCTGTTTCTCTTAAAGAAGCAGTATTCATATGTGCAAACAAGACAGTTACAGAGGGTATGGACTGCAATATTTACACACCACAGTCCCTTCTTGCCTTGAAAAAAGGGAAAAAGGGACAGGTCTTTACTGATGAGGAGAGCTTTAGGATCTTGGCATCTTTGCAGTAGTACCTGACCTATCTGAGGAAAAACTTTGTGAGCCATATGGTCTTTTGCAAATGATCCTCCAAAGGATGCTATAAAATTCAGTGCAGCCAAGTGGAATCAACATAACAACATTTACTCGAAGCCTGTTTCCTTTGGGAAAGAAATTTGATGTGGCTTTATTTTCATTAGTTTGTACTATTTGAGGGAGGAGGTGTGAAATGTTCAAACTGCAGTAGGACTCATGGTCTGGGTCTTGCAGGAGGCAGGGATTTGAAAGGCTTCCTCACATCATCCTTTTGGCACACATCAAATAGGATGCCAAAGTGACTGTGGCTGTCACAGCATGACCATGCTATGGAGGTGTGTAGCTGGCAATGTCACAGATGTTACCACCAGATCTGCAACTTCCCCACACGTGAGGACATGGCTAAAAAGGGCAAAGTTTGATTTCTTTATTTCCTCTGTGCAAATCATATTGACTCAGTAATGGAAGAAAAAAAGGAGTTATTCCTGACATATTGTTGATAGCAGTTAGCAAATCAAAATACTGCTGTGTTTGAGTGCTTTGCTATTGCTTGTCAGTCTTGTAATAGAATAGCACAAAATTTCTTGTCTCAGATCTGTTATTAGGAAAGTGACGTTTTAGCACTTTTGGGTTTATAATCTGCAAGAGGTGTACAGCAGTTTGGTTTTGGGTTTGTGCTGTTTTTAAGTCTCATAATAGGACTTTGAAAAATAGTAAAACAGTAAAATACTGCCACTTATGTGCAGAGTTGTCAGGGTGCATATTAAGGAGGTTTTCTTAAAAGGTTCTTATGCCTGGGGTAAATACTTCACAGAAAATTCTCAGAAGTTGAAAGTTTTTTTAGAAGATTGTGAAAACTGATCCTTGTGGTTTTGGTGAAAACTTGTGGATGACATTTTTTATATATTGTAGCCTTTTTCTCCTAAATATTTCATATCACATGAATTTACAATGGAATTACTATGTATGAATAATGCCATATCAAATACTCAAAATTATACAATCATAATAAAAAGCCACACAACATTAATGTGGTGACCCACTTGTCTCTGGGCAGATTTTAACTCTTCATGTTTTCTTACCTCAACCAGGTTTCCCTTCACAATCACTTCCTGACATCAGGACCACCCACTCATTGACATATGATAAGGTTTTGAAAAATGACTTGTCAGCAAGACTCAACATCTATACTTAACATATCATGATAAAAATAACTGAAATTTCTAAGGTTCCCAAAATATATATTAGAAAATATGTTCTGAGGGAGCTATATAATGCATTATTTCCAGATGTGTAATAAATATCATGCTTCTTTAAAAAATGCTAAGAAAGCAGTTTGTTCAACATTTAAGACAGTTTAAGGTAAAAAGGCACATAAAGTAAACAGCATTAAGTGCAGAAAGATGTTTTGGAATTGGCAATGTCTATAGGGATTTCTGATAGGAAACTAAAGCCCAAAGTCCTCCTAATTATAAAGCTTGTAATAAGTAGCTTAATTATACTGTATATATTTTCATGTGTAGAAGAGTTATTTAAAATATCGCAGTGAAAATATTTCTATTCTATTTCGCATTTCCCACAGCCAGCTGCTTATTCAACTTTCATACCCTTCCAGACTGCTCTCTTCAGTCCAGCACCTTTGCAAGTTCATAGAGATACCTCATTCCTGTACCCAGCCTTTTCTTCTGCATGAGATGCTACTTCCAAATCTCTTTGGGAACACTTGATTCTTTCTTGGACTGCAGGTATTCTTCAAACCGTGCTTTGGACCTCTGGTGGTTCAACATTTTCCCTTATCTCAGGGTACGTTTGGTAACACAGGCCAAGGCAAGCTGCACATTGCCTCCTGCAACTGCATCTCCTATGAAAGTGGAAAGTATCTAGTTGTCCTGAAGAACCCTCAGGAAGACCAGCTGCTGGTTCAGAACTTGTAGACAACCATCTACCCATGACAGAGCCTAAAATACGTCTAACCAGGACTGATACGTTTTGATACCTTTCCAGAGGGCTTGCATAAATAACTTATAAACAGTTACATACCATCTACAGAATACAAAGAGTCCACTAAGTTTTACTGGAATGTATTGATTGTTTTGTGTGTGCAACATTCAATACTATACCCTCTACTTTGGGCACTTTCTTTGTTCACATTCTGTATTTTTCTCCAGGTAGCACGTTTAAAATATTTCCCACTATTTGCTCACCACAATATTGTTCCAGCCAGTTCTTGCCTGCTAGAATGAATTTTCTGTCTCTTTCATTCTACAGTTTTGTTTTACAAGCTTGAAATCTTCCTTTTTGCCTTTCTTATTCTCACTTTTCATTCTTGTAACAGAGCAGGTATTTGTTTCTTTGTCTCTCTTACTTCAATTCCTCAACATTTTTTCCCCCTTCCCTTGACTTTATTTTTCATCTTCTCTCCATCTGTCTTTTCCTCATACTCCCCCAGCCTGACATGGTAGGTCAGGCTACACCACTGGATGAAACTCAGGAAGACATGCCTCCTTCTATAAATGCCAAATATAGCAATGACAGAAGACAGCTGGGCCCCGTTACACACATTTTTCAGAAAAAGTTTGATTATTAAATTTTTTTAATAATCAAATGATTTTTAATGATTATTAGAAGTGCCTGTATTTTCTTTCTCTCAATGTCTGCTTTCATCTTTACCCCTCAAGTAGCAATGCAGTACAATATCAGTTTAATATCACTGCTACAAAATATTTAATAGAGAGGAAGTAGAAGCTGCATCGCTTGTAGGGAGGGTATGGAGCTGAACCATCAACTGGGATGAAATGGCTCTCCTTGGATGAACTGGGATCATTATAATCTAATTATTAGACTAACACACACCCAAATTATTCACTGTAAAGGTACAACTGCCTTTCACTGAGCACGTGCTCTATATTTTATTGATTATAATTTTTAGAACCAAGAGAATTTTACACCCATCATTAACAAGGGAATGCATGACTAGAGCTACTCAACCTCCAACTAAACATAAAGAAATAGTTTAAGAGTAAGTTAAGAATGGGGAGAAGTTAGGGAAGACTCCACTGTTACTTCTGTGATCAGCTGATGGGCTGAACCTCTCTTCTCCCCCACTGGGATGTCTACTGGGTAAGAACCATATTCTATGCTGGCTAAATTATTACCTAGAGCTAACTTTATTGGTGATTAGAGCATGTCTTCATACTGCTTTGAATACATTTTTGCAGACAGATACTATCACCTTTTCAAACCTTTTAAAATTTTTAAATTTTCACACCTTAACCTGTCACACTTTTCTGCTAACAGGGTGTAAATAAATCAAGTGTGTTATTCCAGGCACAGTGAGTGTTCACGGCAGTCACCGGCAGTGGGTGACATACTCGACAAAGAGTGGAGACTCTGCAGGGGTGCCTCTTGTGCTGTGACCCTGAACATAATACTCAAACCACCCTCTGATCCAGCACTGGAGTGTGCCCATAATGGGACACAGACAGACTGGTCAGACACAAGGATCTCAGCTTTCCTGGGATGCTCACAGACCAAACAAACAAAAAGGATTTTAGGAAAATCCCACCCTCCCACCCCTCCCCTTCAGGTGACAGTCCCATCTCTTCAGTCTCCCACTTGGCTACAGGATATAATATGGATCCTGATTTCAATGTCCTTGATTGATTGATTAATTTATTGTTATTAAACATACTGTGGAATATCAGTGAGTGAAGAACTAGAGCAAGCATTTAACTTCTCTGTAAGGAACTTAAAATTGTAGTCTACCTTGTGTTTTTCATGTTTTCATTGTCTGAAAGTATCTTCAGTGATCATACACAAAGAGCAACAAACTGATATGCTTGTTACAATATTTATATTGTTTTTAGTTCAGGTATGCCATTTAATTGTAACCATTTCAAATCTGATTTGTCTTTGAAGAAGATCTTTAGATGTCTTACCAAAATCTGAAAACATGATTGATAAAAAATAAATTCTTTGGTAAGCATTTCAATCCACTAAAAGAAACATAAATGTGGCACAGGTAAATTGATGAGATTATGAAAACAGCCCATAATTAATTAAATTACATTATTTTTAGGCCATGTTCTCCTGGTGAGGAAAGCAATTTTAATGAACCTCATTTTTTCCCCATTAAAAGAAAATCTCTAATAATATTTTGTTAGTGAAATAATTCTCCATACTTAAAAGACTATCCTAGATCTCTGCAGATCTAATTTCAGATAGATGTTTGATTTTTTGGAATTAATGTACCAATCAGAAAACTATTAATAGAATCTGGACTTAACAATTTGCCAATTTTTAAGCAATTTAATGGAGAACTCTGATTTGCATCATCATCTTTTCATACCTAAAACAAAAAATATTATACTGGAGTAAAGGGTCAGGGCTGTACTATAGCTGGTAATTCTTTGTACTTGAAATTAAGTGAAACACTCTTGTCTCTGTCTGTCTCTTTTCCTTCCTGGACTGCTGAATACAACACCTCATTTGTATTTATTAGTTAGTGCTACTTTTCTGTCTTTTTATTCTGGCTTTCTGCCTTCCTTTATATGCCTTTTTAATTAAATCTTATTCTGTCCTTTGATTACTTATTAATGTTTTCATTGGCAAACATGGTTTTCACTCTCCTCACACAGCAGAGTCAATTTATTTCAATAACCTTATTTAGACCTAGTTATCAGCAATAACACAAATAATCCATTTGTTAATTATGTGAATTGAAGTGACAATTTCAGAACACATATTCCTAACACAAGGTCAAATGGCCATACCTGGAATGTGGCTTCTGCTTCATTAGCAAATGTGCTGACTATTAACGTGACAGCATCTGATAGAAATTATTTACAACCTCTTACTAGGAACACTTGAGGTAGGTAGCTAAGTAAGGATGGTTTTCCTCTGTATCCATTGTGAAGGAGACTTTGAACATCAAAGTTAATGATCCTGATTTTGGCCAGCCCTCTAAGGCAGCCTGCATTGACTGTACAGGAGTCCAGACTCCCAGTTTAGGATGCCTGAAGTCAGGAGGTGCAAATAACCTCTTCTCAGTGTCTCTGAAAATCGCCAGGTCTCATTTAACAAAGTATTGACAAAGACACTTTAACTGTATCTCTTCTTTTAGCTGTGTTCTCATGGATTCTGGTGATACTTCCAAACTTCTCTTATCTGTAAACCTCAATCCACATTTTGTACTGACTGCTACATATCTTGTAATTTTGTCTTCATTGAGTAATGGTTTGAAGAAAAGACTGTTGTTTTTTGTTCTTTGTCTTGGTTTCTCATCTTCTTTACCTTGCCAGTGGACTAATTCCTAGCACTTTCACTCCTACCATTATAAATAACAGTAGCTATTAACATCTACAATTTCCTTCAGAAGTTATTTAACAAATAAAATGTGAAAGCACCTCATTTTGTATACTTTCTTTGGTTTTCTGATAGCTTCTATATGCAGTGAGTAATTTAAGCAACATCATTTCTTCTTTTTGGTATTGACAAAGGCATAACTTACTTCTAGTTCTTCTTTATGCCATAATGAAGAAGAGTACAAGTAAGAGATTACTTGGCTTCAGTCATGTGGCCTAGTTAAGGTTACAGGAAATCTTAGTGGGTTATCATCTGTCACATGGCTGCTGATAAACTGTGATTCCAGTGGCTGCCAGGATCACCCTGACTTGCTGGGTAACATCAGTCAGAAATGAAGAACATACAAGATAATTTATGAGAATCTCTTGCTTACAGAGAGGCTGCAACAGAAGCATGAGGGACTCTGTGTGGAAGACATGGACACACTTCTGCCAAACAAACACTGAGCTCAAGTACCATCAGCAGCTTTACAGTTGTAATCCAATCCAAAACAGCCTGTAGAGTAAAGTGTAAAAGTAGCTCACACCAGTGAAAAGTTGCTGAGTAGTAAGTGAATGGGTATACAAAAGGATATTATTTGGAAAACAAACTATTTCTGTGCTTGTACAAAGGGAAACGTGAACTTTTTCAGAAAGGTTATTGGAGCTTTGAACTATCCTTTCCATCTGACTCAATGCTCTGTTTCAAGCTTCTCTTCTTCTGTAGCTTACTGGCTCTGGACTAATTATAGGTTAATACATTGAGGAGCAGTTAGACAGAATTGCCCTCTGTATACTGGATGTTACACACCAGCCCTTGGCTGCTGTCCCCACCGCAACATCAGGCTGCTTGTGTGAGTGGGAAAATAGACACACAGGACACTGAGGACAAACAGGCATCACCACGGCAGCCACAGCCCCACGGTGGCACAACCACAAAACTAGCATTCATAAAATAAGGAACTATGTACAAAAAGCTGCCTACGCAGAAGAAATAGACTTTTCAGATGCTGGAGTTGTTAAATATAAGTGAGAGCACATTTTCACCCTAGTTCTACAGGAGTTAGCAGTGATATCTCTGCAGCTAAAATACTGTGATAACATGACATTTTATGGCCTACAGCATCAGAGGACGACCCCATTGACATCCACTCCAAAACAGATGTAGAAAACTGAATATTAAGAAGACATGTTGGATTTAATTGCTCTATCTGAGGAAAAACAAAGTTTCCCAGAGAAGCAGCTGCACTTATTGATTCTATAGTGTTCTCACTTTCCCAGGGGTTCCTACGCATAAGACTGAACATTCTGGGTCATGAATCTGTTACAACTTCATGAACACAGGGACCTACAAGTCCCTTGGCTGTGTATAATGCCAGGCATGCTTTAGCATCACATTGTCTCTTACCCTGAGGCACCATCTCTGGGGAAGGATTAGGGGCGGGTGACTGACCCATCCAGGCAGCTCTGCAATGGGATATGCTACTGTGGATGAGAGAAGAATTGGAGGTACAGTATCCAATGTAGAATGAATGTCATAGAAGATAAACATCAGAAGAAAATCAGACAGGTGTTTCTCACAGAGAAATTCAGTGCTCTTACATTATTTTGTCCATTGTTGCAGCATCATGTTCTTTACAAGAAGGTAATATAAGATACATTTTTAAACAAAGCCATTAATTTTTCAGTGTAACTTTTTTCTCATGCCCAAAACATGTTGTATATTCATCATGTAAGCAAATAAGATATCTTTGTGCCTTTTTTCTTCCTAATATATCTATACCTATATCTATATTATCTCTATCTCTATATCTATATCTATATATATTTCTATCTATATATATCTATTGATATCTCCATCTATAGCTATATGTATCTATATCTATCTATCTATCTATCTATCTATCTATCTATCTACATATATATATATATATCCATGGAGAAGACTTCTGACATAGGAATAGAGCAATAAGCCTTTGATAAACAGCCTACTAACTTGATAAAGGTTTTGATCCTTTTTTCTAGTCTTCTGTTGTTTTAAGTTTTGGTTACAAAATTCATCTCTTGCTAAGAACATTTTCCTGTATTATTTTGGTGTCTTGGTTACTTAGTCTGTAAATACACAAAACATTTAACCTGAGATTTAAAAGCTGTTGTGTGGGTATGACAGGAATATGGAGGGTAGTGAAGTAAAAATACATATACAGAGATTAAATTTTACTTGTGTACATCAACATCTGTAACTGAGAAAACACAAAGTACAGTGTTAAACTTCTGGATTTTGCAAGGGGAAAGTGCATTGCACCAAAATATTATTTCCATTTATTAATTTCTTAATGAAACTGCAAATGCAAATACAGAATTGCATCAGTTTTGAAAGGACTTTAAATGTTCCTTTAGCAGAACTATCGACCAATAGATTTACTGTTATTTCTTAACCAAATTTCCTTACTTGCTGATACAGCTAGGACTTTTTAAGCTTAGTACAAACTAGTCACTTTTTAATATTTTCTTGCTTTGATAAAGACATGCCTCTCTCTGATTTATATATTTTCTTCTCAACTGGTACAGTGTTTGCTCAGACTGAACTTGTATATATGTAATTTCTTTGTAATCAGAAGGAAATGGCACACTCCACCCTGGATAATCATCATCATCATCATCAAAAAAATTTGACACCACCAGACAAGTGTTGTTTTGGGCTCAAAAAGAGAGTATAAAAATTCATGAAAATAATATCAAAAGAGAACAAACACAAATGCATCTCTCATTCCTGAAGAACCCCACGAGACACAGATGGCCAAAACCTGGAAAATTGTATTGAGGAGTATATACAGGTGCCTTGCCCTTTTGTTCCTCCTGAAGCACTCAAGCTGGCTATTTACAGAGAGGCAGTAATGAAGTAGATCTCTCTGTTCTTTATGTTCTGTATAGTATGCAATGAAGTTTAGACACCTAAGATGTAGGAGAAAAAAAAAGAGAAAGTAATTGTACCATAAAAATATAATGCGATGCTAATTTCTGAAAAGCACTCCAGGAATCATACAACAAGGCAATGAGCCATATGGCACTCACTGTTTGAGATTAAAACCCACCCCCTGAAATGCTAAAAGCTAATCATGTAGATTATTTGCTGTTGGCTCTTGATGGTGATTTGGCATTTGACCAATGAGTAATTCACAGATCAGGAGGGAGGTTTGCTTCCTGATTAAATGGATAACAAACATTTTAAACAGATGCTCAACACGAATGCAAACCAATAATAATGTACTTCCACTGTGAACTTTTGAAATTTATGGATAATTTCACAGATACTGCATAGCAGCCAAAATGGTTTCTGGCAATAACTGATTAGATAACATAGATAAACACCCATTCTCGTTTTATGTGTAAGGGTATACATATATCCCTTTCATTGTCAGGGTCCTCGTTAGGCCCTTGCCTCTCTGGTGTGGCCTGATAATGTGTAGCAAAACCCATAGGTATAAATTTAGCACCTGAGTTACTTTCACTATTTTCCCTGAAAAAAGACATGAGTTTTACAGACAATGTTTCCATCTTGTCCTCCACAGAGTACCATGTATTATCTGTAAAAGTTCTTAAAGAAATCATGCCTGAATGGAGATAGTTAATATACCTCTTACAGCAACAGCATTTTAGGTCTTGTCTTGCCTTGGGCAAGATTGTCCCTGAGATTTCGGTGTGGCTCATGAGCTTGTAGCTGACAATTCAAACTGCTTAATCTATGATTTTTATTTATTTTTTTTTTCCATATTAAATCTCAGATTTTTTCACATAATTGGTATTTCTCTCTTACATAATCAGACCTGACCACATAATTACTAAAATTCAGTAAGACCTTACTAAGCTTACTAAAGCCTTACTAAAATGGGAATGATGCAGATTATATGGGTTAATATGAGCATTGTTACAGAAGCTAAGATATATAAGTAATTTGGCAATTCAGTGATATGTTAATGTTGGAAAAAAAAATCAGGATCAGTGATAGTGGAAGGGACAATCAAATAATCAGAGCTGCAGATTACAGACATTCAAATATAAAGTCCTGAAACATTTTCTCCAAAACTGAAAATAGAAAATTATTTTTATATGAAAGAATAAGCTCTGAAAAGACAAGCACTTACAGTAATTACTATTTTAGAAAGAGATTGCCTAGATGTGTATAAATTATTTCACAATGAAAGCGTATAGGAACATCTAAGTTTTTTTTCTCATTTTTACATTTAAAAGAGGAGAAAAATGTATTTGCAGGCAGTTTTTCATCACTGACAGAAGCCAAATATGTAGGAAAGGAAATCAGTTAAACAATACTCAAGTAAAGGCAATACTGTTTCCTTCTAGCATAGTCAAATTAATTCACAAGGTGTTCTAAACCTAAAACATCGCCTGAATCAGGCCATTAAAAATAAATCTGGAAGATGCTGGACTCCTACTTATTCTATTAAATTTAAAACTATGATTTTAAAAAGCATGGGAAGAGCATTAATGCAGGATGAATGAACTACTGAAGTAGTTTCAAAACGGACATTTAACTAAGATTGACTGCAATTAAAAAAAAAAGGACATAAATTCCCATTGGAGGAAAAAACAAGATAAAATGGATAGCAATATAGTTATTACACAGACACTGAGAAGATAATTTTAAATTTTAAAAAAGGGTGGGAAAGTTGTGATGAACTATTAAGGAATTCAACCAAGAAAATTCAGAAAGTATTCCAAATAATTTATGGGAATGCAAAAGAAAAAAAGATTTTACGACAAGTACATGATATGACAATAACACGAGCCAGTGTGCCCTTGTGGCCAAGAAGGCCAATGATGTCCTGGACTGCATTAGGAGTGTTGCCAGCAGGTGGAGGAAGGTAATCCTGCCCCTCTACTTGGCCCTGGTGAGGCCACACCTGAAGTGATGGGTCCAGTTCTGGACCCCTGATACAAGAGAAACACAGACATACTGGAGAGAATCCAGTGAAGGGTCATTAAGATCATTAAGGGACTGGAGCATCTCTCCTATGAGAAAGTGCAGAGAATTGTGACTCTTGAGCCTGGAAAATTCTCCAGGAGATTTTTATAAATGTCTATGAATACATGAAATGAGGAGGCAGAGAGGAGAGATCCAGGCTCTTTTCAGTGGTGCCCATGACCAAAGAAAATGGACAGAAATTGAACTCAGGAAGTTCCCTCTGAACAAGAGGAAACATCTTTTCACTGTGAATATGACTGAGCACTGGCAGAAGTGGTCGAGGTGAGTTGTGGAGCCTTCCCTCTTAGAGATATGCAAAAGCCTTCTGGACATGGTCCTGGGCCACTGTCTCCAAGTGGCTCTGCTTGCAGCAGGGAGGTTGTATCAAGTTCCTTCTGTCCTGGGAGATTTTTGGATTTTGAGTAAAGAAAGGCATTCCATAAAGGAAAGGAAAGAATCGTGAACAAGTAGGAGGTGTACACCAAACAAGAGATATTACCCTCCTGAGCACTTGAATAATGGGACTTCTGGTATCAAAAAGGGAACTTTTTATCAAAAGATCTTTAAAAGAGGTAGGATACATTTGGAAGACACTTACATGAGATCAGTCTTAGGTTTAGTTCACAGCTGAAGGAAGGAAGATCAGATGATTGGGGTACTTAAGAGTGAGAGGCAGCTGAGGAATATGTGTCCTAAAATTAATAACAAGAACAATGCATTGACCAAGAGTATTATATTTTACACAACCAGAAAAAAAAGAAGCCAAAAGTTAACAACAAAATCTTGAAATATTTATATAACAATAAGCTCTAGCAATAAATATTACACTCAAAATAATCACACATCAGATAAAACTAGATATGATAGAAATCACACAAATCTGTGTGGCATACTTGCCTAAATGCCTTATCCCATGTAATGTAGAGGACTTCTTATTTGCAATTTCTGTGGCTGGCTTTTGACTTCCAGCTCTGCAGTCGCTCAGGTTGCCCTGTCTTTGCTATTTTCCAGAGCTTCTCTGACAGTATTTTCCCCTTGCTCTGGCTCAGTTGCACCTGCAATCTTACACCTGCAGGTTTTGTAGCTATTGTTAGTGCAGGCTGCAAATGCATCTCAACATCCTTCATGCACCAAATGGACTCTCACGACTCTCAGGAAGGTCTGTCCAAACATAACCATCATGAATGCTGCCAATGACTCGTGCCCATGTGGGACTCTGCTGGACTGAGAGGTGAAGGAAATGGGTGAGAAACCCCAGAGATCTTGTCTGTGAAGGCTGTGAGGATCTTGCAGGCAAGTAAAAGATTGAAGAAGAATCATGAAACCTGAAAGGCGCATATTAAGATTAATCATGTGGCAGAGAGGTCAGTGAAGAAGCCTCTTCCTAGAAAGCCAAGAAATACTGAGATGAATTGAGGATTTTTGAAAGCAAAACTAAGTTGTGTCTTTAAAGAAAACAACAGCAACAAAAAATAGTTGGAACAGATAACAGATTTCCTAGACATGTATCTGTGTGGGAAAAGAGGTCAAGGAATAAAGAATCACTATGCCATGCTGTGATGACTAGGTACAGTTTAAAGATAATCAAAATATAGTCTCAGACTAGATTAATATTTTGCTTCCCTTCTCAGTAAGAATAATTATACTGAGCATAAGGCCAAAGACAGGATGGAAAATGGGAAATGAGAGCATTGAAACAAATAGGACTTTGACCAAAGTATAATCAAACTTTAGGACAGCCTGCTGTGTTGCAGTGTGCTTTATAAGAAACCAGTATTTGAGATGGATAAGGAAGAGATTAGAACAAAACTTGAACGACCTTGAGGACCCAAGTATTACAGATGGGAAGGAATTCAAGATTGTGAAGTACAGGGTCATGCACTTGGAGACTAAATCCAGGAATCTCTGCTATAAATTTGGGAGCTAATCATTGAGAATGACAGAAGAGGAGGAAAACCTGTGTATGCTGATCCATCAGATGTGATGTGTCTGTGAAAAAGGCAAAGAGGGATATATCCACATAGAAGGAGTGAAAGAATAGTGCCTTTTTATGAATCATTGGTAGGGCTCCATGTGTGACAGTAGCTGTCCATGTCTAGGGAAGCAGGATTCAGAATGGGACAAAGGCACAGAAGCTCTGTTAGGAAGACCACAAGAATAAAGTCCTTTTGTATGGTAAGTGACAGCAACCATAGTTTTTTAACACATCAAAGGTTGAGACAGTCTGTCTAAAAATATCTTTAAGGTGTTTTTTTTCATCATATCAGGAAGATAATACAGCTATTTAAACTAAAGGACAGAGGTGGAGCAAGACAAAGTTATAAATTAACTATGACAGTACTAAGGCTGCAAATCAAAAGAATATTTTTAACCACAAACATTAGAGAATAAAGTAAATATTTAGTAGAAGTTCTTGGGAAAAATATATTTAGTCAGACTTTCTGCAATTTATGAAAGGAATTATATGAACTTTCATTATTCTGGGCTTTTGCAGTCCATCATCTTGGAGGTTCTTTCAGTCTCTTTTAGGTAAGATCCAGACTATTTAAGCAAAGGGTAAAACTACTGTTCATCCTCACTGCCTTCTGTAAGAGATCATAGGGAATCATGGTATCAGTGAAGTCCTGTCAGAACAGATCTGAGTGTACAAATATTTTGCAAATTGTGCTGATTAGTTATTTCTCAATAAGCTCTTGTGGGATGAGGACAGCAGCACAATCTGAAGAGAAAGAGTAAATGTAGCAAATGCCTCAAACTGTATCTATCGATAACACCTGGACATCTTTCCCCCAAAGCAGAGAGCTTTGTCTATACTTTTAGAAAAAGTGTGTGTTAACAGTGCTGAGCTATGGCTCGCAAAGGAAATGTATCAGGCACAGAAGTAGCTCTGTTAGCAAGTTGTGCAGATTTCAAAGGTTCTGCCACAGTTTTTCTTCAATCCAAAGTTGTTATAAGTTATTCCTCTATCTGTGTGTCTGTGTATCTATCACAAGGATATTCTTCTGTCCTGGTTGCCACATGCCCAAGACTCTGGTAAATGCTCAGTGGCATCCTAAAGAAATTGTCCTTGTCAGTGGATAGATAATAGCTGAGGAGGTATGGAGGATGAGGACTTTACACAATCACATGTATGCACATGCAACACACACAAACATTTACACACAGCCCAGACAGCACCTGTATATATCACCTGCCTGAACAGTTTGAGTGCTAGAAACATGTCCTTTGTTCCTCAGATAGCAATGAGTCATATAGCTCATTGGATCGAGAAGAAAACATGAAAAAACATAGGAAACCAAGTAAAATATACTAGGAGACCAAATTAAAAAACGTTTCTACTGCTTTGTTTTAACCCTAACAGAAAACAGACCTCCTCATTTGTGATCCTTATGGGACCCTTCCAATTTGAAAGATTATACAATCACACGATTCTGTGAGCTATACATACCTTTAATTTATCTAAAATCTGTACATTATTTCAAAGTATTCAAATTTTATTTGTACAGAAAAATATATTTTGTGCTTTTCATATTAGAAAAATACAACACCTAGCCCATTCCCTTGGCAGACCTGTTTCCTGTGCCAATCTTTGTCCCAGCTGCCAGAATTGTGGTGGGGAAAGGTATAATAAACTTCCATTCAGGCTGGGCTGATTAAAAGGCATCTTATCTAAATGAGTGCAATTGCAGCTTTATTTTAAACTCTCTCCTGATCCCATGCCTGAATGCTGTTCTATTTGGCTTGGTTACACAGACTTTTATGGCAAAAATTAACATTCAAAGAGCTGGCCTGTCAGAGAATTTAGGCATTTTTCTAATTTTAGGAAGTGACTTCAGTGGGACATCTCTAGTTAGGCCTGTGTGTATCCGTAATCAAAGCCAAGGTGTCTGTGAGTGTGGATCTTGCCTCTTTTCTATGTCTGCCCAAACCTGTCCTGCTGAGTTCAAAGACAGATTAAACATTCCTTATCTTTTGTAAATTCCTTTAGGTCACCTTATTCCTCCACATCTATCACAAGTTCTTTTTGATTTTTAAGATAAGTTTTTGGCAAAGACATTCTTCCTGAAGAGGAATCCCTGGACCAACCAGCAATGTGCCTTTTCAAAATGATGGCTGATTTTAATAAATAAGACACAAAATATATCTGTGTGTTTACAGAATCATATAATATATCCAGATGGAAGGGATCCATTATGAAATTCATTTTAATATATTTGAAATATTAAATATTATATCAACTATTTAATATAAGTGAATAAATAATATAGTATGATAAAATTATCAGGAACCTGGCAACCAAGTGATAACAAAGAACTGCAAGTAGCAATCAGCTCTCCCAGGTCAGATCTCAATGATTAGATTTTTAAGTTAAAAATGGATTGGTGTGTAGAGTATTTCCTGAGGATAACAGGTTTTCTGAGAGAAGAGGGAACAGGAAGCAAAGACACTTTGCTTTTAACAAGTGCCTTTGACAGTTTTTAACACTTGCCATCTCAAAATACACTGAGAAGGATAATGTAACTTATTCTTTTGTGGTGCCTTTTTCCAAATTTCAGTTATTCTCCTACAGCACAAATAACACCTTTCCAAACTAATTCATTAACTGACATTATTTGCTCTGTACTCGACTTTTTTTTTTTTGCGTGATGTTCTTGGCCTTTTATTCACCCACCATCATCTGGTTTAGAACTCCACTTTCTGGTTTCTAATTTTGCCTCCTCCACTTTCTGGTGTTGCTGCATCTGGAAAAAGCCCAGGAAGAGGTTGTGAAGGGTGAGCACCCAGTGCTATATTTCTACTTGGCAGAAGCTACAACCCCTCCTGCCTTGGGCTGTTGTGATGGCAGAAGGCAATGGTGCATGAGGAGCATTTAGCACAGTCTTGACCCTGCTAGCAAGGTGTAAATCAATTAGCTGTTGAGCTAGCAGCCTAAGGCTGTAGAATGAGGGAGAAGAAAATTACTGTTATCCTGATTTGGATCTTAGGATGCTGTTTTGGTTTGATTTGTTGGCCGGGGAGGCGTGCTTCTTTGTCGTTTGTTTGCTTGTTGGTTTAGTTTCAGTTCAGCTTGGTTTGGGTTTTGATTGTTGATATTTTTTTTTATTTCACCCACAGGAAAAGCTCTCCTGGGCAGCAAGCTAGCAATTTTCAGTCCTAGTTAATAGTATCAATGCATCTGATATGTAAATGTTTCTAAATGAGAGGCTAATTCTGCGCAGCACCAAATTCCTTCATCTGCTGACAATTAAGACAGATAGTTCAAAACCTTAGAGGTCTCATTTTATGAAAGTATGAGTTATTTCTTCTGCACTGATTAATTAAGATTCACAGAGGATTTACATTCTGAACACTCACACTTTTTGAAGTACTCCCTATGCTGGGTAATGACTATTTTCCTGGGTAAACTTTGCCAAGACTGGGAACATAATAAAGAATTTAGGGCTCTAAAAGGCAGCATTTACTCATATGAATTATGCTATTTTACGGCAAAAGTTTCAGACTTCTGCTCACATGAGTAAGAATTGCAATTCATCCATCATTAGGAAAGCCATCAATAAATAAATGTTTAAATATAAATACGTGGTCACATCCTTGATTCTGCATTTTAAAGTGTGCTAATAATTTAGCCTGCCAATAAATGTTTTTAATGAAACCCTTCAGACTAGTGTTGGAATAATTTTGCTTGATACAAGTGGAAAAATTGTGCATATTAACCTGATGGGAGGGTGGGTCACTTGAGGCAATGTGCTTGCATGTGTGTTTGAGAAGCTCTTCACATAAGAGACAAATATTCAATAACAGAAAAATACAAATATAACTTACAACATTAAAAAAATCAAGCAAGGAAAGATATTTAAAAGATTCGCAATTATGATCATCTTGCTGTTTTTACACATTTCTTTTGTGTGAAGTGTGCTGCTTGTTGAAGAACAGAGTCTGTATGTGATGAAATTTAAAATGTTTTTGCATTTAATTCCCAGGTATCTTGTGAAACATATTCAAATGCAATGCAAAACTCTCATTATTTTCCTCTTGCCATTAAATTTTAGAATGATGTTGCCTTTATTCATATGAGGGCAATTTTTCTTCTCCACAAAAGAATTTTGCACAAGAAACTTGCCAAGACAAGATGGCTTTTTGTTATGTTTAGCATGACCTCATAAACTGGATTGTAAAACAGTTAGAGAGTTGTCTACAGAAAACCATGAAGCCTCTGCTCCACTAATTTCAGCTTTGCCTTCCAGGCCTCCCACCCTTCAAAACTGCTATTTGCTGCAAACATTTCTTCAGGATATAATCAAAAATTAATTCACAAATTATTTTCTTCACCTGCATAAAGATTTCCTGTTTCTCTCACTTATGTGTTCATGCTCTTAGACACAAAGAAAACTGTGGCAAGTGCCACATTTCTGAAAGAAATTCCAATTCCTGCCTCAGCTGTTAAATAGGATGGGTTTTAAAACGCAGGCAAGGAATGTGAAATGCTACAAGTCCGTGGGTAGATTGCTCCCTCTCCCGACAGACTTCCATATTGCAGAACAGTCTTTTAACCAGCTGAAATTTAGGCAAATTTAATACATCTGGTTTACTCTTGCTTTTTACTTTCGATCACTTCTTATTAAAAATTCATAGCACTTAAAAAGTATTTTGTAATAAAATCCGATCTCTATTACTGCACTTTGCTGGGTACAATAAGGAAAAGAGCATTGCTTAACATATTTACTAAACACATCAGATGATATTTCTCAAGGCCTGCCTACAACTAAGCATGCCATTTTTTGTGGAGAAGGTTCTGAAGCAGAAATGTCACACAAGACTTTTTACTTCCTTCTACAGAGAAGACGAAAAGAAGCTTATCTAGGATCTACAGACACTGGGATATCACTTTACAAGGACATCTATTATGTGCTCCATTTCATAATTTCAACCAACCCGAGGTCACACTTCATTCTCAGAGTTTGCTATGCCCTGTTTCTAATCAAATCTGAGGCTTCCCTTTGCCTTACATATGATCTAAAACTAGTCAGAAACCTCTAGTTCTGCAGAACTTCCAGAAAAAATGCACTAGTAGCAAAAAAGACAAACTGTATTTTCAGTGTAGCCAGATTTTACTATGAAGCTCAAAAGATACAAATTTCTTTGCCCTGAGAGCTGAAAAACTAGGAGTAAAAGCTATCTATAGTCAATTTTTAAGTTAATACCATGTGTGAGGGTTTGATTTATGAGGGTTTTACTTGCTTTCTAAAATTTAGAACTGATATTATTATCTGAAATCTTTTACTTCCTATAGAGTAAGGCTAGATATTTTTAGCTAGCTTTGAAAATAATTAAAATAATCCCAAAAATCTCAACATAACCCAAAAATATAAAATACCATAAATCAGACTCATTCATTCATTTTTCCCCTTTAGAATCATGGGGCCTAGAGATGAGATTTCTCTCCTGCCAGAACCTGATGTTGATGACTGGCTGAGCACTATGCTGACCCCATACTTTCCCCAAGATCAGGGGGAAATGTCTGCTAATGTTATAGGGGCAATGTTTTTGTGAGAAATGGATATTAATATATTTTTCCTTATGGTTAAATATGTCCTGAGGAGACCATTTCTCTTCCTATTTCAAGTTTGGTCATCACAGTTCCTGTGGCTGATCAGTTCTCCTGGGTGTAGAAGAACAGCTCAAATCTATGTGCAAACCTCTCAGTTTAGGAGATAGGCAGGAATCTGCATTTAAAATATACAACCAAATTATGTTAAGAAAAAAATTACGTGGCTGCCATCCAGAAATTTGATGGATATTTTACTCCCAAGAAAATAATGCACCTAAATGGTTTGAAATCCACAATACTTTATGAAACTTGGAAGAAACAGAGGAAATTTTTTTCAAAAGCTCTTGAACGAATCATCTATCTTTGACTAAAGCTCAGACACTTTGGTCAATTCCATTGTAAGAGATCAGAAAGTTATTAGAGTCAGGGATTCAAAGATAAGCAAAAACCTGTTGGAAGGTATAAATTTGGCTTTGGGGAAGGATCTGTCAAGATGTACATATCTCTTTAGACAGGATGAAAGACAACATGAGGGAAATCAAAAAATGAAAAAACCAGGAGGTGGTCACACCAAACAGGCTAACAGGAAAGAAAACTTGAACAGGAAATGATACAGGAAAGGACTTAGAGTAAACTAGAGGGAGAAAGATATTGCAAAGCACATATTATTATGAGATAACAACACAAGGAAAACCTGATATCCAGCAACTTCCAATCTTAGCAACAACTGAGAAGTGCTTCTCAGAAGATGCAGATTTTGAGTCACTTATTGAAAATTCTTGTTCAGTTATGATTTATGTAAGTAAATAAAAGTTCCAATACTGGGTAATTCTCTGTCAAAAAAAGAGAAAAAAATAGCCTAGAAAGATAAAGAATTGCACACAGCACTCAGACAAGTAGAACTACTGTAATACCAAGTTCTATTGCAACTTGTTGAAGGTCTTTTTATGAAAACTAACCACCACAAAATGGAATGTTCAAAATTAAATAGATTCTTGTTGAGAGTAAAACTGGGTTTTTTGTAATGAAACCTCTCTTTCCAGGGTATTATAGGCAACAATCCAGTGAGAAACATTGCAGAACTGAAATTTAAGTCCACACAATAGTGGCACTTTTTGCCAGGAGCAAAGAGAGCTCAAATCCCATGGGCTTCTATGGAAATTCTGAGCATCATCTTAATTAAAAAAAAAAAAAAAAAAAAAAAAAAAACAAAAAAAAAAACCCCAAAAAACCAAAAAGAGACAAAGAAACAAAAAAATCACCACTGGCATCCTCAAATCCCTTTCCCCCCACCTGACAAAAGTCTTGCTCAAGGGAAAGATTTGCATTTGATATAAAATATCTCACAAGTGCATCAGTGTTAAGAACTTTGAAAACTAGATTAAATGCTTAAACCAAAAGAACTTCTGATAAACATGCCTTTTTTAAAAGCACCTAATCCAGTTTTGGGTGGGACAGTTAGAATAAGATTAATTTTGGTTCTGTGTACTTAAGGGTTTTTTTTTTCTTTCATTCTCATTGGCCCTCTGAGCCAAAACCAGATTTTTTGTCTTCTATAATTAAATTTAAATAGATTAAGATAAATACTTTATTTATACTTGTGCAGGTTGCTTTAAATAATTGGCATAAAACTGAACAGAAGTAGTCATACTACTTCAGAGGAAGTGATGAAATTTCACTCTGTATTGGTACTAAAGGTCCCCTGGGCAGACTGTCAATAGCTTAATAGCATTAGGACAGTGAGCACTAGAAAGTAGGAGGGTTGAAGTACATTAAAATGAAAATTTAGCATCTGACAGACACAGTAAAATCTGTTCCACTGGGTTTTTAATATACTAATACATTTAGGATACCTTTCTTACAGGTTTTTGAAATAGAAACATGATTTCCTTCCTTCCTTCCTTCCTTCCTTCCTTCCTTCCTTCCTTCCTTCCTTCCTTCCTTCCTTCCTTCCTTCCTTCCTTCCTTCCTTCCTTCCTTCCTTCCTTCCTTCCTTCCTTCCTTCCTTCCTTCCTTCCTTCCTTCCTTCCTTCCTTCCTTCCTTCCTTCCTTCCTTCCTTCCTTCCTTCCTTCCTTCCTTCCTTCCTTCCTTCCTTCCTTCCTTCCTTCCTTCCTTCCTTCCTTCCTTCCTTCCTTCCTTCCTTCCTTCCTTCCTCCCTCCCTCCCTCCCTCCCTCCCTTCCCTCCTTCCCTCCTTCCCTCCTTCCCTCCTTCCCTCCTTCCCTCCTTCCCTCCTCCCCTCCTCCCCTCCTTCCTTCCCTTCTTCCTTCCTCTGCAAATATTATCACAGCTGTAACTAGTACTGCATAAAAATAGGCACTTTCCTTTTTAAGGAACAGATTTGTTCTATTTGCATAGGCATTTAGAAAACCATATCAACCTCTGCATGAAATACAGTAGAAAATTGTCTCAAATGTTCCTGGACTGTACATGAAAAGTTTCAAAATCAGTGAGTGTCTGTCATGAAAAATAACTAAATTATTTCTCAACTTTATTAGTGTAATGAACAATTAGTTGCTTTCATGTTGTTACATAAACAGCAGTTTGAGCTTTGTGTGGATTACCGGTATTCCTATGCAATGTTGAATTTCCCACTCTTGATTTCTGGATTGTTTTTCAAAGTTTTTTCAGGCACAGTCTGTTGCAGCTCCTGATCTTCTAGTCTCAAACAGCTTATTTTACTTCTGAGTATATATTACATGTCACTGCAGTGAGGTCCACAGCAGAGCACCTGCCTCTGCTACTGTGAGTGCACCAGATTTGTCCCATGCTGCTCTCAGTCATCCAAATCATGGTTCTGACCACTCTTGCTCCTAGGTCTCAGCACTTAAGTACCATTCATCAAGGTGAAGAAGTAATATGTATTAGGAAATCTTTATGGTCCATGTCCCAAGTCTACTCCCTGGTGTTTTTCCACCTTTTTTTTTTTTTTTCTCCATGGCAAATTGGCTGTGCCATTTCTTCACATGCTTAAACCCATACAAATCTCCCCTTCCTCATCTAATATCCAAACCAACTGTCATTGGAATTCGTTCTCACTCTTACACTTGGAGAAACATCAGTACTTTCTTCTCAATTAAATTTTGTCACATTTCTGAGTAAGAAACCTCTAATCACTGAAAATAAACAGCGCCTTTTACTCTAAATAATTCCTTATCCACAAAGGAAAAGACCAGTGGATTTCTCTAATGGCAACATTGAGCACATGTGAAGGTCACATATATAAATTAAAAAGTTGCTGTAGGTTCAAAAACCTCATGGAACAGAGGTTCCAGACTTTGAAAAACAAGAAAAATCAATTTTGCAGAGAATAATATATTCTGTACTATATATCCTCACTTATTCTATTTAGGCTGCTTACAAAAGGCTCCTGATGTAGGTGTAAACTATGTTCATTCTCACGCTGTTTTTTGTATGTTCTTCCTTGAACAGATGATCATAATACAGCCAAGCCTGCCTGCCTAGTTGCCATGTGACCAGAAGTCTATCATTGTTTATTTTATTGGTCAGCTTTACTGCATGAAATTACCCTTTGCTTTGTTTCTGTCTTGGTTTAATTTAAGTTATTATTAAGGGAGAACTGTTTTCAGCAAAACATCTAGATATTTTAACAGCATCAGTGTTGGCATTGAAGTGTAGACAAACGATAAGGAAGGTGTCTGCCCTATAATGAAAAATTTGATTCCTTAAGAACTCAGTTTACCCTTTTAGGCTCAAACTAAAAAGTGCTTAGATTTCATTCTGATGAGCCACGGAAACTGCTGTTTGTAAAGGGTAGAAAAGTCAGGAGCCTGTAGAATAATTACCTGCAAGCTCTTTTTAACTTCCCTGTTAATGCAGTTGTCTATTCTTCCCTGCTCTATGAAAGGATATGACTGAAGTGTGAACTTAGCTAAATCCTGAAAAATCCCAAGAGTTATAAAAAGGATAGATATAAATCAGCTGTTGACTGCCTGGGTGAGTTCTGAGGGAGGAGGAGCATTAAATGAAGTCATCTAGCTGCAGCTGCTTGTATTGAGAAATGTACATTCATTTACTGGCCGCTTAACATAGTTTTGTGACTTCTGTGTTTCAACCTCCAGGTTATCCATACCTGAGGTAGCTGTTTAACATTATCTACATCTGTAGTAGAGTAGATATGGCTCAAGAATTGATTTTATTATCCCAAAGTCTGTTAAAAAATAGTTAGGCCTATGACAAAACCAACAGAAAATACATTTATATTAAGGGAGAGGTTATCTTTCCTTACAGATGGGGGCTTATGCACATAAGCCCTTATTTTTTTATGTGGCCATTAGGTTTATTTCAAATATGGTACCAGCCTTACCTACTCCATTAATATGATATTCATCCTGATCTAGAACACCCAGATGCAGTCTTAAATTTTTAAGTAAACACTTTAATTCAACAAAGACTAAGCATATACATGGCAGTTCAGTGCTTTCCTTCTTAAAAGACAGAATATAAAACATCATAAAACACCTCTGAGCCATTTACTCAATCCAGAAGAAATTCTGAAGGAAGCAAAAGGAAACCTGCCTTTAGAAACTGTGCTGGTCATGTTCCAGCCTCCAGCACATGTAAATAGAAATAACCTAACTGTCAGGAGAACACAGGCAGTGAGGCTGTTATGTTTAATCCTTTTGAATAAGCCATTTAAAGAGGGCCAAAGTATCATAAAAACAATTAGAGGCTGTTTCCCTATTGGTTAGTGAAATCTTTGGATCTGTGGGTTTTGCTGTAATGGGAGAGGAGGAAGGGGCCATTTCTACTGCCAAAAACTTCTAGCTTCTCTTCTGGATGTAAAGAAAGAGTTTTTTAAATATATTTTCCAAATATGAGTATTGTCTGAGCAAAACATTTCCAAAAGTTTTCTTTGGGTACTTTGAAAATGCATGATCCAAAGAAAATAGTTATTTTGGAATTATGTTTTCTGCTCAACAGTGTAGATGCATCTATGAATATGGTAGTTCTGAAGGTGTGTGTTTCTGCTAGGAGTGAATCTGTTGGCTCCAGGCTGATGTGGGGAGATGAGGTGTTGGGTTCCCACAAATACACCATGAGAAAGAAGTTTTTTGCTTTTTTTTGCATGAAAGACAGCCTGAATGTATGAGTTTATTATTCAGTGCACAGGACTCAATGCCTCTTGTTTCTGTCTAGGCTTCAAGAGCTTCGAGTTTGGTCACTCTGAATGCTCTGGGCCAGTGACCAGTGACTGATGCACATCCTTGGCAAGTACCATGGTCCCTGTAGATGCCAGGGCAGTGGGCTGTTCTCTGTCTTGTAAAAGGGTGAGCAGCCCAAAAGCCCTCCAGGCAGGCTGTGCTGAATTACCAGACTTGCTACAGAGGTGCCTTCAGTGAGTGAAGAATTGATCAGGCTTCTTGGGGACACGAGCTAAGGCACTTGCTTATCCTGTGCTAGGCAGGAGCAAGGATTAACAATGGAATGGTGCCTGGGATGAGGGAAAAGTCTCACAGCCAAGACCCTCATTAAGCCCTATTTGCATGTTAACTTTCTTACTCCTAGGAATGCACATGAAAAGAGAACATGCCTTACATGCATGATGACAGTCACCAAACCCCACCTATAACATGCAGTTCTTCCATTCCTTTGCAAAGGGAGAAAAATTATTGTATAAGACGCAGGTTTTGGGGGAAAAATAAAGAAAAGCTTAATTTATGTTATTTTTTGACATCCATACTTATGTAAATACAATATTAATGGATTATCTATCTACTTGTCAACCAGTCCTACTCAGCCCTATTTAATTTTTCTTTATAGGTCTGAAAATAAAAAAGACATTTGAAAAGATATGTGAAAGAATCATATTGAATTGCTTAAATTTTTTAGGCCAGGAAAATGCTGAAAGCTTGCATTTAAAATTCTGGAAAAAAAAAAACCAAACAAACAAAAAAACTTCTTGTCTTTTGTTATGTTTCCAAAAGAGATGAAAATACCTCGAAGTATGTCACAGCTTTTCTCCTTGGCCTGGGGAGTATTTGACTCCTTCAGTTCTTCTCAGGAATGTTTAGGCATGTACTAGATGGGTTTACTAAAAGTAATGTTCAAAAATCTTCACTAAACTATTTCTTAGAAAATGTGGGAATGATGAATAGGATGTTGCTTTTCCCAGAAGTCTTTCCATTTACCTCATTTCACCACATTATTTTGCTGTCCTCTACTGAAGCCAATTGGATTGACCTATCTTAAAAGGCATGCTTCATTTTTGTTTAACTGCAAAGAAGTGCTTTAACAAAAACAAAAAAATAAATAAAATGTAATGCTCATATTGTTTTACTTTTGGGGGGTGGGGATGTGAGTTGGTGTATTCTTCCATAACACCTACAGAGTTGTCATTAGTCAGGAAATTAATTTTATAGCAGATAACCTCTTTAATGAATGTAATAGGGTAGGGATTAAACATAGTTAAGATATATTAGTGATAAACTTAAGCTCTGTTATTCAGTTTTTCTGTCAGGAATAAAGGTTCTTCACTTCTTCAGGGAGACCACTCAAAATCAAAGCAGAGTCAATGTGAATCCCACAAAATATTAACAGATTAAATTTTTGAAATTGACATCAAAATGCAGCAGAACTCAAGGGATAGACAATATGTATATTTCCATACTTCTCCCACCTACATCTAGTAATTTAAAGACAACTCAAGTCTAGGGAAACCTAGAGTTGGGGTAAATGCTAAAATTAAATGCAACACTTTATTGAGCAAAATCTAGGAGATCTTCAATCTCCATGGGTTTGAGAGTCACGTAACAGAGGTCCGTATTGTTCCCGGCTGACATTTATTGGTGAAGAATATCTAAATCTAATTTGCTTAGATACGAAGTGATTAAGGTAAAATACTCAAAAAATTAGAATTGCAAGATAGAATAAAATAAAATTAACTTAGAAATTTATTACTGTCGTCTTGAGGGAAGGAAGACTGACTTCTGCAAGACTCAAGGATATCTAAACTAGTGGAGGTGCAAATCTAAATATGTCTATAAATATTTTCATAATTCTATACTTCAGAGAAAGAACAGAAATTAGATGACTGTGTCTGCTCTGAGGGAAGTCTGTGAAAACAGCAAGTTTTTGGTTTTTAGAAAGCTTTTCTTTTACTCTAAGCAACGCAATAAAAACCTAAATAAATAAGCTTAGAAATAAACCCCACTGTTTTTACTGTATTTTCTTACTTTGATCTCTTTGTAAATGGGAAAGCCCCGTGTTGCTTGTCTTAACAAGAAGAAAGACTATTCAAGGATGCCCCACTTTCCCATTCTTCTGGCACTCCTTCAGCTGAACTTTTTCTTGATTTACTTGCATAACAATTTCAAATGTAAGCTTTTCCCTGCTTTTCCTACAATATCATCACAATTTGGAAGGGTGGGGGGTTGGTGGTCCCACTTTGTGGAGAGTTCATCTTTTTTCATGGCTGAGGTTGATACAGAATCACTAATTTGAAGTTGCTTTGCTGATTAGCTTTCTTTAATTGCTTAGAACACTCTATACACTTTATGCCCAATAGATGGCAGTGAAGGACTGAAAAAGCCACCAGTTTTGTTTATAATTTTATCTTTAAATATCTTCTGCAGTGAAAATTACCAGCTAATGCATTGCAGCCTAATGCTTCTACTGAAGAGCAAATATTCAAAGAAAAGTACCTGCAAAGCAATATTTGCTGTTGAAAAACTAAATGAAAGGACAGAAGGTGTGAATTATTTACAAAAGGATGCACATGGCATCTGATAGCCATAAAAATTACATATCCAGTATATAAATATCATTTATATTTCACAACATATATCTTCCCCTCCCCTTCTATCGAACAAATGCTTCTTAATAAAGAGTTTGTATGTGTAATTCCATTTACTAAGAGAGTTTCTTTATAGCTTCTTGCAAGAGTATAGAACTTCTCTAAGGTTTCAAGATTTTGTCCTCACTTTTTCAGGTGTTTGGCCAACTTTACAAGAAGATGTACATACACAAAAGAAACCTTGAGAAGATCAGTATGAGACAGAGAAAGAAGCAAAGAGAAGATAGTATGGAAAATACCAATGGAAGGTTCCTCAGCAATGATTTTACCTGTCAGATGATGAAATTCTTTGCAAAAGATTTCTACCAACTGATTTCACTGTCTGACTTTTGTTGTTTCCATAAGGACCAAATTTAACATCTCTCTCTCGTGACATGGAATGCTTCAAAGCAAACTCTAAGCAGAGATGTTGGGGGTTTGCCACTGGTGGTAGGTTTCACTGCTGCCTTTCTACAGTAAAAGCCCAAAATACAGGCCTGCCATTTTGTGCTCCCTGCTGTGAAGCAGCTATTCCACACAGTCCATAGTTTGCAATGAGTGAAGTTTGCAAAAGAGATTCAAATTTTCTGCTTTGGTAGTAGAAAATTAATAAAATTGACCATGGTTCTTTTTGGTTTTGTTTTTTTTCCTAACTTCAATACTCATATCATTTTGGCTCACACCTCTTTCCTGTAGCAATATTATAATAGCTCAGTGGTTTGGATGGAGATGATACATCTTTAAATATCATGTCAAAAATCAGCCTAAATAGTTCAAAGAACAGTTTTGGCATTGGATCAAAATTCACTCAAAAAAATGTAAGCTTGTATTTATACAGTAAACTCTGCTAAACAATGTAATTATGGTTCATCATGTCAACTTGAACAAACTTGAAAGGTTTCACTATTTTTAATGCCATTGTAAAAATGTACCAAAAGTGAAAAACTGAATACTGTGTATTTTCTATTGAACCACAAAACAAGTCTACGTTCAGATAATACTAAGGGTCTCATTTAAAAACCACAAACTCCTGAGAATTTAGAGTTAATACTAAAAATACAGTCTTAACTTATTTTGTTGCATTTAGGTACCAAAGAGGTGGAACTACCTACGCAGAACGGGGTTAGTTAAGGACCCTAAACAGAGTTTGAAAATATCCACAGACGCAGCATTATATGTCGCCAGTCCCATTTACGGATACTGCTATATTAATGACACAATATTTGTTTTAGAGGCCAGCAAATATCTTTGCCAGATTAAACATTTGTAATCTGGATCCAACTTTAATATACTCTTTCAAATGGGAAAGCCACAAACAGCTATAGGCAACATCAACACAGCCTCCCTCAATCTGTTAATTTGTCAGAATTACAGACATGGTAGAGCCAATAATAATAAGCACCTTCCATGAGGACATTAATTAGAATGTTAAAATAATGAGACTCCTTGCTATAAACAAATCTGAGTTTAGTGTGTTGGAAGAAAAATCCTACACTATTTCAACAAAAGATTGGCAGTAAACAGATCAGTCCAGAGAAATGAGAGCAGAGTATAAACTTCCTTCCTTACTTTTATCCAAAGATGCTCATGATCTGCAACTTTTGAATACACCTCGCCATCTTCTCTTTTTTATGATTTTGTCCTTGCTTACAATTTTATGCATGTCTGCTGAGTATATCTGCTCACTTAAACATAGAATATAGAATATAGAATATAACTCTCTTAGAAATGTCCACTTCCCTTCCTTGGGTGGAACTAAAGGGATTATCCTCTATTTTCTCTACAGACACTGGATTTACTTTCTCAATTCCATGGCCTTTCAATGATATGGCAATAAGACAAATGGAGAAGAAAAAGGAAAATTATGAAATACAATATTTATCTGTAACAATTTCAGCAGTGGAGACCTTTTTCTGGACAAGGGCTGTGTTCTGAACTAGTGGACTAGATTAGTGATACAAATATGGGACAGCTGGCTATGATACTGAACTCAATACAGTAATACAGCTCCTTTTCTTTGAAACTCCTCCTTATTCCCTCCCTTCCAGTTCTGGCATTTCTGTCCTCTGCTCTTAAAGAGGAGTTCCTCTGCAAAATCAAATCAATTTCAGTGAAAAATTGTATTTGTAATGAAAGGTTAGTTGTTTTAAGGTTGAAAAATGGATATGCATTTGGGCTCTGTGCATATTATGTCTGAAGTGTCTGTGAGGAAATATAGCAATTCTATATGTGTTTAGTATCTCTCACCAAGTATAAATGTTCAAAACCCACTGGAACAACCTTCTCATAAAAGGCAAAGAGCAAACTAACAACAGTTATTATGCTGCTGTTTCCTATAAAAATTTGCACTGAGATTGTATAGAAATAAAAGAGATGCTCAATTTGTAAGGGGTATTTTGCTTTCAGTCTGTTTACCCAATATACTATAGCCCAAAATGGAGTCTCTGTACCTTTTTGATTACTATTTTGCCTTTTCTGTTTATCTCTGCTTTGTCTGATGTATTGGCTTTGCATGGCCTGAATTTTTTATAGTGGGGGAGCTGCAGGGGCAGCTACTGTGAGAAGCTGCAAGAAGCTTCTTCCATATCCAGCAGAGCCAACCCCTGGTGGTTCCAAAGATGGACATTCCACTGGCCAAGGCAATGAAATAAGAACAAAAAGTGGGTGCACAATTTTAATTGATGCCAGAGAAGAGGGGAGTGAGGACATGTAAGAGAAACAATTCTGCAGACACCAAGGTCAGTGCAGAAGGAGGGGGAGGAGTGCTCCAGGCACCAGAGCTGGGATTCCTCTGCAGCCCATGGGGATGGCCAAGGTGAAGCAGCTCTGCCCCTACAGCCCATGAAGGTCCATGGGGATGTAAGAGATCTGCCTGCAGCCTGTGGAGGAACCCCACACTGGAGCAGGTGGATACCTGAAAGATGGCTGTGAGCCCATGGGAGACCTGTGGGGAGAGGGGCCCTGCTCCTGTACTGGAGCAGCCTGTCCCTGAAGGACTGCACTGCATGGAAGTGACCCACACTGCAGCAGTTTGGGGATGGACTGTTGTGTGTGGGATGGACCCACACTGCAGCAGCTTGGGGATGGACTGTTGTCTGTGGGATGGACCCACACTGCAGCAGTTTGGGGATGGACTGTTGTCTGTGGGATGGACCCACACTGCAGCAGGTCACAGGGAGCTGTTGTTCATGAGATGGAGAAGTTCATGAAGAACTGTCTCCCACAAGAGGGACCTGATAGTGGAGCAGGGGAAGGACTTTTCTCCCTGAGAGCAGGAGAAGCCGTGGGTGAAGAAACGACCATAACCCCTGTGCCCTGTCTCCTTCTGTCGCTGGGATAGGAGGTAGTGCTGAAAGGAGGGAGGGGTGGGGGGAAGTGTTTTTAAGGGCTTAACTTAATTCTCATTATCCTGCTCTAATTTTATTAGAAAAAAAATTATTTCATATCTCTAAGTTAAGCCTATTTTGCCCATGGTGGTATTCGATGAGTCATCTATCCCAGTCCTTATATCAACCCATGAACCCTTTGTTGTATTGTCTCTCCTCTTTCCCATTGCAGAGGGGAGTGAGTGAGCAGCTTTGGTGGGTGCCTTGCATCAGGCCAGTGCCAGCCCACAACACCTGATAATGCAGTCATTATTATTTTTAGACAGCACATATTGACAATTAGGGGTATGGTTTAGTGGTACACTTGGCAGTGTGGAGTTGACAGCGGCACCAGATTCACTTAAGGATCTTCTTTAACCTAAATGGCTCTGTGATCCTCATAACCCTGTCAGTCAGAGATGGCTAGAGAGGACAAAGAGGTGGGAGGTTACAATGGATTAAGATGGTTGAATGGAAGGATAAAGAAGCAAAAGACGGGTTGGAAAAGGGGCAGGTGGGACTGAATATTAGGAAATAAAGATTGAAGTTTGACAAATGCACATTTTTTAACATATTGAGAGAGAGCAATGAAGAAGACAACAGGAAAAAGGAAACCTACTTGCAGAGCTGCACAAGTGAAGCATTAATTCTGCCTTATTTAGCCCACATACAGAAATCTGTGGAAACTACGTGGTTTAATGTCACAAAAAATGCCTGCAAACATAGTGAAGCATTTTCAGATTTATTTGGGAAAAAACTCCTGATGACCACAGTGATAACTTGCCTGTCTCCAAATTAAGCAAAGCAATGCCTGTAGCTGCAAAATCAGAGTTTTGGGCTGCTCTGATTAAGAGCTTTGTGGTTGGGGCCCATGTCTTACAGAACAGGGTGCCCTGTATTGCATGGGGGTTTTAAATCATCATTACAGTGGCTAAATTTCTTCATGATCTGATGTTAAAATAAACTTGCAGTCCACTTCCTTATCTTTTAGACAGCATAAGATCCATTAGTCCTCCCTTTTCTGCCTCACTCTGTAACATCTGTATAAGGATGCCTGTGTTCTGTCAGTTCTCCAGAAGGCATTGAACAAGCTCCAGCACTGAACATGCTCCAAGCAGGGAAACTGAGTCCAGTGACTCAGAGCTGGCATACCCAGATGTGGGGACACTTTGTGAATGATGGTACCATCATTTGCCTCTGTTTTCAAACTATAGCTCCCTGAACTGTTCCAGGCTGCATGATGAAGTGGAGCACCTGGAAGTGCTCAGGATCAGCAGGTGCCTGAACACTACCAATCTAAACACTAAGAAATGAGGGGCAGTAATTAAGCACACTTAGAAGTAAGAGTGGATTTAGATACATCCAGATGGAGAGACATGGGCCTCCTAACACTGGAGAGATTTGTTTCCTTGCTCCCTTACCATATTCCTTCAATCATGTACTTTGGGTCAGACAGGAAATGATCAGCACTATAGGCAGCAGAAAAATAACTGGGATAATTGTCTGCATTGAAATATTGAAGTATGCACATCCTAATAAGGTTCTTTTCAGTATGGGAGTCAGTGCTGCTAAAATGATGGCTCCTGCCTAAAAGTCTATCTTGTGAAAAGAGGAGCTACAAACACAATTCCCTAATACAACTTCCTAATCTTAAAATGAACAAAATTTCTGCAAAATGGAGAATTATTCTTCTATTTAAGAGAATCTTAAGATTAGAGGTCTATTTGTGTTATTTGCTAGAAAGCAGTGAAGTTTGGAAAAAGTCTTATATGTGGAAGTCACTTAGTAGGGAACTCATTAAAACTGTTAAGATTAGTCCTTTTGGAGTTGAGACATGTTTTTATTGTGTATAATAGTCTGCAAGCACACAGTCCAAGATATGTTGACACTGAAGTACCTGTTTTTTTTTGTTTTGCTGCTTGGTTGTTTTACTCTGGTTACTTCATTAACAGATCCATGCCATGTGCAACATATGCACCTTGAAAGATCATAGATGGAGGGAGTGGCATTGAATTATAAAATTCGTTTTGAGTGCTGTTATTGATATCTCTTCCAGAACACAGGTTTAAAGAAAGGTGCTCTTTAGACTGGTAGACTGGGAAATAAATCAACTCATTTGTAGGTGTGCATCACATTTTTCCTACTTTTTCAGGAGCTCAGTTAGCCAACAGGTTTGCAAAATCAAACTCTGTTAAAGTACTTTGAGCTCCAACACATATATTTGCATTCAGTGGTTAAAATTGCCTATTTAAAAGTATTTTTAGAAGAATCCCTAAGGAAAAAAAGGTCTTCGTATTATGTCTTATTTCCTCATCCATGAAAGAAGCTGGTTAGTGTTCTCACATATTCCAGGCAATTTTTAACCAACATTTGTATATGTGCAGCCAGCAATTACAGAAAGTTGCAGGACATCCAGAGACACATAAGAAAGTCTCTGCCTCTTCTAGTAAAGCAGAAATGGACTTCAACAAACAAATATTTATTCAGATCTGTGAGTCACAGATGCTTTTACTTCAGGTTACAGCTTCATCTTCGAGCCTGCAAAGTTCATCTAGTTCATACTTGCCAACTGCAGCACTGCTGTGTGTGCTCTTTTGCTTTGCTCCAAAAGCAGAAACTCTATGATTTAATTCCATGTGTCTTTTAGGTAAAGGTATAGGAATCATTTATATAGAGAATTTGATGATGTACATTTAAGAAGGTAGTTAATTTTTCCAATATATAATATAAGGGAAAAGAGCAAGATTTAGCCTGTTTGTTATTTCTGTGCCTGATCTAAATTTGACATATTCTTGTACTCGGGGACTGATCCAACACTTACTGAAGTTAGTGGAAGAATTCTGTGCTTTTCCCATAATAGATGTTCTCAAATAATTTTATTTGTGATGTGCTAATGTAAAATAACTTCTCTTGTGCTCATTAACAAAGAAAATTACTATATATAGAAACAAAATTCTTACAATTTTGACAAAATTGACAAAATTTAAAATTCATAAATCCCATGTTTGCCAAGGTAATTAATATACACACTCTTCAAGAAATCAGTCATTTAAAATATTCAGATGGTTGAGAAGACATGACTGTGTTCACAGGATATAATTTTTGGTGATGTGGTATGAGAGTTGTTGTCCATGGGGTGTAATGATCTGTGACCACAGACAAACTGACCCCAGGATCATCAGCCAGCCACAAACACAACACTGGGATTTAAATGTGGCTTCCAAAACCACAGGCCTCCACCCAGCGAGCTAAAACAGCAACTCTACTAGATCAGCTAACAGAGGTCTGATGAGCAAACACACAAGGAGATGCATCATGTTTTCACTGCAGCACATGTGTACTTCAGTGATCACATCATTAACAGGTACCAGGTTAAGCAAAATAAAAGCTTCTCACACAGATCTATATTTGACAGCAGCCTTGGGATATGCTTGGTCTGTTTTGAAATAGATGAGCATTCTTCTTGGCTAATGGCTCCTTTGGAGTCTCTTCTCAGCTCTGCCTAATTCATAATGGTGCAGTGTTTTCTGCCTCTGTAACTGGAGGTGGAGTGCTGTGATAGAGCCAAATAAACATGAAAGTAATGGGTGTACTGTAGAAAATTTAAGATTCAAAAGGCAAAGCTGCAAGTCGGCAAAACCCATGACTCTTGTCTGATGGAAGAAGTTAAAAAACCCCAAAAACTAAAAAAGGGGAAAGGGTATTATTTTCAGTATGTCCTATAACATTACCAGCTCCAACAAAGAACTCGTCCCCTAACAGGTTTCCATAAGAGCATATTAAAACTGGAGAAAGCAAAATGCTTCTTCTGAGTAGCCTTTGTCAAGAGCCTTTGTCATACTTCTCAACTCACTTGTGGAACTATTACAATAAAGTTACCCAAAGACAATATTTACAAATATCCAACATCAACATTAAATATGAAGTGAGAAGGAAGGTGAAAAACAAATAATATTTGGTGGAAACTCTGAAAGAGTAAAAGCAAATTATGCCATGATATTGCAGAAGTGTGACTGGCTGGAAATTTAAAAATATTTTAAAGTGTACTCATATTCTCCTTTGATGTTTACATTAAAAGCTGCAGTCCCAAAGGATTTGGAATGAATTTGTTCATCTTGTTCAATTTGCTCTGTACTGAGTTTTTTAAGAGACATCTGTGTTCCTTAGATAGATTTTTTCAGAAATTTTTCAAGTAATTTCAGTGAAAAACGTATAAAATCAACAAGTAATAGCTAGATCTTCAATGGGTATAAAATCAGAACTCTATTAATCCCATCATTCTGGATCAGGAGAAAAACTACTGTTTAAAAAAATAAAAACTAATATGAAAAATGAACTCTAATTTTTTTTCTCCATACTTCCCAGTCTTTTGACTCCCTGTTGTTATCCGACCATTAGACATTAAATGGTTTCTTAAGCATTTAAATTCAAGAAAAACTTTATTTCAAGTCAATTCTGGCAATCAAAAACCTAGAACTACCAAAACTTATCTCACTTGGAGCCTGTATTTGCATTGCTACTGTTGCTATGGTACTGAACTTCTTGGTTAAGTATACCCCTTGGGTATGTATATATCTGCTTGCAGTCTGACAGCAGGAGACTTGAGTTCCTCTCTCATAGCTCAACTCCTTCAGGGCTCATAAAATGCACATTCCTCCACTTCTCCCAAAATACAGTTTGATTTGGTAGATGATCAGACTTATCAACACTTGCCCATGTCCCCCCTTCCCACACATTCCCAAGCTAGCTGAAAGAGTGACTCCTGTTTTACTCAACAGGCCAGTCATTAAAGTTCTGGATGATTTTTAGCATTTTTCATCCCTCCTTCACCAGAAGTTTCTTCCCACTCTATCAACAGCCAGGCTGTGGTATATTCCAGGATTATCTGTGTGTCACTAGGGCAGAGCCTTGCACTAAACTCTTGCATTACCACAGAGTCCTAGAACTGAGGTTCTGATCATTGTTCAGACAGGGGCAGGGACTAAACTTTGAATCCAGTCATCACGGACAAAACAAGGACACTGAGAAGTGGCATTGATCTCTATAACTAAAACCATATCCTGAGCTTCTGTTTTGGAAAGGACTGATCTGTTTGCATTATCCACGCAGATTAAATATCAACCAGAAAAGTCTGGAGAATTTATAACTTTGCCTCCAGTTTATATTTAGAGTCAAGTTATTTATTCCAGTAACAATAATTTTTTTCCAGCTAATGGAGATAAAAAAGGCTATTTTTGCTGATTTGACCCTTTATAAAAACAGGTCAATGTAATAATTTAGTTTGGATTTTGTTTTTGAACAAAAGTCTCTACATCAATCACTGAAAAATATGGAAAAATATTTTATATGCATAGAGTAATATATTTAATGTGTGTATACTGTAACAAAATAGTTCTCTAAAACATTGGACACAGGAGGAGCAAAGGCAAAATTATTTTTGACCATACTTCTGGGTTAGCAGAGGAAAAAAACAAAAACATTCCTTTGGAAGTTTTGAATGATACCTGAGAAGTTCCAGGAATTTGCTATCAAATACATTCAGTATCTTCTGAAAGAAATTAATAACATAAGTCTCAGATCAAAAGTCTTTCTCCCTCAGGAATGGTCACTCTCTATTCCTAAAAGACCATTAATTGTGCTAAATTCTGTTTTTCTACCTGTTAAGCCACAAAAACACGACTAAAATACTCTTCACTAATGCCTCTATAATGAGAGAGTAGTAATGTTTGTGAGACATTAATGAGTAGTGCAATGCCATGGAAGGTTTGATATCACAGATGGTTTCCTGTCCTTACAAAGAGGTTTAGAGTTTTTTCAGTTGATGGAAGGTTTTTCCCCCTTTAATGAGCATCATGTTTATGATGCCCTTCAATCTCCAGGGAATGAAGCAGCTAAAGATTAATGTCATGTTCTCCACCAGAGGTGCTGAAGTAATATTAAAAGAAGCTATCTCCTTGATGAGACAATGAAGTTGCATGGTGGAACTGCTGGGCCTTTTCCATATCTTGACTGTCTGGAGCTCCCTCCAGTCTTGTGGTGAGGGCACAAGGCAATTGCCAAGGAGCTAATGAGCTTGGATACAAGGGGAGGGACCAGGAAAAAAAAAATAAAAAAAGGAAGTGTTCAATTAACACTTATTTAGCTTTTATAATAATTGCCAGACATAATTATACTGTCTGGTGATAGACATATGTGTCTTGTTAACAGCATTATATATATTTATGTATGTTTTGGCAAGAGAGACTGAATCCTAGAATTTTTCATAATGACAACCTTGTAGTTGTTAACTTCACACTACATTCTTGTGATGGCACTTCATTCCAATATTTTCATAGTTTTTTTCCTACAAATAACTCGGTTGGAAATACAAGATTGTTTTGAAACCAACTGTTATTTTCTGTTGAAAATAAACATCTCTTTGCGTTTCTCAGTAGGAGACTTGCTTTGAACTTACACATGGTTTTCAAATTGTTCCTTCAGAGTGCCTCAGGTCTAAGCTTTCTCTGCCTTCAGCTTGATCTTCAAAAAGCGGAGCACTTTACGAGCTACACCAAAAAAAATGCAGTTTCAAACTCCTATAGCAACTGCTATGGTACAGCACATTTTCCCTACAAATTCACACGTGCTCAGATGCAATGACCTCTTCACAGAGCTGAACTGATGCTAAAATGTCCCTATGATGCTCTTACAGTGATTTCCTAATTCTGTCCCTCATGGCTTCATCAAGCCACACATGTAACAAGCCACCATGAGAGAAACTAACAGGATAAAGTTTAGCAAAAACACTGGTATTGAAGAAAGAAACATCCTTGTTTTCAATTTTTTACAAAGGTCCTATAATTATTCAGATGGAATGTGATCAGTAAGAATTTCATTTACTCTGCCTTCTTAAGGAATTCAGACCCTGAGTAAGCTCTTCTGTTCCTTAATATTCTAGGATGGGCTTCTTACCTCTTATGTTAGCATTTCTGGGGGACATGGTTTAGCAGTAACCTGGTGGCTTGGGAACAACAGTTGGATTTGATGATCTTAGAGGTCTTTTTCAACCTTAGTGATTCTGTGATTCTTTTCTCAATTGACATTTCACATCCTCACAAAGCACAAGCTGTTTCACACTCTCTATGCACCTGAAACCTAGGCTATAAATTCTTCAGGCAAATGTTAAAAGCACTGCAGTGCCCATACTCAATACAGCAGAGCTATTCCAGTGGGTCCTCAGTAAATGAGACCACAGGGTCAAGAGTCCAAGGATGTGAGGTATTCCAACAGCAATTCCCAAATTATGTGAGAAGAGAGAAGAGAAACAACCAGAAAACTCCATCCCTTGCTGGCACATAGTTCTTGTAGTAGGCAGCAGCAACCATTACACTCTGTTGCACTCTTCCCTCTTCCTCACTGCCAAGCTCAACCTGCTTCCATGCTGCAGAAGGGAGCTGGAGCCAGGGTCCTGCTACTTCAAGAAGGCCACACTGTCCTCTTTGAGAATAGCATGGTTTTGTCTTTTCACCCACACATAGTCCTTGTCAGGTGAAAGCCTGCCAACTAGCAGTGCTACAGCTGCAGGGCAGACAGCAAAAGAAAGAGTTCCCACATGCTAACAGAGAGTGGATGCTTCCTCTTTTGCAGGGTAGAAGGACTTTGAGAGATTGGTGAGATGGACAGAGAAGTATTGTCACAAATTCAACAGAGACAAATGCAGGGTCCTGCCCTGGTGAGGAATAACCCCACACACCAGTACAGGCTGGGGGCTGATCTGCTGGAAAGCAGCTCTGCAGAGAGGGACCAAGAGTCCCAGTGGACAATAACCTGTCCATGAGCCAGCAGTGTGTCCTTGGAGCCAAGAAGGCCAATGGTATCCTGGGGAGCATTAGGAAGAGCATTGCCAGGAGATCAAGGATGATCTGCCCCTCTACTTAGTCCTACTGAGGCTGCATCTGGAGTTCAGTGTCCAGTTCTGGGCTCCTCAGGACAAGAGACACATGGAACATCTGGAGTGGGCTCAGCTAAGAGCAACAAAGATGACTGGGGGACTGGAGCATCCCTCTTACACCGAAAAGCTGCAAGGCTGGGCCTGTTCAGCCTAGGAAAGAGACAACTAAGAGAGGACCCTATCAATGTCTATGAGTATCTGAAAAGAGGGTGTCAAGGGGCTGGAGACAAGCTCTGCTCAGTGGTGGAAAACAGTAGGACAAGAGGCAATGGGCAGAAACTGATGCACAAGAAGTTCCACCTCAATGTATAGAAGAGCTTCTTTACTGTGCAGGTGAGCAGGCCCTGGACAGGTTGCCCAGAGAAGTCATAGAGTCTCCCTCACTGGAGATATTCAAGAACCATGTGGATACCAATCCTGTGCCATGTGCTCTAGGATGATCCTGCTTGAGCAAAGAGGTTGGACCAGATGGCCCACTGTGGTCCCTTGCAAACTGACTCAGTTTGTGATTTCTGACTTCAAAGGATTGCTCTTTGACAGCATCTTTTAGCAGAATCACTGGGCTTTCATAGAGGACTGGCAGACAAATTGTTCCTGTAAGGTGTTGACAGGGAATTTCTACCAGACTGCTAAAACTACTCTCATAACTCTTTACTCTTCTACCAAGTTAACAGAAATTCTGTTTTTATTTCATGAAAAATGGTATTGTTCTTACAGAATAAGTATTAGAGGTTTTACAGTCTGCCGTTTTATAGGATTTTGCAATACTTGATTATAAGGTATGTTAATAAATAATGAGGGGAAGTTTAAACTAGTGAAATTTGAAAATTGCAAAACTACAATGGCATAGTTGGAAGATACTCAATCATTAACACTGCAGGAGTAGTACAAAGTAAAATACATTGCATAATCTCAACCTTTTGTTAGTCCAAAAAAAAATCTCACAATTAAGCAGCAATAAAAAAATATTATATAGATCTTGGCAAATACAGCTTCTGAAAAGATAATTCATATATTTTCTGACTTGAAGTGATGACAACTGCAGTATTCTATTTACACACAGTTGTCTAGAATGCTTTGTTTTAAGGAAGAAGGGTGGGTGGTGAAATTACCTTTGTTTAGTCATACTTATTTCCACATGATCTTCAAGATACTCACCCCTCATTAAGCTGATAACAAGAGGGCTCATTATGTGGTGAAAACTTTTTTTTTCTAAACCTAAAGTTTAGAAACTTTAGGATTATTTTCTTAACATTTTCAACTCATACAAATGTGATAAACACTAAAATGTTTACTAAAGATGCAGCATTAAAGCTCTCACAGATGGACTCATGCTAGCAATACAGCATGAGAAATTGGCCAGAATACTCAAAAATAAACTGGAAAACCTTTTAAAGTTTAACTAATAAATAGCTCTTGTTTAAAAATAGAATATGTATATAAAAAATGTATCAGTGTATGTCCCACAGATTTTAATGACACTTTTTTCAAATGTGTCCATGTCCACTTCTCCAATGTTATGGTTCTATTCTTCTCATTCTTATAGTTCCCCCAAAAACTTGAATCTGTCTTTTTTAAATAATTGATTGGATTCAGTTTACAGGGGTTGTTGTTGATATAACTCCTTCTGCCTATATAAAATGGATCTTACTGTTTTCCCTTTTCTATGTATGAATGCAGACAGTGGAGGGAAGGTTATATGTAGCAGACCATGTCTAGATGTGACTGTACTATTAATGACAAAACTGTCAGCTTCTCCCCTCTGCTTCAAACAAAACACAGCAACATCATATGCTGAAATTGTAGGATTATGAATTTTCCTCCTTCCCTGAAAGTCTTCTTTGGTAGGATAACATCTGAAAGTTCAAGTCTGACCTATGTTTTGTTTTCTAAAATAAGGTCTCATTGATTCATTGAATTACTGCTCGAGAGAATGAATCTATCACCTCTTCAAGAAAACTCTAATGACTGCAAATTGCCATAATTCCTATCAAATGTTGAATAAAAGCTGGATCTTGTTTTATTTATCACTGCCATTTTCTGAAAGTTGGCCTCTTTGTCCTACCAAGGACATTGACAAAGCCCACTTCAGTAGTGATAAAGAGGTGAGAAATACAAAACATAAGAAGATAATGATGAAAAGTACTGGGATGAGCAAAATATCCCAGACTAGAAAAAAAAAATAAAAATTGAGTTTTCTTATTTTAAGGTATTCCATTTTTCAATAATGAGTAAAGGCAGAGAGGCATTCTCCATGCCTGTGAGGCAGGACAGAATCAGTCAGGACCAGGGGCAGGACACATGAGTACTTGAAGCAATGTTCCAGCTGTGGGAATGAATGACAACTGCTTTCTGTAGCTGAGAAAATGGGTGTGTGAGGCTTGACCAAAATGCTGAATATCCATACTCAGGCCCCAGAAATATGTGCTGACACTGAATTCTGCAGCAAAAAGATCAGTAAGCAGAGAGGCAGATGAAATATCTATATCTGCTCATTTTCTTATCCTACAGGTGTGGAAAGCAGGGACCTTTGTGCCGAAAGGAACAGATTAATGCTTAGCGGTATAAAAGTGGTGCAAGATGAGAAAAACGTGAAATGAGAATGCCAAAATTCCTCTACATTCCTTCCTTAGGGGAAGGAAGCAAGCCAACTGCCTGGAAAAATAGTGAGATTTCTTAAAGATAAAATCAAGCAGCAATACATGTTGTCCAACATGCATGTTGAAGGAAGCAGAGGCCAGGCCACATCCTTTGCCCTTGGTGGAGGGGGTGGTGGGTATACATTGCAATCTTACTTTGTCTTCATTTTTACCCTTAGATGTTTTCTCTTAGAAGAGGTATAAAGACTAGAAGTTAGAACTCCCAGCACGGGGGGGGAAACCAGTTTAAATATTATATATATATATATATGTATATAACCTTTTTCTTTTGTTTAGTACTGTCACATGCTTCATGTGACCAACTTGTACCTTCATTGCATTTGGAATAAGTATTGTGTGTTGGAACTACTCTGCTGAACTTTTCTTCAGTACAGTTTGGCTTCTATGATCCTTTTTTTTTTTTTTTAAAAAAAAAAAAGGATAAAATAAATCTTCTCTCCCTGACTGGCTATTAGAGGGCTGAATGTTTTTCAAAAGGAAAAGTTGAAATAACAGTTGTAATGACAGAGTGATATAGAATGTGGGGGAAAGTTTATTTTGGTATGCTAAAGTGGGCCATAGAATTACAAGTTACAGGGATTAAAAATGATTTTACCAAAAATGGTTTATCTCTGCCAGCAGATAATATAAGCTAGAGGTTTCTTTTAACTGTCACTCCAGTTAAATCTAATATGTATGTTTCTATCATCTTTGTGTTTATCCTGCCTCTTACTCTTTCCACAATTCCTCCTTCTCTCACTTTCTCTGATTTCTGCCTTCTCTTGGCTTTCTGCTATATGCCTGCATCACTCTCATCTTACTTTGCTGATCAGATCCTGCAGTCATACCCCTACTTCTTACTTCTTACTTGTATTGATCTACCACATACATTTTTAATGCAAAATCTATCAGAAATTCCATCTATGTACAAACAGCTCCCAAATCTTATTTTTTTTTTATTTCTTCCTCAAATTCTAATCCCTATATCCAATCCGATTTATATATTTTATTTTTTCTTTAAAATCACCTGGTTCAGGGACTCTGAGAGAAATCACAGAAAAAAATCTGTAGAATTTTAATCTCCCTTTTTTAGAAACCCTAATCTCCCTTTTTTAGAATATGTAGTGTCCAGGAGCACAGCTCAGATGTATGCAGATCTTAAGCTTCTGAAATATAAAGGGAAGCTACTTGCTGAAGGAAGCGGCAGTTTTTGAAACATATCTCAGCATGCTCATGTGCAGTCTCAGAACTGATACAAAAGTATGAACAATACGATTTCCTCTACTGTGTGAGTCAGTTTATTTTCTCAAAATATGCACAGCTCAAAAACACATTTTCATTTTGATGAAGGAGCCAAAAACAAGTTATGAAAAAATCTGATCTGAGGGTTGTTTGGTAGAGCTTTGTCTGTTTAATTTTCAGTGGACCATGTCAAGAATGAGACCAGACAGATGCTAGGAACTGTCATCTCTTTATCTATGTAAGTTATTTATCAACTGTATTTCATCAAGTTTGTTTTATTCTGACACTTACTTAATGAACATGCTTCTTTGCAAACTATTTCAGCTGCTAATACTGCCATTATGTCATTCACTGTACCTACAGTCAGCTTACCTCCTAAAGCAAAGTGAAATGGCTGATACAAAATTGATTTTTTAAGTCAAACAAATTTACCATCCCATGGTTATGATTAAATAGAAGAGTGAGAGCACAAAACAGAGAAATGGATTTGGATGCCATCTCTTCTGGCGTGCCTTTCTCTCTGTCTCACACAGTTTAGTAGAGAGCAACTGTTTCTTTCTTCGTTACCCCTAAATATAATGGTTTCCTCAGGGTATAAACTCCCTGACTTTTTGAACAATATAGTTTTCAAAAACTTTGATTCTGCCTAATGATTGATTCCGGTGGCCAGTGGTAAGTTTTGCTGCTGGAGATAATCTGGAAAATTTTTCATCTTCTTCACAATGTCAGGTGTGCTGTTTTAATACCAGCAGGAAATTAAACTCCAAACCAGCCACTCCCCTTCCCCCACCCCTTCCAATAGAGGAAGGTCAAAAAGGATTAATTATGGGTTGAGATAAGTGTTTATTTATTATAAGCACAAAGCAATGGAATAAGAGCAGGGAAGAAAAGTCCAAGTGCTAGAGACAGCGAAAAAGGAACTTTGTGACTAGAGAGGAGCAAGATGGCAGCCTTGCTCAGGACATCTTCAGATATCATTAGTGTTTAGTTAGTGAAATTCTGGCCTTCTCCATCTATGCTCTGCCTTCTTGCCAGCTTTCACAGGCGTGGTGGCATGACATGGCAGCACGGGAGAAATCTTCAGTGCTTCTTCCACCACACACACTGTTGGGCAGATCTGAACAAACTTCTACTGGAGTGACTGGCAAACTTTGCTTCCTGGGATAGTTCCAGATCTGAGTTCCAGAGACTGAGTTTAATTGAAAGCCATTTAATTTAAAGGATGGGGTAGGACAAGAAAGAGCACCTCTGGTTATTAAAGCATATATAAATGCATTAAAGCATTAAAACAGAAGCAAACTTAGCTGGTGATATAAATCAAGTGGCAAATAATGGCAAACTGTTGTTCTAACTGCAGGAAAACCAAAGTCATCCTGTTTCAATAGTTGTTTCAAAAACAGCACTGATAGCACTTGCACTTAGATTTTCTGACAGCAATTTTTTTTCACTATAAACTCTCTTCATGTATCTGTGGCTTTCATAAACCTAGGTGTTAAGAGTAGCACTGGAACAAGCCTCAGTGCTTTCATTGTGGAGCTTATGGGTAGGTAGAGACAGAAAGAACTATTTTCTTTGGGTTTATCAGACAATGCTTTCATTTGGCATCATTTACAGAAACAGTTCTCAAAGTGTTGCTTGTGGAACACTCACTGGTGGTCCATGAAGAATTAGCTCATCACATCATGCACATTTTGCTGCCTTTCTTTTCCTTCCTTCTGCTTTCTAAAAAGACAGCTAAAACTGGATTCAGTGCTTTGCTAGCACCCCTTCTCAGGGCAAGAATATGCTGTACTACTTCCTGGAATGTTACAGGTTTCTGAATTCATTGGTTTAAAAAGGTTTATCAGTCCTTCCACTGGCATCTCCTGAAAGCTAACAGCTGGCCCTCCTTAGCTATCTGGCAAGCACCTGGTGCACAGCAATAAGAAATTATAATACCTGTGTTCTTTTTTTAAAACATGACAAGGAGGCAATACAAAAACAAATCATGGTAATGCACAATTATTCCAGCCTTGGTTTGTGCACAGTCAGCATGCTGAGATAGTCCAAGCCAAGAGGATTTTTTCCTTGCTTTTAAAAAAAGATTTATTCATAAGGGTGAAGAGGGCAAATTCCCAACATTTCAGCCCTCAGCTGGCTTTTGTCAAGGGATTCTTATGCACACACATGGTGAAGCTTGGCTAAGGTGCAGGGAAAAAAGTTATGAAGTAAATCCTATGGAATAATATATACTCTTTGTAGTAATGTTAAGGTTTGCCAAACTTTTCATGGATGAGGAACGTGAAAGCTTAGAAATATATGCAGATCCAAATATACTTTTACATGCACAGATAAATAGCATAGTCTTTGTTTTTCTAGCACGATTTTACCATTGTATTATCTTACTTTGCCATTAATCCCACTACATAAAGTCAGTAACCCTTTCAACAACACAGCTGGAATAAAAGTAGCAATATCTGGCCTTCTGTGACCCTAGCACTACATGGCTCACATCCCTACCTCCCCCACCCTATCTGTAGGGTAAGATCCATGCTTATCAGATGAGGCTCTCTCTCACTTTAAGTTCAGAAAATATCCAAGAGACCGCACTCATGATGCTTAAAAATCATTCAAATTTATGTCTACTGCCTTTTTTAAATTTTTTTCTGCATGAAATAACACACACTTCAGAGTTGGCTTCTACCTAGTGACTCTGGGGACTTGTCCAGTCTAGGTAAGGTTTAGAGATGAAGTGATACCCCAATCCTCAGGTAAGACATACACTCTTCCAAAGCAGGTGGTGGATTCTAGTCTGTGTTCCTTGAAATGATGCATTTTACATTCTATCTTTAAAAATAAATGCATAATTTTAGACATTTTGCGTACCAAAATCACTGTCTACAGCAGCCACAGTCCTGAGAGCAGGGGCTGAGGTTTGTAACTCTTCTAGTTAGGTATCCAAACCACCACTTTTGTTTTCCCTTGGGCCTCTTACATGACTGCTGTACACCTGGCTGTGCAGCTGTAGATCCTTGCCAATGATTTTTGACAACGCTCTTCTGCACTTATAGAAAGCTTTATTTGGGAATCTATGGAAAGTGTGATAAAGGGCTTGAATCCCCTCTGGACAAGGATGAAAGTAACTCTGAGGCACCTACTTATCATAAGGGTTATCTAAAAAATAATACACAGTATATAAAAAACCTAAACATTTATATAAGCAGCATTTTCTGCCAAAACTTCAGCCTCTTCTTTCTAGACAGCAAAAGGAACAATCTCCTTGCTCTGTAGCTCTTCTGAGCCCTCTGTTTCTTCCTAGGAAGAAGGCTCTAGCCCTCAATACTTGAGATGTCAAAATTCAGTTATTATTTTACCATTGAAAACAGGTGAACATGCTCTGCTTCTATGCAGTGTCATTTATATTAGGACATTGCTGGTAGAAAGCAAGAATTATTAGCAATTTTCTTAGTCGTAGGTACTTATATTCTGTCTAAGTAGCTCTTTAAATAAACAAATTGCTTCTTAAAATTTTGCCTTTTTTACCCAGCTGTTGTACCACGTGGTGCATGAACTATTGTTTCAGTACCTCTCACTCTTCGTGAGGAAGTATGAGATTTTTACTAATATAATGGTAATAAATTTTGAAAATATATATCTATAAAGAGAATTCTGAACTATTAGGTAAAACTAATACATAGTGTTTTGAAAGCACATAATTTATAAGAAAATAGAGAGAAAAACACGTACTGCAGTTTTAAGAACCTCTATTTTCTGACTGGCAAACCCCAAAAACTGTTTTAACATTGAAAAGTACATACCGTAACACTAGTTAATGTAGATGAAAATATTTTAAAGTCATAGTTAAAATGTAATTGGAGAAAATTTGTTGCATAAATTCAATACTATTGTAGGAATTTAGAGTAGAAACTAATTTCTAATGTAATTTGGTTTACAGTAAATAAATAGCATTGTTTACCTTAAGAAAATAAAGGCCCTTAATGAAGAAGTTAGTTTTTTACCCAAAACAGATACTTTATTTATACCATCCTTTTCAGTTTAAGGACTTTTACTAGTTTTGTTTCTTCTGTAAATGCAGCTGTCAGAAATAAAAGTATTTGCACATAAAGTGAGTTCAACAGTATGAAATCTTCAGTGCACAAAATCAGCATGTGCTAAAGTAGAAATTTTCAAAGACTCCAAGTTAAAATTATCTTTTCCATTTGTATAGTTTCATGCAGCTGGGATTTTACTCCTTCTGAGGGATTTTCTCCTTTTTCTAACCCTTTTCTCTCTGTTATATGCTCATGCACCTTTTGGAGAAAAATATAAAACTTGCAGGTATTTTTTAAGTTTCTTCACTTGCTGAGGGAAAGTGGTACTTCTTAAAATTATTTGTGTGCTGGTTTTGGCTGGGATAGAGTTAATTTCTTCATAGTAGCTGGTATGGGGCTATCTTTTGGATTTGTGCTGGAAACAGTGCTGGTAATAAATGGTTGTTTTTATTATTGATCAACATCAAGGCCTTCTCTGCTTCTCACCCCAGCACTCCAGCAAGCAGCTGGGGGTGCACAAAGAGCTGGAAGGGAACACAGCTGGGACAGCTGACCAAAGGGATATTCTGTACTGTTTGGTGTCATGCTGAGCATTTATAGCTGGGAGGAGAAGGAGGAAGGGCAGGTGTTGGGAATGATGGTGTTTGTCTTCCCAAGTCACTGTTGTGCAAAATGGAGCTCTGCTTTCCTGGACAGTTGTGGAGTGTCCCTCACCGGAGATGTTCAAGAACCATCTGGACACGACCCTGTGCCATGTGCTCTAGGATGATTGTGCTAGAGCAGGGAGGCTGGACCAGATGACCCACTGTGGTCCCTTCCAACCTTGCCTATCCTGTGACTCTTGACTTCAAAAGATTGGTGTTTGAGCCCATTGCTATACATCTGCAGAGAAGCACATGCACCTAAATGACATTAGTTCAGAGGAGAGTTCCTTCAAAGGTATCACTACATGGGCCTCTGTGAAAAAGATATTAGCACCCATGGACACCAGGATACTAGCTTAAGAGAAGAAAAAGAGACAAAATCAGATAACATGATGTCCTGCAGGAAACACAGAGAAAGTTATGCAATACTATCAGCAAGGTTCAAAAATATCAGCATCCACAGAGCATGAGTAACAAGCTGTAAAGATCACACAAAAGAGATGATGTGTGAGGGAGAACTGGTAACCCAGCTGTGAGAGTGGGGAACTACCTGCCTCAAAAGCTATATTGGCCACCATAAACTTCTGGAAAACAGTTGAAGAAGAGAATGACATAAAAAGAAATTAAAGTACCTTTTATGGAGGAATAAAAAGCTGAAAAGAGCCAACTAAACTGAAAACTTATGCATATATCAATGATTGCAGACCATAGTTAAAACATTTTCTTGTCATGCAAAGATAATAAATGGATTGAAAATAGAGGGAAAGATAATTAAAAAATTTGGCTTCTTTTTATCCTGAAACATTCCTCACATTATTCTCAGAGGACCTACAAGTAATAGAAGATGAGTGGATACAATTCAGGTTGAGTTTATTCCCACAAAAGAGCAGAGAAATTACATGCCTGGGTAATTAAATTATGGCAATCATAGAAACTTCAATAGAAGCTGAGTAAAGAGCTGGGGTTTTTTTCATTAGAAGTATGTCACCCCATTGGTCTTATGAAGAAATTTCATAGAAAGAAAAGAAGCTAAGCAGGTAAGGAATTTGACACTTTCAAAGAGGGGAGGATCTTTCACTGCTGTGCATTCTCCAGTCAGGTTGTTCCAGCAATAAAAAGATGCTTCCCACCTATGACTCCTGAGTTGCCATAGGAATTACATTTAGATTTTTAGCTGATGATTTGTCCTGCAAGCAACAAGGCTGCTTCAGTGTGATAGTTTCATGATATGACTTATGGAAAGCAGCGAAAGAGACTCTGGAGATAGAAATATCACAGTGTCATCATGAAGTCCAGCTATGGGGCCCATGTAGACTTGTTTAGCAAGGAAATAAAAGTATTCCAGGGCTGCTAAAAACATCTTGTGTTCCTGAGCTACTCTTGGAGGATCCCTTGCCCTCAGCTTACTGATCTATACTGTTCCCAGGCATTAGATTTTGGTATACAGCTCCAGGTGACTACACTGGGGTTAGAATAATGGATAAAACAGATACTTAAAACCAGTGTGCTTATTTTTGCTTTTGGATATACCCAAAATAATCAAACAGATAAGTAGAAGAGGCATATTTTCCACTACCTGTGACTGGAAAAATCCTTCAGGGGATAGCTAATGGCAAGCATTTTTCCATGTCTGATATATCAGCAGGATTCTGGCACTGCCCATAGGAAAAAACCCCACATGTCTGTGCACATTCAACACACCCATAGGAAGACACTGTTTTTTTGCAGACTGCCATCGCAGTTATTTTGGCACATATGTTTTTCATTGGAAAATAGAAAATGCTGGTGGTATACAGCACACTAAACAGTACACTTTCTACTGGGAGAATGAAATGAGAATGACTACAAGATCATGCAGCTATGGGAGAAGCTGGAGATTTTGGGTAAAGCTAAAAAAGCAAAAACCACTTCTGTGTACTGAAAATAGAAAATATGGGGAGTTTACATGCCAAGATCTGCAGGTAGATCACAGTTAGTATGAAGAATTTATCAACACATCTGATCCTGCAAACAAGCAGGAGTATATAGACTCTTTGAAGAATGATGCAGAAAAAATGGGCCCAAAATAAAATCCAATTTAAAGCAGCCAGCCAAGGGCCCTACAGCATCTAAACAGATGTATAGATATTAAAAGTTCACAGAACACAGAATGTTACTTAAATAATGCAAATTCTTTATTCACCTTCTACATGTATGTTAGTACATGCCTCTCTTTGTTCTGTTCTACGTCCTAGTACAACAGTATGATCAAGCATAGACTCAGTTTCCAGGGCTGCTCATGAAAGTGAATTTCAATACATTCACTTAAAGAGGAGTCTTCAGATGTTACCTGGGTGAAAAAAATCTCCCATCATGAGTCAAGGTCCTTGTTGGCTGCAAATGCCATTGCCTCAGTGTTGCCAATGTCTACAAAATGCTGTGAAGCAGCACTCCAAGGCTGTAGCTGCAGATGTATGGACTGCAAACTGGCCAAGCAAGTCCAGTGCTAGATTTCACAGACAATATCAAATAACCCTGTCCTGCCTCAGATGAAAAGAGGATTCAAAATGATGGAGTTAGAGCTCAGGATGAAATCCCACAGAAAATAAAAGAAAGCCATGAAGACTGCCAAGTTGAGAAAACATACTCTCAGTTGCTATTATCTGTTAAGAACTCTTCATGTTGTTTTCCATTAGATGTTTTCATGTTTCTGTAAAGGCCTGCCATACATGTAAGAAATGCAACTACTACAATGGTCCCCCAGTGAAACACAAGATAATATGTTAAAGATACAGGAAAAACTCATCTGGATGAAGAAATAATTTTCAGGTTATTGTTACTAATAAAAAAAAAAAAACAAAAACAAACCTAACAGGAAAAAAAGCACCAAATTATAATCAATTAATACCTCTGATGTCAAAGTCACTGGGGATTCGGAGACTTAAAGATTAGGGCAAAATTTGTTTTAACTAGACTCTCAGGCACAGCATGATTGCACAAGAAGTGGTCTGCCTCTCTCCTAGGTTGTAAATGGCTATGATGCCGCATCGACTATGTGTAGATATATGTGGTTATTACCCCGTGGACACATGCTTACCCAAAAAAATAAGGAAAACACAATTTCCTAGTCCACATGTGAGGTTCTCAGCCTGACCATAACCAATGTGCAGTGACATAAAGGTACACCAAACCATGGCACCTCAATGAAATGTGGACTTGATGCCTCCTGTAAAGAGTGATGCAATTTTTCCTGCTGTAATCACAGCTTAGAGCACCTCCATTATATCTGAACTGTGGCTTCCACAAGTGCTTTCAAACTCCCATCTTCATCTACTCCCTGTATTGGTGTCTGAGCTACATACACATCAGCTTTTCCATGTTTTGGGTCCTCTTGGAGAAAAATCAAGGTGTGAAGGCCAGATGGAAACCATGATTAGAAACCTGAAAGACTGAGACTTGGTACTAAGTGGAAATCTTCATTCGCAGATCCAGATAAAAGGACAACAACAAGAAAATGAAAAATACTCTAGAGGATTGATGTCTATCAGCATTGTCTTTCCAAAACCTGCAGACCAATTCATAGATCATGAAAAAGAAGGGATAGAAGCAAGATAGAAAAAAAGAAACAAGTCTGTTGAGAAATAAGAAATTAGGCAAAATCACTTTCTTCTTGTCACAGTGCAAACAATACTGGGCTCAGATGAGGTGGAGACTTGCAACAACACTGAATATCGTTGCTCGGATACTGTTATTTGCCATAATCCCATTACAATTGCCCAGAGACTGCCAACAGCTTGTGCTGTATTTATTCAGTTGTTCATAATATTAATCCCAAATTTCTTTAAACTTCTACATCAGAAACAGGTGTGATAAAAATCATAAAATGTCATTACACACAAAATAGTATACTAGGGAAAATGCACGGTGGCATTCCGAAAGAATCTGCTCTCCCTTCTTTTCTTTCCTATATTCTGTAAGACTGTGTCCTCCTAGCTGAATGTCTAAATGATACATAAAATAATAATTAGTGTCACACTGAATTTTAAGAAAAGTAGTTTGTGTCCAGCTTGTGATGGATGAACCAAAGAGAACCACGGATTTAAGCACTGAGCTTGAATAGCTTTTGTGAGGCTACGTCTAAGCATTTTAAAAATGCCTTTTCTTCCTCCCTCTTTTCTCCCTTGTCCTCATAACACAGCTTCCTTTTTATTTTAAAAATGTCTGAAATTTTCTTCCAAAAGCTTTTACAGCTTTGGTACAACCTTGGGAGGAAGAATAATCATTCAGGAACAAAGAACTACTCTTTTTTTCTGCCTGTAGCATGGCTCCTTCCCTGGAAAAACACTTGGCCAAATGACCATCATTCCTCTGTGATTTTCTGTGGATATCTCCTTGGTCACAGTTCAGATTTTTCTTCTTGGCCAGAGGCAGATAAGAAAATATACCCTGAACACTAATTCTGATGAAGAGTTCCATCTCTCAACACCAAAAGATAGGCTCCTATCCATATGGGTGGATACATCGAGACAGATTTCAAGTACATCATGGAGCTCCGGTGTAAAGCATATGTACTTACATAAATATATTCAAACTGATTTAAAATTCAGTTTAGATCTGTCCTTTACTGTCTCCCTGAAAACTTGTCTTTGGGGTACAAACGGAAAAAAAACAACGAAAGATGTCTCAAAACAACATAAACTGTAAATATTGATAATTTTACTTATTTATTTAAATGCATAGATGCTACAAAATAGATCAAAATGATGTACAGTTTCATAGCATTAGAAGTTGAAACAGGGGTACAAATTTATATCTCAGGTATAACATATATATAGAGTCATATGACAACACAAATGATACATTGGTAAGTTCACTGCAACACGTGTTAGACAACAAGCTTTCTTCTCCAAAAAAACCAGATACAACCCCACCCACACAATTATCAAAAAACCTAAAGAAAAATGAAAAAATATAATGTGAGGGGGAAAGAGCATTTCACTCTATAAACACTGAACATTTTTTTTGACATGGGTTCAGATAAAAAAGCATAGAAATATACTTATTTCCAAATCCCCAGCATCTTTAAGCCTCAGAAAAATCTTCCCTTGTTGCACACAGAAAAAAGCATCTGTAGAAGGTTTGTGTCTTAAATGAACCCTGCCTTTAAGCACCATTTCAATTACAATAGAGCGCCTTACATGAAACAAAGCTTTTTAACTCCTAAGAGCTATTGATTCCAATATTACCACTCACTCTTCAGGAAAAAAATTATTACTTTAAACATCACATCTAAGATACTTCCTGACTTACAGGATGGTCTATCAAAGCTGTAGTGAGTTAGCAGCATGATGAACAGACAGTGATTTGAATGACAATTGCTGTTGTGAGCTAAACATATAACCTGAGAGAGATTCCCTCTCTTTCCTGCTGGCCAAAATAACCCTAAGTATAATTTATATGCATTTTCAGTATAAGGCACTTTAAAAAATTTACAATCTTATTACCCAATGATAATGTGCCAAAATCTTCTTCAACTCTGAATTTTGTCTTTTGGCAGAAAGAGATAATGAAATGAAACCATTTCAGTCTGGATTTTTCACATATCACGCTCAGGGGAACTCTGCAGAATGTGGATAACAATCAAAACTTTCTATCTCTTCCACTGACTTGTGTGAATTTAAAAATGCAACACCTTGTAATTCTTTTCTAACAGAAAATAACTCGACCCTGAGGGAAAGTTGGGAAATTAAGTCTAAACAGAAAGAAAGTATTCAAATTACCAACAGTAATCAATTTTGTTTATAATTTCTTGAATTAAAAAGATAGGCTGTTGCCCACCTGTTGAATTAATCAGATGGGTAATTGTTACTTTTTCTTAATTTTTTCAACTGTTTTCTATTGCAAGAAAGCAGTTTGAGAAGGTTATTGCTATTTCAGGCTTCTATTGATAAAATTTCAACATTCTGCTTGCAAATTTAAACAAGAAGAATTTGTACACTTTGGGACCACCAGATCAATTATGTATGATCTGAGAAGCAGAGCATACAAATTTTCAATTCTGCAGTTTTAAAAAAGCACCACAATCATTTTGGGTGCTTGGATTCCAAGATCATCTCATTTTTGAATAGGAAAACAAGAGTTTTATCTTGAAAATTTAGCAATAATGGGCAGATTGCAAGAGCAATTTGGGCCTTTAAAATTTTATTAGGGATCATTACATTTTAGTATCTGAGTAATGAGGCCTCCCACACCCTGGTTTTTAAGAACTATATCTGACTTAACACTTCTAAAAATTCTCCTGACATCTGAATAACTCTGTTTTACCTCATACTCATAAAATTCTGTATGTTAGGTAGTCACCAGCTAATAAAACTGTAATTGTGTTCTGTACTTAAAAATCATGTAAAACTAAGAAATGGAAGAGCTGTGCACTGCAACTCTTTTCTCAAAGGAAACAGACAAAGTCATGTCTCTAAAATCAAGGCAAAAACTTTAGATTTTCATTTGTTTTCCAAAAATCCTAAAACCTCTTGGATTCCTATGTATATGGGTAGTGGCATTCTCACCCACAAGAGGGCATCTATGTTTGCAACCTGATCCTCAGAGAAAATGTATTAACACATATATCTACCCACCTATCCACCCACCTACAGACATAGATATGGATATAGACACAGATATATTTCTGCGCAATCACAGTAATTTTGCTCTGGGAGGTTTCCTCTTTCAAAGCCACACGGTATTTCCCAGTATTAATAGGGCATGGCATATGAAGTCTAATTTTGCTGTTCACAAAGCTCTCATGGAATCCAATTTTTCATTCCTGCAGAAGTTATATTAGAACTCCTCCTGTCTTTCACTGATCAAACTCACCTCAAATACGGAGGGAAAAAAACTGATCTCAAAGAACAGATCCCAAGGATAAGTGTGCAAGGTCAAGCCCAGGTTTTCTGAAGTCATTTATTTTTCAGAGAGACGATCTGGAATCTGAGTCTAAAACTTGCTCAGCATCAATCTGAAGTCATGACTCTCAGAGGTCTTACTCTCCCCATAATTTGTTCCACAGGCACTTGCCTGTTGTGATGAGGGGAGGGTACTGTTTGTTTTGGTTTTGAACTGGAATACATTTTCCTCTCTGATGCACATAAAACTCTTATTAGAGCCTGAAACAGCCATAAAAAAGGAACTCTGAAAGCAAATCTGACCTGGTGGTAAGTTATATGTTTAGCTGAAAAAGATTTCACAAACACTGAGTTCATATGGTAATATTTCCACAAAAAATAATCTGTAACTTCAGCACCAGAACACAGAGGTTAGCACCAAAAGGTATCAACTGCTACCCATCACCTTAGATGTTTAAATGAGGCAAAAAGTCACAAGCAGGTATTATTATAAACAGCTGTACTCAATAATTAATTACAGAAATTTTGTTATATGTAATTTTTACTCTTATGCATCTCACAGTATTTTGACCAAAAATAATTTTTGCCTTATTTTAACTTCTGCATATTTTTACAATTTTATATTTAGAACAGAAGTCTGAGCTAATTTCTGTCTTTAAAGGCACACCCCTCTACTGATAAGAAATTAGTACCTCAAGGCCATCAGAATAGCAACTGGAGTTGGTTTGCCTCAGCATGGCCTTGAACTCTTCAAGCTCAGCATGTATTAGAGCTGCCAAAGACATCTGAAGTCTTCTGCACATTTCAGTGCTTTATCTGTAGCAGCACTTGGTGTCAGGTAGTCAGGCAGGAAGCACTGGCACTGGCAATCAAAATAGAGCTTTACTGGCATTGTCATTACCTGGCCCAAGAACAAAAAGATAATAGAAATTGGGGCAATTCAAATGGGCAATACAGAAAGGTCTTCTACTCTTAAGTGGAGATTTCATGTGGCAATCAAATTCCTGAAGATCTGTAATCCTCTCTGTTAAATGAAAAATATTCAGCTAATGCTTGAGTGCTTGTGGCTGGTTTTATCAGGAGCTGCTCGTATGAAATAGCTTATTTCCAGATCATATTTTGCTGCTGTCAATTACAGTGTGATTACAATATTTAATCCCTAGCACCATTATGGGATGTTGTGAAAAAACCTGTATACCTGTTTGTTAAATGCAAAGTTTTCTATATTCACAGAAAACAAAATATTCCACAAAATCAAGGTATTTGTAGCAACTTAAAAAGTAACAGATATGATAACATATATATACCCGTGATAATAATTTCAGCTGAATTACAGAATTATAAATTAATTTACAATGTCTAGTCCTGTTTGGAAAGTGTACCATACAACATACAAGTTGCAAGTTTCAAAGTGCATAGTCATTTATTGTTAGACCTACTGTTGAAGGCTCCATGGCTTAACCTGAATTTTTTCTTATGCTCTGCTTCCTATTTGTACTTAAAATAAAAATACATGAAAATGGCTAGATGCACTGCTTTAACTGTGCTGTCTTTACCACTGCATAAGAAGATTTCTTATGCAGACCAAAAATGCATTTTTCACCTGCATCTTTGTCAAAAACTATGCTGGCTGAGGGGCTAATGACCCACCAAGTAGTTTTGTCTCACTCATTTATTTCAGTGTGTACACAGATAATGCAAAGAGGTTGTCTTTCACTCCCAAAATAGGACTGGCTTTTACTCTGCCAAAGTATTTGTCCGATTGAGTACTGTTCAAGTCCAAACTCCTTTGAAAACAAAAGGAAAAATGTTTATATTGTGTAAGAGTTAGTAGAAATTACAAAGAGATATCCTTTTACAACATGGACACATCTAAAGGTAATATACCTGTCTAGTTCTTGACCTATCAGATACAGAAGTGTCACTGACCAGAAGTATCTGAAGAGCCATAAATCAGCTGCTGATGTTCTCTGAGGGATCAGAGTTTGGACATATAGAGAAGGGCTGCTACATTTCATACACTATACTGCCTGTTACAGATACCTTGCTGGAGAGAAAGAATAACTAACGTGAAGAATTCTAATTCTCATCTTTCTTTTTATATCACCAGCATGTTACTTCATTATTCTGGTGACAGACTGTCTCAAATACCCTAAAAAGACCGAATTAGTGATTTAAAGATGCATACATATGTAGCTCTAGTAAAATTATCCTGTTGTTCCACTTGCTCTACTCAGTATTGCTTTTCAATGTTCAAAAATTTCAGAGGTCTAAATGCAGCAGTGCAAGCAGACTAAACATTTATATTTAAAGTAGGGTACATTCTGCCATGTAACAAAATTCAAGGCTATTTCAATTATCTAGTAATAGTGGCAGACATTGGATTTCTTCCTTTTAATAATCTGGTTTTCAAGAAAAGTACCTGTATAATAGTTTGGGGTTTTTTTTTTTGTTTTAATGTCTCTACTAGGAACCCATAAGGCATTCAGGTTTTGGCAGAAAGTTTTTGGCAGATTTGGTTTTTAATACTGGACATGGATATTTTCAGGAAATAGTGCAATAAGTTTTTAATGGGCACTGGCAATCACTTTAGAAATTTGGAATTTTTGCAAATCTATATTGAATTTTAAAGCTCCCTAATGTCTTTTATTTAGAAACCTTCCTATCTATTTTTAGGTCTGATCTCTCCTGATTCTCAGCTGAATTTCAGTCAAAGGGATAACATATATACCGGTAAACTTAAAGTGTAAAAAACACTATGGATGTCATGCATTGATGTATATTGCTTTGTAGCAATATATTTCTTCCTGTAAAAGAATAAATATAATCCTGCAAAGCACCATTATAGAACTATGGCTGTGTTCAGAAATACAGGAAGGTAGAGTCAAGCTGCACTGTTATACCAGTATTTTTGAAGTGATGTAGCAGTCTATCTAGGTGAGACTTTAGGCATGTGAGTTAACAGCCACTGCATCTTAGTCAGTGTGGTTCCTCATTCCTTTAATATTCCTGTCTGCACACAGACATGTGATAGCAGCAGCCATGTGCTGAACTCTTGAAACACCATAAATGAACTGATGCTGTGCATGAGGTAGGTAATATCCTGCAGTTTCTCTTGCACATATGTTTTCCTCTGCTCAGTGTCCCATTGACATTGCAGGTGAAAGCACAGGTGTAAACAGGAGGAACCATCAGGAGTGCGAGGACAATTTGTTGCTTTGCATGTCACACTCCATTTTTAAAGCACAGTATTAAACAATGACCCTTCTCTTTCTAGAGCTATTATTTTTTAAAAGAAGTAATATTCTACTTTCTGATGTGCTTTTAATACAATCTAATCTTCAGGAAGCTACACTTGCTAAGATTAAAATGAGTTTGCTCTCCTTTAACAAAATGTTAATCTAAAAGGGATAATGCAAGCCTTAAATCCCAAAGTGTTAAAACCGAATTATACTGTACTTTGAAAGCTAATTATACAAAAGCATACAAAAAGAAAATATCAGAGTATTATTACAATATCTCTCTATATATAATATGTGCAAAATTCAATACACAAGGTTCTTGTTACTCATCTGTGGGTATTCTTTAAAATAATGTTAACCTTAACTTATTTAAACCAGTATAAGTAGTTTGATGTTACTCCTGGGAAACAAAGATTGTCAATACAAGAACCTCCATAGCTTGGAGGACAAGTTGAACATGGAACTCCTACTTTATAGGGTGCTTCTCCAATCCAATTCCCCCTGAAAATAAAAAATGAAAAATAATGCTTAATAATTTCAGAGTGGAAGAAAAAAATCATTAAACCATACTTGTTTTGAGTGATTAAAGTTAACGTCTCCACTGATATCCCATAAACATGACATTAGTTTATTTCTGTAGTTTACTGATAAGCATTGATCTAGCAATTCCTAAATAAGAGCAGGAAAATGACCATGTGAATCCAGGCCAGTAATATCCATTCCATATCCTTTAGTCTCAGTGGTGCAGTCCCAGTCCTCTTGCTTTTGCTACAACCAAGTGATTTTTGTTTCTCTGATCCCATGACAGAGTATTTTTCACTAGAGGTCTATATTTACAAAAAATAGCAAAATAAGCATTGGTGCAAGGTTTTCCTTGAGCACATTTTTGTCTGGCAGTTATCTTAGAAGCTTGTGCTTGGAAGATGGAAAAACAAACCAAGTGAAACCATACTATTAGGTTGCACCACCCTAGGTTCACATTGTGAAGCTCTGAGGCTGAATTCATTACTAGAGAAAAGGCGATGTTAAAAACTATTTGCACCAGTAATATATTAAAAAGGAACTGGATTGGGGAATTTCCAGAGGCCTGACAGATGCAGGTGAGAGGAGAAGGAGGGCTTCTGTCTGATGGACAGAAGTGCACAACAGACCCTAGGGGGGGAAAGGGGTACAAAGTCTGGAGAGTGATCATACGAAAAGAGGCAACTCTGAAACATGTAGAAACATCTGAAAAACACATCCAGACTTTTAGGGGTTTATATAAACCACAGACTTTTAGAGAATCATGTAACACTCATGATGTAGGCAGAAAGTTAAAATTAGATTTTTATTTAAATGTTATGTCTCACAGAGCAGAGAGCTTTCCTTTAGTTTGCATGTGACGTGGAATAGCAGTGAGTAATGCAATTATTTATGAAACATTTTGTCATCCCCCACCTCCCAGCCAGTAACACTGAATCAAAAGCCCTGGTCTAGGTTGTGCCTTGGAAGAAAGTAGGAATCTCAAGTAATTTGCTCATTCTTACTTCTCTTCCAAATGGGTACAGCAGACTAAGTGCTCAGGAAAAATATGTAGTCTGATAACAGATATGGAAATTCAGAGTTTGCTGAAAACTGCTTTCTGCTTCATTTTCTGTGCAACACATGGTGGATTTGTGTTAGATAATCTGGGGCCTTACTAAACTGCAATTATCCTTCTCAACTTCAGGGGGTTTTCACTCATTTCAGAAATATAAATATTTTTCATTGTTACAGCATGGCACCAGTGAAAATTACTGGAGTTATAAATATTAAATCTTTGCCAAATTCCAATCTTAGTAACTTAGATTGGGGCTGCAATATTCACTCTCTTCTTTAGAGGAGTTTCTGATGTGCTAGTTGCTCAGGACAGAGATGTTACCGAGTGGCAAAAAGACTTTAAAATGTCTGTGCCCAAAGACTCCAAGCCCAATGTACTTAATTAAATATAGAAACACAAACTAGGTCCAGGGAAGACTGCTCAGTGTAATTTTTGTGACCCTGCAAGAACTAGATGTGACAATCATGATTCTACTTCCCGTGACTGAAAGGTCTACTCAAAATCTCACAGTGAAAGAGCTTGCAACTTCAGGCTTGGTTTGCTGTTTGAAAAGCTGTGGGACTTCTAGACTCAGAAAATATAAAATGTCATTAATTCATTGCTACCTGATACACAAATACTAAATCAGTTTCCAAAAATGCCTAATGTATAAATCCATTTTATTCCTATATATGAAAATAAATATTCCAGAAAGTTTATAATTTTTAATTTTTTTTTTCAAAATAAGATACATAAAAGTTCTCTTAGAAACTTTGATTTCATCTTGTCCATGTTGTGGAGCTATAAGTCAGATACAGTTTTTTGCTACCAAATTTTTGTTCCTTCACATTCATTTCTTACCATCCTTTTCCAGTAAATACTAAATACAAAAGGATAGGGAAATCTCCTTGATTTCCAAAGGTGGTTTTTTTCCCCAAGTAAACTTACGAAATCCTATCTATTTTTCAGTTGCAAAACCTTTAAAAATTCTTTTACTCATGTAACAGCTAGAGTAATGACATATTCTTGCATATTCTTTACCACAAATGGACCTGTGCCACCAAGAGTTTATGGAAAACATGCTCAATTAATTATACTCAGGTTCCTATACAGAACTATGTCTTTGCCTAATGCACAGTCAGAGAAAGCAGCCACTTACACTGTCTGTGCGGCTTCGGCAACAGTGGTGCAAACCAGACCGCAAACTGGAGCTCAGTCTCCCAGAGCCACACTTCACTGACTCATTCTGCACCCAAATGTAAGCCTGGGATGATGTCTAGGAAAATTAATTTCTGCATTTCAACCTAACACAAGCCTCTGTAAGTTATGGGATATAGGGCCACCTATGGGTGTCTATGGCCTGTATTTTAACACACCCTAATAAGAAAGGCAAGATGAGATAGATTGGCACACATGGAGCTTATATGGAAGCAATGCTAAGGATTATGTGGCATGGTCATAAGCAAAGGTATCCTGTGGGCAATGACATGTATCACAGAATGAATCACAGAATGGTTTGGGTTGGAAGGAATCTTAAGGACGAACTCATCCCAACCTCATTGCCACAGGCAGGGAACCTCTCACTGGACCAAGCTGTGGCTGCTCACAATCCCATCCTGTCTGGTCTTGAATACTTCCAGGGATGGGGAGTCCTCAACCTCTCTGGGTGAACTGTTGCAGTGCCTCACCACCCGCACAGTAAAGAATTTCTTCCTAATGTCTAATCTAAACCAAGCCGCCTTAAGCTAAGGCCATTCCCTCTTGTCCTATCACTACATGCCCTTGTGACAAGTTGTTCTTCAGCCTTCTTATAAGATCCCTTCAGGTACTGGAAGGCTGATACAAGGTCTCCCTGGAGCCTTCTCTTTTCCAGGCTGAAGAGCCCAAATTCTCTCATCCTGTCTTCATAAAAGAGGGATTCTAGCCCCGATCGATTTAGTGGCTCTCCTCTGGATCTGCTCTAGCAGGTCCATGTCCTTCTTGTACTAAGGACCCCAAAACTGGATGCAGCTCTCAAGGTGGAGAGCAAAGCAGAGGAGGAGAATCACCTGCTGGGTACATCTCTTTTGATGAAGCCCAGGAAACGGTTGGATTTCTGGGCTGCAAGCGTGCCCTGGTAAGTCATATTGAGCTTTTCATCCACAAACACCCCCAGGTCCTTCTCTTCAGGGCTGTTATCAATCCATTCTCTACCTAGTCTGTACCTGTGCTTGGATTAACCCAATCTAGCTGTGTTTGGCCTCACTGAATTTCATAAGTGGCAATGAAATTTTACATAGACCCACCACCCTGTCAGTAAATCAAGACCCTGATTTATGGTGGGATTGCTTACCTGAGGAAGCCTAATTCATCTCACCTATGTATAAAAGAGTGAAGAAACAAGGAATTCAAAGTAAAGTAAAGTCAGCACAAAGAAGGAAGAAAAAAACAATAATAAAAAAAATAAAAAAAAAACTAGTCTTTTGTTCTGTTCCACACACATCAAGTTGATTCTTTTTCCTCCTTGTATACCAAAGTCATACATTTCTGTATGTTCAGATGGAAGGCTTGAACAAACGAGCAGCCCACAGAAAAAAAGCACAAATAGAGGTCATGCTGCAGAAAAAGGAGTAAGCAGTCCTATGAGAGGACCAAAAACATGCACAAAGTATAAAAATAAACAAAAATAAGAGAGCAACTCACTTTGGGGCATAGTTGCATACCAAGTAAACAGCTCGCCGCCAAACAGATCCCCAGACGTTCATATTGTGGCATGTGTGGATTGCGCAGCCTATACGATTGGAAGTGGCCCAAACCATCTGAATAAATATTTATCATTGGTGAAGTCCAAATTGAAAAGGAATATACATATACATTTATTTATAGATACACACATACATTTAATTGAGAGAGAGGGTTATAAATACATCATAGGAAAGTCCAGTTTTTGGACATGAGTTTTGGAATAGAGGAAAATAATTTATATAACCTGTGTGTAATGGGTGCACATGGGTCCGTAACATCGCATCGGGCACCTAGGGTTGCAGTCTTGAGGATAAGGGAAAGCATAATCCTTCACCTCATCATACCAAGGCTTTACCAGCTGGAGAATAGATCGATACCTGGGTTTGTTTAAAACACAGAAAGAAAAACGTGTCATTTTAGATTTCTCCTCGCATCACTAGGGGTAGAGTATCAAGTAATAACAATCTCAAGCCAAATGAACACTGACAGATACAGAACACAGAATACTGGATGAAACTTGCATCAGTCCAACATCTGGATCTCAAAGACTGTTCAAAGGTTGACAAAATAATTGCTTTGTAAGGTATCTTCTTACCTTCCAGTTCTTACAGACAGGTTCTGGCCCAAAAATCTCAGAAGATAGGAAGGTCCATGGTCCCAAATGCATGTAGCAGCCCAAGCCTCAGCAGATTTGGCAAGAGTTTCATCCCAAACCTGACAAAATAATGTATCCTTAGCAGTAGAACAGAAAAGAGCAGATAATGATCATAGTACTAGAACAAAATAAGCAAGTACCTTAACCCACAAATATACTATCGGAACACATCAGATCTGGAAACAAGAAGGGAACTGTGGAGCAGCATGTACAGAATCCAGCGGGATTTGCCCTATTGCTGGACAGAATTCCTGCCCACATCATTCAAGGAAGCCAAGTATTCCAATCTCTCCATTTTTTTTCTGGAAAAGCCCTTCACCAACCAGGCATTTTCCTACCTTCCCTTCTGTGTTGATGAGATCCATGTGTGGAAAGGAGTGAAATGTTGGCTGGGACTCAGATAGAAAGTAAAGGAGAGGAACACAAAAAAGAAAAAATCAGCATAGGTATTACATACCCCACATAACTCCAACACACTTGAAATAAGATCTCAGCAATATCTATAGCCAGAGACAATGTGTTTGGCAGCTCTTCATATTTGAGGTCACAAGGTCAAGAAAGGGATTCCACAAAGGCAAAGACTATGGGTAGTTTCCAGGTGCAGTATGGATTTCACTACTTTATTCTGCACAGGAACTGGCATTGCTCACTGCCTGATATAAAAAGATAACAGCTCTGTAAGAACAGAAAATTGACTTAAGTTCTCCAGTGTTTGGAACATGACAAGTGAACCTAAACACTGTCTCCTTTATATGCTTTTCCTGCTCGATTACACATCTGATTTGTAACTCTGCTGTTCTCTCCACAGCAAAACAGGTTTGTCTCAGAAATAATGGAGATATTGGCAACAGAACCTACTGCACCACTAGAACACCCGATAAAAAATACCTCACTGTTACATTACAAATGCACACAAAACTTAGTATAACTTAGTGTTTTAAGGGATACCCAAGTAGGCTGTAGATTCTGGAATTACATGTATATTTGGAATACCTTGAGTGGAGTGTTTAGGTGCAGAATAGTTGCAGTGAATTGCAAGTAGAAAGGCAGAACAGAACGTGGTAAAATTGCCTATGTAGACCATCAGTGCTTTTTAAACACAAACACAAACTCATACTTCTTGAGTGGCTATGAAATAAAGAGTATCCTCTCTGAGGCATGAAATAAGAGGCAAAGTCATAAATAAACTTACAAAGAATAAAGTGGTCCACATCACAAATATCTTCTATACTATGAGGTAATAATTATTTCTAACACTGAATTTAGTTTTAATTTCACAAACCTGAAGAGTGAAAAACTGATAATTGACTAGAGCAATAAATCATGCCCTAACTCTAGTACTTTGTGAAATTTCGCTTAGTGAGAAGGACAAAATTTAGTAACTGTTATGAAATGGCTAGACCACTGAACCAAGCTTTTGTAAATATGGAGTGGATAAGGTACTTCCTCAATTAAAGGTGAAGAAGCACAACAGAGACCAGTAAGGCTCCTTAACACAAATCATTTTCCATTCAAGCAGAACCATCTTAGGGATGGTAAAATGGGTGGTGCTTAAAGCAGAGAAGATTTATTTTACACCTGTTCAGAAAATTTTCCAGAACAAAGTCAAAGCAAATTTCTACTACAAGGACACAAGACATGTTTCTTAAGAAGCATGCTCTTCAAGCCAGGGAACACTTAGACTTCAGCTCTGAAAAATTATGGGAGTTTCTTGGAGGAGTTAAGAGATAAAAAATCCAAAACCCAGGATATGCTTACGGCTTAAGGCAAAGAAAACTGTGCATAGACGTTTCTTCTGATTTGTATCTCTGCCATTAAGCTTACTAGCTGCATGTAGCCAGCGTATAAAAAACCCTGTGGTACAGCAGTGGTCCCAAAAAGAGGGCTTAAAGAGTAGGTACAAATATAAGAGAGTGCCTGGGGAGTGTGCCTGAGAGGCTGGGGCCACAGCCAGCGTTTGGAGCCTGCCCAGGCCCAGGGGAGCAGAGGAGCTCACGGATCCAGCGCGTGGGTCCAAACACAGCTGCCTGGTGTGCATCCATACGGGGCTGCTCTGCCAGGACTGTGACACCCCATAAACACCCTCCTTTGCTGGGATTAATCACGCTTCTGGCAGGAGTGCTCCTGCCAGGAGGCTGAACATGAGGTTTGCGTGCTTGCTCCCAAGTGACCTGTCTGCACTCCCACAGTAATCTAAACGTGTACTGTATTCGCACAAACAGCGCCAACATCCTGACTTCCACCCAGCACATTTCTGTGTACTCAACTGCCTTGCAAAACAGCATGTTAGGTGCTTGAAAGAAATGTGAAGGACTAGGTTTTCACAATTAACACTCTTTAAACTAGGCATAGGCCCTGCCTGGGACAGTGAGGGCATTTCTAGTTCACTTTTGCTTCTCCTCAGCTTCACTTCTGGTTATCAGAAATCATCTGCAGCATTGGATTGGTAAAACTTTGGGGTATTGTTTCAAACTCAGTTAAAATGTTGTGAGTTTGTCATGTATAGTACACTCTGCTTTCCATTGATCCCTCTCTGGACACATTAAAGTTTTGGCAAACATAAAAAAAAATATAACAAAGAGAAGGAAAATAACTATTGACTAAGGAATAAGGTGGTGGGGGAAGCATATACGGCATCTTTAAATTTCCTCCATTCTTTCATTAGCAGGCTGGTGGAAAGTCTCTATAGAGACTCTTACTGCTATGTAACTCACCTTCCTTATTTTATTTATTTTGTTTTATCAGATGAAAAGGTGGTCTCAGTCCTTCTATGACTAGATCTAGATGATCACCAGAAGAAAAGAATGCATAAGGGAGACCTTATAGAATCTTTCAGCACCTGAAGTGAGCCTACAAAATAGCTGGAAAGAGACTTTTTGCTCTGGAATCAAGTGATAGGACAAGGGGGAATGGCTGAAAGCTGAAGGAGGCTTGGTTTAGATTAGACGTTAGGAAGAAATTCTTTAGTGTGTGGGTGGTGAGGCACTGAAACAGGTTGTCCAGAGAAGCTGTGGATGCCCCATCCCTGGAAGTGTTCAAGGCCAGGCTGGATGGAGCTGTGAGCAACCTGGCCAAGTGGCAGGTGCTCCTGCCCATGGCAGGAGGGTTGGAACTGGACGATCTTTAAGATCCCTTTCAACCCAACATATTCTATGATTCTATAAAAAGGCAAACAACTAATATAGGCTGAAGGTGAAAAATACTATCTCATAACAACCCAAAATATTGCAAGAGACTGTGCCATTAATTCGCCCTTTCAAAAAAAAGTCTGATCCTGAGTCCACAGTTGTACTAATTTTTACCACAGTTCAGTGTTTTGGGTATGTAGCAGTGAAAAGACATTTGGATTCTGAAGCCATGTGGCTTCATTGTTGTACACAGATAAATAGCATACCAAGAAATGCAAATATAGCCTAAAAAGAGAAACTGAAGTAACTGAAAGTGAGAGGGACAGTTTCTGTACAAGGAGTGTAACTTTTCTCTAATAAACCCTTTTTCTCTGTTTCTGCTGCTTTTTTCTATCTTTCTTTTTTCTGTATCTTTCTTTTTTCTCCTGGCTTTCTCAGTCTCCTTTGGACTGAATTCTTTTGGGATCTTCCCTTTTGGGGAGTCCCACTTATCTCAGTTCTTATGATTTGAAGAAAACTCCCAGGCTCATTAGAATCTTGTTTCTAGTGTTTATTAGAAGGTCATTACAAAACCTGGCAGGTCCACCCAGACTGATTGCACAAGCTCAATTCACCACAACCTGGCTCATTTTGCTCTGATAGTACAAAATGGCCCCAAACCATGCGGTCTCTTCACCTTCATATCTATTTTTACCCTATTAACTACAGACAAATGTATTGCTATTATATCTTAACAAATAAGTTTTCTATATCTACTTACATAATTAAAACTGTGACTAAGTCTAAACCAGTCATTCTTTGTGCTCCCAAAAACTGCAGAATCATGAGAAAGAAGAACTAAAAACTACACCCTTTTTCCTCCATCTTTACTCCATGTGTGAAACCCCTCTAAATTCTATATTTTTCACCTCAGTGATATATTAAACATTTTTCTACTTAATCTCTTACAAATCTTGGTTTTCTCAGGGATATTTGGAAGCCCTTCTGTCAATAGCAAATAGGATGGATGCTTTTTTAGATAATAGAATAAACAAAGAAATGCCACTGTGTTTCTGGACTCCTACAAGGAGAAATTAAAAACTCAAGCTAATTAACAAAGAATTTTAAAGAAACAGAGTAATAAACAAAATAACAAACTCTGACATATGAGCAATCATATTCCTATTAAACACATCTGATAAAGCTGCCTGACATGAACAAAAAACTGTAAAAGAGAAAAATGAGAAAAATTTCCATACTCAGCGGGTTAAGATCTAAGAAGGTGACTCATCCTGAAATGCTGATCATGCAAACTCCCAGTGCCAAACTATGATCCATCCACTCCCTGGGGACAGCTAATCTTCATTTGCTGGGTTTCAAGTAGTTGAAGAAGTCACCTTCTATCCAGTATAAAGATCCCACCCAAACTCCAGATCACTGATTCGGTCCAGCATGGAAACCTTCCCACTTCTCAGCTGGGTCAAACTGAGCTACGACAGAGTTAAAGCATGTCACCACATTTCCACTGACAACTTGAAACGAACATCCTTTGGCCAATTTATTTTTCTTTCTTGAGCCAAAGATTATTTTCCTAGAAAGCTCTCTGACTGTGCTCTCTGTATTGCTCCCTGCAAAACAACACTTCCAAACTACATCTCACTTGAAAATTGTCAAGAGGACTGAACACAAGGAACAAGACAGTGCTTCTACATGGGGAGTCTCAACACCTAAGACTATTTCATGAGGCAGCTCTGGGCTGTTCTCTGCACCCACACAGCATGTGTTTGCTGAGAGTTAGGAGTAAGATCTTAGCATTAATAAAGTCAGCAGGAATTTTGCCAGTGAGCCAGAATTTCATCCTCAATTTTGTTTGTTTCCCTCTGCAAACAAATAGTAAAATATTTAATCCCCAAAATGTGTAATAACCAATAGAGAGTAAAACAAAATCTCTTTCATGTTGAATGTAGTTTCTTGAAGCCCAAAAAGTGGGAATCCTTCACCAAGGAAAGCCTTTTAATATTGTGGATTACAGTTCCCTCATACATTCCTTTTTTTATAGCTTCCATAGTTTCCATAACGGTCTCGCAGTTGTTCTTAGACAATTTCCATGTAAAAAGGATTAAGTTGTCCTCTTGTGCTAGGTCAGAACAGGAGGTCCTGGTCACAACTATGTTCTTAGGTATTAAAACAATGGTGAAGCTGAATAAACATTCTGATGATGAAAAAGAAAAGAAACAACTACAATATTACAAAGAACTGTACATGACATTTGTTGAAAAATAATTGGCTGTTCCCTTCCTACTTTGATACCTATGTTTTGAGGAATTGCATACATAACAATTTTTAACTATAACTTGAACTTAGGAACACAGTTTTGCTCATTTTCATTGCAGGCAGAATTGCAGTCCTCAATCATTACAGCTCAATCAGTACAGCTGAAGTGACAAACACCGGGTAGAGATGTAAACACAAATCCAGCCCAAACAGGTGAAGCTGACTGTTTTAACCAATCCCTTCTGCAGCAGCTTCTTTAACAAAGTGCAGCTACATGAAGAGATGGCAAATGAAATACAGGGATATGCAATTTGAAGAGTTGCATGGTGAGGCTGCTACATTTTGAAGCAATAAAAATGGCAATTTGTTTTCCAGTCTTGGCATCTTATTTTTCCTTTATATATGTTTAGTATGGATTCATATTAGTGATATTCAGATTGTTATTTCACGCAAACCAATCTACAGCAATTCTTAGGCTGCTCAGAAAGATGGCCAGTATGACCTTCTTTTAGCATGATCAATTAAAAAATTAGGCATTCTACCTCAAACATATTATTTTACTCTCCAGTAGCCCCCTGCTTCTCTTTGTTTGCCTAGCTGAAGATCAAAAGCTCTTACTTCCAGAATGGCAGCAAGTGAGAAAGAAGAAAAAACCTTGGCTCAAGCAATTTCTTCCTCCGATAAAAACACTGTGAAGCCAAGGGATGAAATCCGACATGTCCAGTCCATCTGTGCAGCTGCATTCCACAGCTGCTCGTGCAAGTCCCAGAGAGGATTAGCAGATGTAGGCTGCTACCCTCCAACACACAGGTCTTGTCCTCACGGGTCACTCAGCCTTGCACTGCTCACACCACTTGCGCGTGCGGTGGCTGTCTCAAATCCCACAGCAGCGTGCAGGGCACACAGGAGTCCTCTGCTCCCCTTCTCTTTCATATAGCCAGACTTGTAGTATTTTCAGGTTTCCTACTGAAACTTTCTGTAGGACCCCCCACCATGTCCACTACCCCAAATCTGGCAGAAAGCTTAATAAAACAACCCAACAGCCCTTCTGCCTGCATGCTTTTACAGCCAAATGATTGAAAGAGCCTCGTCTTTTTGCTCTCACTTTTTTCAATACATACTGTGTGATGAAAACATATGAGCTCATTGGAACTTACAGAGAGATGTCACAAACTTTATATATTTATTTAGGTTCTGAGATCATTTGGACTCTAGACTCTCCCCCTCTAAGAATATGATTTTTTTCTTTAATCTCAACAGCCACCTGTTAAAAATTTATGTATGCATATTGTAATTGGTGCCTACCACATATGCAAGTACTTTCTCACATGCAGTAGGTAATAATTAGAAAGTTTACACAGAAAATTGCCAGTCTACCCTCTGGAGAAAAATATTTTGATGGGAATCACAGTTCTGTATGTCATTCTTTTGCAAATAAATGGAGGGCTAATACATCAAGCTCCTTGTCCAACAACCCACTGCAACTCAAACTAAAACTGTGCAATGTTTTATAGTAAATTTACTCTCATATATCCAAACCCCCAAACATGTGAGTCACACTTCTGAAGAGCTCAGTATTAGAAAGTCTGGCTTAATCCAGGCATCACCGGACATATTCCCAAGAAACCTCAGTGCCAGAAATACTTTCCTTATGAAAATTCAAGTCTGTGTTTTACATAGGAGTTTATATTCCTGGGTGTCTCTGTGGTACAAACACAAAGTGCTATAATTTGAAGTTTTATCGCTGTTAGTAGTCAATGTTTTTTTCTTCTAAAGGTTGTCTGCACATCATTTCATGTTTGGCATCAGGCTTTTAGACAACAAGAAATAAATAAAATTGGTATGCTGTCAGATTTAATAACAATAAACTTCTCTGATATGCTATTGTTTAGCTTTTGGAAAAGTTAAATAATGCAGCTATATATCTTAAAATATTCAGTGCTTTTTTAACCTACTGCAGGACATATTTTAATTGGCAGCAGCTTATCTTAGAAGTGGTAACAAAAGGACCAAACTCTAGCTCCATGTCACCCCGACAATTGGTCAGAACTCTGAAAAGGAGTGTGTCTGACCTCTTTCATTTTAAATATGATCAGAAAAAATTATATTTTTTTAGAAACACAAAATGTGAATGAAAATGTATTTGTTTTGTTGTGTTTCATTCCTCTTATATATAGAAAAAAATCTACACTTCACTTTTCTTTGTTACTAACCACTGAAGCTTTCCATCAAAAGAAAAACTGTTCTTAATTTCCTTAAAAGTTTTCAAAGAAAATACTTACTATTTTCTAAGTAGCTCTAGCTGAAAGATATGGCAGCATGACATAAAAAAAAACACATAGAAGCTCCTTCTTTCTGTAGAATAAAGAATAAGAACAATAGTTCTTTATTCTCAGAAGAAGAAAGCTCAATTTGATTCTTTCTCTTGATACAGATTAACAGATATCACTGACAGATACCTAGATGTGCAAAACCAGTTCATTCTCAGTTTCATTAACACAGAACTCAAATCCCATCCCAGGTCACCTGCAGATGCATTCATATAAATCTGTAATAGACTACTTATCTTTCCAGGTAGAAAGAGGAGAAAAATGTTGAGAGATTTAAGGTTACTATCATCTCCATTCATGTATGAAACAAAGTTCTGTGTACTTTGGATCAAGATTCTTGTGAAAAATGCCCTGTCTCTGTTTTTAGCCAAGAAGTTCAAGAGGTGCTACATTTAATAATAAAGGAATGTCTAATTCCGAGGCCTCTGGGCAGGCTGCTTTTCTATCTGAGACTTTACTAAGTTGTTTTTTGTTTGTTTAAACTCCTAGAAGGCTCTCTGCTCATACTAAATTTAAATAATGTAAATATTCTTTTCTAAAACACCATCAAGATGGATCTTTTAAAATTGTTATGCATAAAACATTGGAACAGAGCTCTAGTACCAAAGCAAGTTGAACACAGTCATTCTTTTCCACAAAATTTATCAACAACAGCATTTTTGAAAGAAGTTTTTCAGACTTTTCAAGGAGTGCTTTCCAGGAAGTGTCTTTTCCATTTAACTCTTGAACGCATCTTCTACCATTCACTCTGAACATAACAGATGGATTTTGTACTTCTTATCGGTAACATCCACTTGGATTTGACCCTAGATGCACACTAGTTACTAGTTACTGAGACTGGCTTTCCTAGCTTTCTGTCAGTGAAACTGCTGGAAAAATGGGCAACACTCTACATCTCAGTGACAGCCAAGTAGTTCAGTGCTGCATTATTGACGGTGGTGCACTAGGAAATATGTAAGTGGCTAAACTCACCTCTGAGGCAAAAGAGAGCTAGGTAAATCTATTATGCTCAAATTAGCAGAAAGTAAGCTCCATTTACTCCTGCTTTCTCTCAGCTTGCTGCCAGTTGCCATGTTGTGCCTCCACTGCAGAAAAAGACTGAGTATGATGTAAAACAACTGCTTCCTTTCCAGGTTGTGATGCAGACAGATGGCATTAACTGTAGCCATGTGAACCACAGCAATTCCCTCCATATTATTCTAATTTCCTGAGAGGATCACTATTGCAGAATTCATTTTCCCATGATCTTCAGACACTCCTGGTGCTGGGTTATGGTATTAGGCAGAAGGGACATACTCAATTTTATAAACAAAAAAATGAGTGGTAGGAGGCACAAACTGGAAACAGTAAACACATTCCAGCATTATACCCCTTCCTATTTGTTCTTACCTCACTTGTGAACTCCCAGCATAGAGCAAGCTAAAAGCCATGGCAGACTGGGATAGGAAGCCCACACTGGGGAACCCCCAAGCATCTTCAGCTCTCATCTGCCAGAAGACTGGGGTGGACTATACTTACGTTCATTTTGTCCTCTGGCATGATGAAAAGCCTATCAAGAACTTTGTACCCTGACATGTCATCTGGTTACTTTATTTCAAACTTTACCATTCTGGATTTAAGGGAACAAGGCTACTGAGTGGAAAAAGTAGGCTGCCAGTAACTTCTACAGCAAATTCTTCATTGCTTTATGTCAGTTGGGTCTTTAGACATGCACAGTTAAAATGATGGGCCTAATCTTCTTTGACATCTAAGGGTCTTGTTCACCAATTTAACAAAGAACTGTAAATGGAGTGCAACTGTAATTCTATCCAATATGCAGAAGTATTGTAATGGCATGCACATGCAAATTAAGGAAAGATAATATGTGTCTTAATGCCAAGAAAACTATCAGTAAATATGTAAAGGGTAATTTTTGAAATGAAAAAGCATAGAAATTCTATTGGCAGTTTAAAAATGCATATAAAGATTAATTATCTGAGGTTTAGAGGGAAATATTTAGGTTAGACATTTGGAAATAATTTCTATTCCTAAGGTAAAGTATTTGCCAAGAGATGTGACTGAGACAGCATCACTATATGTGTTCAAGAGCAGACAAGATGAAAACCATATGTATGTAATGCAGAAGGAAGTCCTGCAACAGGCCAGGGATAAAGTACATGAATTAAGAGACTCCATCCAACACATTAGACATAAATCTTGAAGGAACTAGCCCTGCAATCCTTACTCACAGACATGTATGATTTCAGTGGGACCATGTAAATAAGCCAGGGCAAATGACTCAAGAACAAAATGTCCTTAAAGATTTAGAATGGTCTGTAAGAAAATATAATGAAAACAGTAAATAAATAAATAAAAATAGGTAAACAGATTGAGAAGTTTATTTATCAGAAATGCTACTGAATTGGAGAAAAACCAAATTTGCTCCTTCCATGTCCATACAAAAGGCCTTTACTTTTACAAAGCAGAACTTTGGAAAACTTGAAGTAGGTTTGCTGGGTTTTTTTTTGGCTTTGTCTTACCCATCATTTACTGCATATTCACAGAATATTTTTAGGATCACCTTGACAGCAAAAGAATTTTATCAAGACTTTCAAACTTAGAAGTGAAATAAGGCAGTATTTGCATTTGTGAGCACTACCACACTTGTGTTTATACCTTCCTTCTTTGACCTGACTACAGAGGTTATCTGCAAATTTTCTGGGACAGGAAGTATCCAAATAAATCACCTCAGCAAAGACAGTCATTTCTGGGCCACACAAAGCACACGTATTTCCAGCATGACACTCATGGACTCCTTCACAGGACTACAGGAGCTTCTTTTGGAACACAATTACTTTTCTTATAACAATAGGTCGTTTCCTTTGTTTAGTCTATTACGGTCTTTTATGTGGATTTACTAGAAATTAATATGCTGAAGTTCTCCATTCTCTTCCAGTTCCTCTGCCATCAGCTCATGAGAAACACAAAATAACTTCTGGGTAGCTAAACTCGTTTCAGGATAGTCTGGAAATCTTTTACTACTTTGAGTTCTACAAAGTGAATCAAAGCAACAAAGTTCAAATAGGGGCAGATTTTCCCAAATATAAAAGTTTTATATTTCCCAAATATGAAAGTTACATATCACTGAACAAAAGAGAATTGAAACTGTGTCTGAACACCTTTGGTACATTGGCAGGCTCAAGTTTATCTAGAGCACTTTTTGCACTTAAAATCTTCGGACAGCATTCCACAAACTTGTTTTTGAGTATGCAATCCTGTCCTCTCTATTATACTTCAGACATGCTACTGCCAGTCCACTAATAACTGTGTGAGCCCATACTGGGCTCAGGACTCATCCTTGCCAAGCTAGCAGTGAAACTACCCATGGCTTGTGTTTTGCTACGGCTCTTCAAGGAGTTATTCAGATCACCTTAGAGAACTCTTAAATAAAACATATTTTTCTATTTTGCATGGGAATTCCATGGAGGCTGGTGTTCAGTGTTCACCAAGTGTTATATCAGTTACTGCTTCTGCATGTAAAGCTGTAAAGAGCATGTCTGTATGTAAGCACCTGCCCAACCAGCTTTTGCACAAACAGAGATGTAGGATACAACATAGACCATACAGACTTTGAAGAAACTGGCCTCGAGTGGGGGTGACTGTAAGAAAGGTAAACATAACTTCTAATCGTCATAGGAACAGATATTTAATGAATGAATGTTTTGGAAGCCTAAAGATAGTACCAATGCACACTAAAAGACATTTTATGAGACTCAGATTTCAGTTGGCAACATCTTGCAAATATTTACTGGCCCAACAAGTAGCTGAGTTGTTCCAGAAAGGCAACACAGGTCTCTATAGTACAGAATCAGCATTCAGGAAAAGGGATTTCTTTGTTCACATGCTTCCACTGGATCTACAGATGTACATACTTTTCATACTAGACAGCTGCTGGCAACTCTACACCTCATTTTTCTGAATCATGAATTTTATGGAATCTTTCTTCTTTCTCCACAAAAAAATATGCAAAGAGAAGTAGATGATTTTTACCTTTTGTCAGGCCAAAAGTACGGTGTTTTCTTTCTTTCTGCAGGTATGCCCTCAGCTTTTAAAGGACAAGCAAAGGATTTCTTAGGATGAGGAAGAAAAAGGTCCAAATTAAAATAAGGACTCATCAATCTGCATTATAGGCCTGCAAGTTCTTGTTCCCTTTCATTTTCCTTCACATATACACTGACTAGATTTGTACTTGTACAAAAGCTTCCAGTTGAAGGCATCAGCAGCTCCAGAAGCAGAACCAAAAGGAGGACTACTTCAAAGTCTAACACACTGGGTGCCAATGTCCCAACAAGAAGACTTACCAAAATGTAACTGGCATGAGACACACCAGTTTCTTTCACTGGGGACTGACACAATGCCTTCCCCATGATTGAATCCCCTACCTGCTTTCATGGGAGGCTGCATACAACAATAGGCTGGGACAGCACGCTGACCCACCTCTCCCAAAGAGAACTAAAACACTTCCCAGCTCGGTTTGAACTTCCCTGCCTAACCCATGTGCATTCAAAGCTGTTCTCCCAGACCTCTCATCCAAAGTCCTACAGTACATAAACCTTCAAGACAGTAAGGGCAAAGAGAAAAATGCCCAAGGAGTGTGAAGTATCGATGAATGCACTGAACATGGGAGAAGCAGACTGTATCAGGGAGAGGAACAGAATGTGTCAAGTAGAAAAGCCCCAGAAAAGGTTGGGTGTGGAAAACTGGAATCACAAGAACCAAACCATGCAGCCAAACCCTAAAGGGGTTTTATTTCCACCAGGGAGGTGGAAATAAAAGCAAATTGAACTACACAGAAGTGAGAATGTGATACAGTAATTAATGAGAAGAACAGCTCCTAACAGAATTAGGAAAAAAACAACAAAACACAATTTGCTATGACGGTGAAGAGAGAAAATATGAAAAAATATCTTTTTCTAGTGCTTCAAAACTGCTTCGTTTTTCTCTATTTCAACACACTTACAAAAGATTTCCACAATCTACTGCATCTGCAAGCAATTCCAGCTCTCTAACATGTGACATCCGTTTTAGTCATTGTTAGGGAAAATGGGATAGGCCACTTTCTTCACTACCCCAGCACTTTTCCATAGTATTCAGGAAAGGAACACACACTCTGTAAGGTTCTTTCAAGTACAAATGCATGCTGTCCGCTGGTAATGACAATGTGTTCATTCTCTTATTTATGAAAGTAAGTATTGAGAAACATAACATCTTTTTTCTATATAGCAGCAGCAACCTCATGTCTCTGTAAGATACAACAGATGCTGCACCACACACCGAAATTATTCAGACCAAAAAATGGACAAGGAAAATTCAGTTAATGATAATGGTATTTCCAGCCTTGGTATGGCTTACAGCACCATATCATCTTCGAGGCCTCCCTACCAAAATTCTTCTGTAGTCAGAGAGGTAAGAAGTTCCAAAGATGGCGCCATGACCACAACCCAGATGGCAGAGCACACCGTGTGTGATGCTGCTCACTGAGCATTTTTTGCTCTGTAGTTACATGAGACATACACAGACTTACACAATCTTAAAAGAGAATTGGTGGCAGAGGGGTGGCTGCCACTTGGGAATTCAAGCTCAAGTTGCACTCTGGATCATTTCCTACATAGCTTTAGGTGCTGATCTGAATTCTGCAGCATGAAGTCACAAAGTACTTTCAGACTGGAAAGCCAAATGTAAAAGAAAGCTTTCAGTCCTTGCACTTGACACTAGTGATGGGGCTGATCCTGCCAGGAACACAGGTGAATTTGAACAGCATGCCAGCTGTAAAGAGCATGACTTCAATCTTGATTTTGTATCCATGCTGCAGCAAAGCTGCAGCAGAACACCCACCAATATAGATAAAATCTTGGCAGTTTATGTATATGAGTTCATTAAAATAGATTTAATCCAGGAAACTTGCTTTCTATTTACAAGGTTTTTTTACTGAGCAGGCTAAGAACATAGCATGTACAAAACCCTTGGGAATATGACAGGGCGCTGGCTTCATTTAAGCAAACTGCAGGAGCACATTTCTAAAACACACAAGCCAAGCAAGGGTATGGTAGGCTGCCATTCCCTCAGACATTACAACAAAGTTTATTTATGCAGAATCAAAGGAAACATCAGTGGAGAGTACAGCAATGAAAATGATGACTGAGCTTGACTTCTGACCTCTCTGGTTTTTCAGTCTCTGACCTTTCCACTTAACCAGACTTCAAACTCAGCCTATGGTCTTCATCCTGCAAAATTCTGAGAGCACTCAACATTCTGAGGTGCTGTTGGGATGTGCTGAACAGATTATATGATGAAATACAGATTTAGGTAACATCTGCGATAGAAACATGTCCAAATTGTTAGTCCTTAGCTGCTACAAAGGAGGAGCTGTTATTACTGATATCCCCTTTTTATGTCAAGCTGCTGGTGTCCTGTTTCTCAAGCCTATTAACAGTCTGCTGTCATATGAGAACCTCTGGGACTTTAAGCATTTATTATGGTGCTGAAACAACTTGTCTGTACATTTAAAACAGTGTGAATACCCTAATCAAAAAAAAAAAAAAAATGAATTGTTGGATAACCTATGTTTAATATTAGAGCCACACATGCTTGCAAAGTTGGAACAAAAAGTAGCAAACACTGCTTTAGCCAGTAGTGCTAAGTATGAAATCACAGTGAATGTGTAACTTCTATCATACCTGCAGGAACAGGTATTTCCTAAAAGTATTTTCCAGTAAGTGGAAAATGTGCCTGTCACATAGTCTTTTTGAGCACATTGAAATCCTACATACTATATAAACATTAAAAGCAGCATTGTATTTGATGGAAAGATAAAGGTATTGGGTGTACACAAACAATATGCAGTAAGGAAAGTAAAACACATGAACAGGAGACAAACTGCATCAGATGAACTACCTTGCAAACACAGTCTTACCATATTGCTTACATACATACCATGTGTGAAATAAATTAGAAATGGTCACTGGGTATCTTTTTGCCCACATCAGGGCAATGACTTTCAGTGAAGTCCACAAAAACTATGTGGCTAATGATCAGCACTTCAAACACTTTGGTTCACATGTGATCACATTCTATTCCTCAGGCCAACAAGCAGTTAACTCACCACTTCACTTCATTGGGACTACACATGGAAATGAAAATTGAACAGGGCAAGTAAGAGTTCAGTATTTAGGTTTTGCTTGCTGAAGTTAATGCAGCTTGAAAAACATAAGGACAGAACATTTTAGTAAGCAGTAACAGATAAAAAAATTTATTTAGTTAACTAAACCATTACAATTTGTTTAAGAAAATCAGAGCACTGATTTACAGTTTGTTTTACTCTGAAATAAACAGTTCACTTACCATATATTCCATGTTGGAAGCAGGTGGGAAGACTTTGCCTCTGACTTGATTATGATAATCAAGAATGGCAATCATGTCATTCTGTGAAATGTAGCGCTTCCGCCTGGCTTTGGGAATTTTTGCAGAGTCCAGATGAGCTGCCAAAGCCGTCTTGATGTCAGTGAAATTATTGTCTGACAGGAATAGGTCAGTGGAGTTGGGTAACACTAATGCACTTGTTTCACAGAGAATGGAAAATAAGAGAGTACAACTGATTGCAGCAATTACTGTCATTTTGGGGCCAAAGGACACAGATAGGCCACAGAGGTACTCTGCTTTAAGTCAGGGCAGCAGAAAGCAAATCTGTAGAAGAGAAGATACCAAAGATGTGATTCTGTACATCTGGGTAGCAAGACAAAGTGAACTAGCAGGCTGCGACCAGAAAAATCATTTTGTCTGTCAGCTCAATCATAAAAACAATCCGGGCAGAACACGTGTTGCTGAGCAATTTTCAATAACTGTATTAAGTGATGATGGTCTTACTTTCTACAACACACCAAACTGTAGTATCATTATACCACTGACGACTGATGGTCAGAGCTAGTAGTATTCCTGAAACAGTGGCAGTGCTATCACACCCGATCAGTCCATAAACCACACTATAAATCTTAAATGGGGAGACTGCAAGAAACCTCACATCATGTTTTCCACTGAAAATTAAAAATACATCCTAGGTTATGCCTATCCCATAGGCATGGGCTGTTTTGACACAATGTGGCAGAGATAAATCAGTAGGCAAAATAAAACATAGACAGCATGAAAGCAGGACATCTTAGAAATAGCATTCAAATCTTAAGTTCACCAAATGTGATGAGCATTGATAAAACTGCATGCAAAGAAACTTACGGAACTGAATGGCTTACCTCAGGATATTATCAAGAAAAAAAGAACACAGTCTATTGTTCTCCCCGTATATATAGCACTCTCCTATGTGATGATATGAACCTTTGTGAAGAAAGTGTCTCTTATTACAACCCCCCAAAGAAGAAAACCGTGCTGGTTGTGAAGCTTGTGGCCAGAGGAGCCGCTGACAGCCTTTATATGTTGGAGCCGGTGTGAGGCAGCGCGGGCCGTGAGGCGGCGGGCCGCGCTCGGCCGGGCCGGGCGGGAGGGGCTGTGCCGAGCACCGGCCGCCATTGGGTGGCACCCCGGAGGGTGGGTGCTTTGGGGACTCGGTCACACCCCTCCCGCTGCAGCACAAAGGGCCGGCGTGCAGCGCTCTCTATTCGGCATTTCTTACCTTTTTTTTTTTATTTTTTTTCTTCTTCCCTCCGTGGCTGGTTTTTTTTTCCTCATTTCCCGAGCATCAGGCTGGCTCGGGAAGCGCTGTTTCACGCAGCCCCACGAGCCCGCACGGCGCAGAGTTTGCAAAGCCGTGTTTGCTGTCCCGGTGACAGGAAAAGGAACCCGTGCAACGCCGTGGCCCCGGCCCGGCCCGGCAGCAGCGCGGTGTGCCCGGGCCCCGCCGGGCAGCGGGCAGCGGCAGCCCGGGCCAGCGGCCCCGCTCCATCCATCGCCGGCACGGCAGCTGCCCGAGGGCTGCTCCGCCCTCCGCTCGCCCCCTTCTCCTCCGGCCTCGGCACAGGCACAGCTCCGGGCGGTCGCGGCTGTCCCACAGCAGTTACCTGAACGTCTGCCAGTGAGGAGCCCCGGGAGCGGCAGGACCGAGAGATCCCGCCCGTGCCAGGGGGACATCTGTTCCCCATTAGCTAGCCTATAGCTGGAATTATTTAAACACAGAGTGGTCCAGCCACTCAGACAGCAGAGCTAAGGGCATAACACTGAGGCCATGACGAAAGCGAGCAGAGAAGCAGCAGCAGCCAGCAATTGTGTACTGGGGACGGCGTATGGGAGCTACACAATGTCAGGCTGACCCCCCACCAGGGCTGGGCGACCTGGGGCAGCCTGCGAAATGAGACCCTTAAAAGTGTAATTGTAGTATTTTGTGACATCATAAAGGAGCTCGGAGGGAGAAACACGACAGGTTTGCTATTACACCAAAATTTACGAGTGCTCAAAAGTTTCAGTAGCTCTGTTAGAGAAGTAATATGGGATTTAAGTATTAAGGAAGTGCAGTGCAGTAGTTGGAGCTCAGGGCTGGAAGCCAACACTCACGCTCTCCTTTTGGCTCTGCTGCTCACTTGCTGTGTGGCCTAACCCAAACCATTTAATCTCGGTGTGCAATCTCTACAGCGGGATAATAGTCTTCTGCAGACATGTCGTAAGGATCAAATGACTAGCGTTTGATAGTGTACTTTGTGATGAAAGGTGTTAAGTATAAAGTGTCGTAATGAGTTACATTACTATATGAATACCCAGCCTGTCCAAAACTGCTACTTAAGCTGCAGGTATTCCTTTGCATGATTATACAAGAAACTTGAAGACATAATTTGTCCTTGCAAGACTAGATGTTGGATGATTAGTTTCATTCCATCTGCTTTCTTCTGAAATGAATCTCGTATTTGTTCATGTTAATGTCAGGAACTGTCTTCCCATTGTATGAGTACAATAAGAATTCTCAGCTTCTTTGAATTGCCGCAGGTCCTTTGATTTCATCTAAGCTGCAATAAGTTACCAAAAGGAAGACACCAGCTTAACATGTCAGGAAGTTCAGAGGGTAAATTTTACTACTTAGTCACATTTTAGAGTGCTATAATTATTTCTTTGTACCTCATGGCAGTACTTGAAGGCTCTTATGATACAGGGCACTATAAAGAGGAGCAAGGATATACAAAGAAAATGTGAAATAGCCATAGCTTTTACATCTATAAAAGTACAGTCAGAGCTGTAAATCTGAGCTGTACTTCCCTGAAAAACAGACCACTTTATGAGAAAATTCTTTTATTTCCCTTACCATCTAGTTCTTTGTTTCTATGTCAACTGGCAGACAGTGCAACTACCTAAAAGTAAAAAAAAAAAAAAAAAAAGTCATGAGCAACACTAATAATCATTATTGCAAAAAGTGTATTATGTATGTGAAAGGCCTTAGAGCATGAGAGTATCTCAAGCCAAGTGTGTTGTACTGGTCAGCTGTCAAGAAGCTGCAAATAGTGAAATATGATAGTAACTCTCAGGCTTGATAAGTAAGATAGTGAAGACAATCACACGCACATGTGTGTTCAGTTTTCTTCTGAATGAGTCAATCACCAGATACACGATGAAATTTAACAAGCAAGGCCAATGAAGCCACACTAAAGTTCTCATGGTCTGTGCCAAGGAGAGGAATGTCTAAAATGAAGAGGAATGAAGAAAAAACACATCAAAGATGCCTCAAGGAGAAAAATAAGAAGTGGATGGTACCATCTGCAACATACTCAAAAAAGAACTGTTTCCCGACTCTTCAGCCATCTCTGAAAAAACAAAGCAAACAATCAGACCTGTGATAAAAGACCATTACAGGACAGAGACAGAGCATTAGTGAAACTTTGAATAAGTCAAAATATCTGTAAACCTAATTAGGAACAGAATGTGCCAGCCGAGATGGCCACAACGTGGTTACTGAGCAGCCTGGAAAAAAAATAAAGAACAATAATTCTTCTACTTAATGTCGGCAAATGTTACCAGTGAGAAAAGTTATATAATCAAGAGTGAGAAAGAATGTAGAAAAAAACTAAGAAAAATAACTCAGTTTATCTTCTGAAAGACTCAGTTCTAGGAAATGGACTAGATTTCAAGGTTTCTCTATAAAATATCTACATTTTACAGAACCAATGTTCATGCATAGGAAACAAAAGGAGAAATAGCAATATAACATTCTACCATAAGATCTAGATTTCATCTGGGCCATAGGCTGTACAAAGTCATGGGTCAAAAAGAACAGGATATGAGTTTATTAAATGTAGCATCTTTACCTTCACTGTACAATAATAGTGATGACTCACAATAGTCATTCTGCAGTGTACTCCTTTCATTAAGACTATAAATTCTGAATTTCTGAGTAATAGGTGATTACCCCTTGCTCAACAATGTGGGATAAACTTCATCATGTTGAGTGACATTTATTTTAGTAAATTAATTAAGAATTTATAAAAGCTGAATCGTTGTAATTTAAAAATAGCATATTTACAGCAAAATAATTTTATGCTGATTGTTAATAGTAGGCAGTTAAGCTTGAAATATTTATTATAATTTATTTTACTTCTGAATAACTTGACCATACCTGCCTGGGATTTGACGTACTTTTGATATTATATCTGTAGTGGCGGACAATAATTCATATAGTTGGAGGCTAAAATGAGAAGTTTTTTTTCCCCCCTGTCCTGTATCTCCAAGCAAAGTTCAAAAAAACCTCACACATTCATATTTTTCAGATCATATCAGACACATATCCTGGAAGATTGCTTGAATAACTCTAGACATCATTGAATATATTGATTATATCTTTGTTAATTACACTGGAGTTGTAAGCACTCAGTTTATATAGAGACAGAACTTATGGTGTCTTCATCTTGAACTGAATCCTATCCAATATTTCAAATTGTATCAAAGATAAAAGCTTCAAACAAAGAAGACAGAGTAAGTATGATATGGACAGTCATATTCTCAGCAGTATACATTTTTTCCAAGCAAGCTTAAAATACAATTTTCACCAAACACAAACATTGATATCCTTAATGGCATGGGATTGGGTGGCAACAATAACAAAACTGGCATATTGAAGACTCATAAAACAATTTCACAGAATTGTTAGGGTTGGAAGGGACCTCTGGAGATCGTCTAGTCCAACCCTCCTGACAAGGAAGGGTCACCTAGAGCAGGTGACACAGGAACAGTTCAGATGGGCTTTGAGTGTCTCCAGGGAGGGAGACTCCACCCCGTACAGAGCAGCCTGTTCCAGTGCCTAGGCACCCTCAATGTAAAATTCTTCCTCATGTTGAGGTCGAACTTCTTGTGCTTTAGTTTATAGCCATTACTTGTTGTCCTGTCACTAGGCACCACTGAAAAGAGTCTGACACCATCCTCTTGACACCCACCTTTGTGATATTCGTATGCATTAATGGGGGTCCCCTCTCAACCTTTGTTTCTGGACTAAACAGGCCCAGCTTCCACAGTCTCTCCTCATAAGAAAGATCTCCCAGTTTGCTCAGGTTTGTCTGTTGTTACTGGAAATATATCAACAGCCTAGAAAAGAATTAGTAGAAAATGAGGAACAATTATTTATAATGAAAGGAAATTCTAATTAAATGTATCAAGAACTCTGCTCTGCCAAGAAATTCCTGCTGAGTGGATGCTGAAGAGCTGTTGCCAGTCATAATATAACATTTCTTAGAAATGAGGTAATTAGCACACTTTGAGGCACTGATAAAATCAGTATTCTTCGCACTGACACATCATCAGAAACCACTGGTCACAGAGAAGAGAAGCAGAAGGGTTAAGAATTTACTAGGCTAAGTGTACTTGTCATTTCAAGCATACATTTTCCAGAGTTTCCTTTGGTTATTGTGTCACATTTCACTACTCTGGGCATTGCTTAAGAATCTTATCATAACCAGCATAATGAAAACAGATGAATGCATCAGTACTTAATTTCTTTGGATAGATAAATTATAAAACAAAATATCCTTAAGCACCAGAGTAGGGTCTTCAGTGCTTGTCTTGTGTGATCATCATAACCAAACATAAGCCTTTTTTTTTGTTCTCTCATAGCTCCTTGATGATATAGTGTCTTTATATGGTGTTTTAAGCATCTCTATAATTGAAAATGGAGTTCAAAAGTCCAGTTTATACCAATACTAAAAAAAGCAACATTTCTCACTCCAAGTGCAGAAGTTCATGTTTCATTTCTGCTGGATTGAAGCATCTTTTTTAGAACTTTGAAGAGTACTGAAATGAAAAAGAATAATATTTTAGTGGGTGTTCAACATTTGTCATCTGCCAATCAGATTCTTACTCTAGCATTATGTCACTTTCAACACTTCTAATATTTCTTTTTCTATATAAAGCAAAGATACGTAGCAACTTGGCACTCATTTTGGAGAATGGGTGTGTATATTCTGCAGTATTTCTCCTGACCTTTAGAGTATTCATTTTAGGAGTATAGGATCATAGAATCATTTTAGGCTGGAAAAGACCGCTAAGATCATCAAACCCAACTGTTAAACCAGCACTGGCAAGTCCACCACTAAACCAGGCCTGCAAGTGCCACATCTACACATCTTTTAAATATTTCCAGGGATGGTGATTCCACCACTTCCCTGAGCAGTCTGTTCTAAAGCTTGACAACCTTTCCAGTGTAAACAATTTTCCTAATATGCAGTCTAACTTGGATATTAGACAGTTATCAATAAAGGTATTAGACAGAACTGACCCCAGCACTGAGCCATGAGAGCATGAGTTGTGACCAGACACCGACTGGCTATAATTTCATTCACCAGTACTCTAGGCCCAGCCATCCAGCCAGTTTTTTCACCCATCCAAGCCATGAGCCGCCAGTTTCTTCAGGAGAATGCTGTGGGAAATGGTGTTAAAACCTTTACCGATATCTAGATAGACAACGTCTTCATCCTGTCCCATTTTTCATTTCCCAGTCAGCTGGGACCTCCCCAGTTAGCGAGAACTGCTGGTAAGTGATGGAAAGTGGCTCAGAGAGCACTTCCCACAGCTCCCCCAGGACCTTTGGGTGGATCCTATATGACCCCATAGACTTGTTTCTGTCTAAGTGGTGTAGCAGTTCACTGACCATTTTCCCTTGGTTTATGGGGGCTTCATTCTGCTCCTCTGTCTCCCAGCTGGGTACCCAGAAAACAACTGCCTTGTTATTAAAGACTGAGGCAAAGAAAGTGTTACAAGGGGATTTTCTTTAGCCCTCCTTTTGTTGCTTTTTATTTATAGAAACATTTTTTACTGTCTTTTATGACACTAGCCAGATTAAGTTCTAGCTGAGCTTTGCCCCTTCTAATTTTCTGTCTGCTTAACCTCACAATGTCCTTGTAGTCCTCCTGAGTTGCCAGCCCCTTCTTTCAAAGGTCACAACCTCTCCTTATTTTCCTGAGTTCCAGCCAAAGCTCTCTGTTCATTCAGGCCAGTCGTCTTCCCCGCTATCTCATCACTCAGCACATGAAGATGATCTGTTTCTCTACTTTAGTGTTTCCTTCTCAAAGAAGGTCCACTTTTCCTGGACTCCTTTGCCCTTCAGGACTGCCTCACAAGGGACTCTGTCAACAAATCTAAACAGGCCAAAGTCTGTCCTGTGGAAGTCTGAGGTGTCAGGGCTGCTGGTCCCCCTCCTTATTTCTCTGAGAACTGAAAGGTCTCATTTCATGACTGTTGAGCCCAAGATGGCCTCTGAGCACATCACCCACCAATCCTTCTTGGTTCAAAAACAGCAGGTCCAGTGAGGAGCCTTCGCTGCTTGACTCCTTCACCAGCTGTTTCAGGAACATATGTTACACACACTACAGGAATCTGAAAAGCTGTCCACCTTCTTCCTTCCTTCTGTGAGCAAAACAACCTTCTAAATTATGTTTGACCTGAATGTGCCCAAATGAACTTTCCTTAAAGAAACTAAATTTCAAACTGAAAAAGTTTCTAAGTAGTGTAGTGACAAGTTCACTGTATTCAAAGCAGGAGATGTGACATCAATTTCTGGATCAGTTGCTGGCCTTCTTTGTGACTCTGGGCTATGTAGTTTATTGCTTGCAACTTCAGGCAAGAGGCTAAATCTGTGTCTTTAAATGCCCTTCTGTGTCTTTTTCAATCTCATCTATTTGCACTAAACAAATAACCTTTTTAGGCCTGGAATAGAATAAAGTATTGCTTGACTATTGCAATTTTAAAATTATTTTTCTTGTGAGAGGTCTGCTTAGATATCTATTTCTCATCTTCACAGCATTTTTATTTTTATGTTGCTAACTGACTCACTGTTATGTTGTCACATAATCTGACACAAGTCCCCCACAGACCACTGTCCAAAGAAATGGAGGAACAGTTTCTTAAAACATGAATGTTGAAATGGTGAGTTATTAAATGCTTAGTAGCTAATAAGATAAATAATTAAATGCAGTAAAAAACTCCTCAGAAATACAGAAGAAAAGTTGAGCATGAATTTCATATCTTCATAAGGATGAATAAATCAACTTTAAAAAAAAATAAGTAGAAGATATTTTCCTTTTTATATATGTACTCTTGGGCCAGAGAAACATTTATTATTTCAGAAAAGTGAAATGGCATAAAGCAGTTATCAGCCTGTACTACAGATATTTTAGGAAAACAGAACTCCTAGAGAGAAAGAGTCTTTTAAAAGATATCAGTTTCTTATGAAAACTTAAAGAGAAAATGAAATTTTTCAGGCGTTTACAACAGATTTGAGACTGTCGAGTTAAATATGTAATTTTGAGGTTTTATGGAATCCCTCATTCAAGACTGAACTGTAGTAAGAATCAGAGACCCAAAATGGAGAACGAGATTACTAGGAGAATGTGACTTTAACATAAACAAGAACTGTTAAAATATCAAAACTGAAGCTAAGAGACACGATAGTTTGCATAGTACTTTACAGGCTTTTATTCTGTATCTTCTGAGACCTTCTTCTAACATCTTTGGGGACCTGTAGACAGTCTTCTAGAAACTTCAGAGTGACTGTTGCTGGGAAAGGGGAGCTATTCCACAGTTCTTCTTCTACCAAATCTATCAGCTGCTAAATACTTATTCAGCTGTTTACGCTAAAACGTGTTTGCGCCTTTTATCTTGGCTGCCTTCTGATTTGGGAATGTCAAGCAGCTGCATCTGGGAAGGAGGAGGCCTTGTCCCCAGCAGGGCTCTGGAGGGAGCCTAAAGGCTGGAGCTGTGGGAGACATGTCCTGACTTGCAGCAGCCACGCGTTTGTTGAGGAGCCAGGTTGCTGCGTTAAGGAGACGTGGAACAAAGACCAGGAATACAGTGTCTCAGAAGATGACAGCAACTCAGCAGAGAGGCTGAAACCCCAACTGCATAGAAGGTGGGGAAGCCCTATGGTATTTGATTAGAAGTGAAGAATCTGGAAAAAGTTGGAAAAAATTGTAGACAGGTGGAGAAATGTGCCAGAGGGGTTTCAGCAGGGAGACATGCCAAGTCCTTCAACTGGGAAGAACTTTTGATGCAAGCAGGGCCTACTAGGATACTGGCAAGGAGCAGCTCTGTAGGAAAGGTCCTGAGGCCTTGGTAGACGAAATGAGTATAAGCTAGCAGCATGTGCTCACATCAAAGGCTGACAGCTTCCTGGGATGTATTAGCAGAAGCAATTATTTACTTCTACTTGACAGTTTTTAGACCACATCTAGAACACTTCAGTGCATCCAGTTTCCTCAGACACACCCTACACAATAAAAGAAAAACACCAATAAGATGTAGTGACTTGAGCAGAGGGCCATCATGATGATCAGGGGCTGGAGCATTTTTCCAGAGAAGAGGATAAGAATAGGCCTTATTCAGCCTGAAGGAGAGATGGGTTTGAGGAAGATCCGAGACCAGTCTGGTAGAAGCTTTGTGGAGGTAACTGAGCAGATGGAGCCAGTATCTTCAGCAGTGCTCAGCAGAAGAACAAAAGAAAATGGATATAAATTGGAACAAGAAGTTCAGCCATAATAAACTTTTCCTTTATGTGGGCAGAACAGCAACAAAACAGGGATTGCCCAGGGATTTTGGATGATCTGTGTTCTTGGAAGCTTATAAGACCCAACTGGCCAAGTCCCCAAGCAGCCTGGTCTGAGCTTAGAGACCCTGCATTGAGACTTCCAACCTCAGTTATTCTATGATAGCAGTGCAAAGCCAGTTCATTTTCTTGGAAGAAATGCAAGACAATACCACTACAGTAGTGAACTTGTAAAGCATAACCTCTCAGGAATATGCAACATGAAGTCAAAAACGTGACAGTTTCAAAGAGACTGTAAGACAAAAGAAAAATGAAGCAGGAAATGGCACATGTTTCCAAGAAAAAGGGCTCCATGTAGTATGAAAGCAAGTACAGCCCCAAACTGTGTCCTGCTGTTGAACGGGCATTTTATTTTAGAAAAGTCTAGACTGCAGTTCTAAGGAAATAAGATTAGAAATACTCTAAACTTGAAGACAGCATTTGTTCTACCAGACAGGACTGAATGCAGCAGCAGCCGATGTTATTTGTCGAGAATTATTGCAGAGTTACCTCTTGAGATTGGAACAACCGTGATGAGGTCTTTATACATTATAAATGAGATGCACAGTTACAGATCATCACTATAGATGAGCTGCAGTTAAAAAAGAAAAAAGCTTTAAAATGTCCAAGAATCCCAGAACGCAGTTAAAATTTAGTAAGAAAGATGATTCCTACTTACTAAATGTAAAGGTAAATCAAAATCTTAAAAAGTCAAGGCTATAATTAACCTTATAGCCTTATAATATATTAGGCTATAAGGCTAATTATAATAATAAGGCTATAATGTTTTAAAATATCTACATGAAAGGTTTATAATAAAAATTAAGGAGGTAGGGACAAAAAGGGTGAATAAAGGCAAGTAAAACTAATTAAAGCTAGCAAGTGAAAAGCAAAAATGGGAATGGCATAGAGGAAATTCTACAAAAATGTCAATGTCAAACCTTTGTACCAACGGAGAAAAATTCACCATGAAGAAATACTTGTTTAAAGAAATGATAGAGTAGATGAGAAATCAGCATGGAAGGATAACTTCTCAAAAGATTTTCCACTTTTATGATATACAGACATAAGCCAAGAACTTTTGTAACTATATAATTATTAAATTTGTATTTAAATTTCATAGCTACAAGATTGAGAAGATCCAAATCCTTCCTTCTCCATTTTCCATGTCCATGGAGCTACTCTTGCCACACTAATGCATTGTCATGGTTCAGTTTCTGAGCTGACTTAAAGTGCAGTCTTCCAGCTGTGGAACAAGCAGTGCAACTTGGAAAGAGAGAGCAAAGTCCCTGACTCTACCCTGTCCTTTAAGAAAAACATTCATTGCTATTGAATTGTTACTGACACTCACCATTAGTGTTTGTTTTGCTTAGGGAAGGTCAAATATATTGACTTTGTCTGACTTTGAACTTCATCTCAACCCAATGACACCAGAACCCAGGGGAAAGATCCCTCTACCCACAGAAGGCTTCTTCCCATTTTAGGAAGAACTCGTCAACTGTCTTTGTACTTAGGTCAAGTTACTCTGATTGCTGACATGATTTCATGTTTTGGTTCCCAAAACCTTTGAAGAGCCTGCTATGCTGTGCTTTCAGGGCTATGCTTCAGATGGTATAATTATTTACTCACAATGTGTTATAGTTTAATTTTTTCCATAGGCAAAGTAGTCAAATGACATTAAAAAACATTGATTTGAGCTACTCTATATTTCAAACATCACTCCCATTTACTAGTTGTCAGTGAGAAAATAGGGAGTATTTATCCAGATACAATTATATTCTGGGAAGTTTCCGTCTAAGGCACTTTTTTATAGAGAAAAAAAGCAACTCTGCATGTTCGTTTGACTCCTGTGACTCTAATTTAACCTGGTACACTTAAAGATGGTGAGAAATGTGAACACTTACCTCTTAGAGAATACTCTGTGCCCTGTGATAAAGAGCAGATTCATGCAATTTTTTTTCTTCAGTTTCCCTCATTCCAAGGAGAGATTAGGAATCAAAAAAAAATTTGATTTTTTGTCCAGTTCTGTGGTGGTATTGTCTATGCTTTGTTCATTCTCACATAAGGATAAGAAGCAATCATAAGCCTTTCAGATGAGGAACCCCTCTGTGTAGATGTGTGAAGGATAGCTGTCTGCAGCTTGTACTACATGTGCTTTTCCCCCTTCGTTTTATCTTCTTCCCATGGTTCAAGAGCCACTGTGATGTGAAAAATATAGCAATATTCAGCATGGTGTCAGATTTACATCAGAAGGAATGACCCTCCTATTTTCCTTTTGCTGCTTGTGGTTAAATATTGTCTTCTGTTAGGAAGGGCTGTTATAAGAATTTCAATCAAGTCTAACCCTAATGACATGGAGACAAAGAAAAAGCCACTAGCATCAGACCATTTTTTTATATTGATTACCTCTGGAATCCTTGCGTTACACAAATTTGTTCTTGAGTATTGACGGTTTAGGTGCAGGTATGCCATTCACCTTGGATCCTGGATAGACCAAATTTTTCCATTTGTTTTGTATTTTCTATATAATATATAAACTGAAAAATGCAGCTCCTAGAAAAAATGTGATTCATAAAATGTTCTCTTAAACTGTGCATAAAAGCCTTACTTTCAACACAGAAGTAGAAAGTACACCATATAGAGAGCAATCAACACATAGTGCTACACTTGAAGAGTTCTTACACATTAAAGAACTTTCATATGTATTTCTATGTTTTTGGGTTTGTTTTTTTTTAAATTGATAAAAGAAATGTATCTCAGTCCTGTGATCTACTTTTAAAAAACTTCAATGAGCTATCTCCATTTTAGGCAAAGTGTGAGGGAGTCACTGGCTTTTAAAAATTTTGCAATGACTTGATACAAACATTCATCAGGGAAGAAGGATAAATGGCACTTTTTATTTGTCAGTGAAACAGTGACTGGAAGAATTCTGGGGAAACCATATCTCAGGAGGCAAGCAGGATGGGTAAAAGGCATTCCTTAGTGCTGAACAGAATGATGGCAATGCTTTTATTAAGCTTGATCCTTAGTTAAAACCTTTGACTTGGGCAAAAATATTTTACTGTTAATTTTCTTCAACTTATTTTGTGGCACTTATTCCTTGATGCTAAAAGAGTTTAATGGAAATTAATTTAAAATATTTATATCATCTGGATTAAAATTATTGTCACTGGAAGGGCTACTCTTTTACATCCTCATTTTGAGTTCATTCCTGTCATCACTAGTTTTCCCCTAAATACATCTGCATTCAATCTGGAAAGAACTGGCAGACTAAAGGAGACACCTTCAACTCATGTCAATCTTCTATGTCCTGCTAGATTATTTACCCTTTTATGAATACAGGCAATACAATGGCCTCTTCGACCTCAAGCAAAGATCTCTGACAAAGATCTCTGGTAATACAACTAGACAAAATATTTTAAGAAAGAGGAATGGTGGTGTTGAGTTTGTTTTTACAGCAGGTTTGCCAAGAGATGCAAATGCAAATTGGAATTCCACATTCTGTATTAACAAAAGACAGAGCACAATATTATTCTTTGATGCCCTTATGAATGTTTTTTGCCAGCTGTATACAACAATTCTGATCTTTTGGTAAGAAAACTACATTCCTTTCTTCATCAAAGTCCAAGTTCATAAAATATAATCAATTCTGATGTTAAAATCCTTTTAATTTAGTAAAACAAAGTCACTGTTTTATCTGACATTTTGATATAGTGCTAATCAAGGTGATTTCACAAAATTATTTTAAGCGCTCACATAAATTACTAAGTGGAGATAGAAACAGCTCATATGAAATCAATTAAGGTCCACTGATTACACTGAAGTTTCATCTGGACTCTGTGCTTTCATTGTTGCTGTGTGTATTCTTTTCATTAATTTGCTAATAACTATTTTATATTGCATAATGACCCTAAACTAGGAAGATTATCTAGTGTTTTATGTGCCATATACACGAATAGTATCTCTCAGCAGAGATCTTGTTCAGTGTTTAAGAATCATCTCAAAGGATGTGTTCCAAATATCTTAACTCTCAGACAAATTGTTTCAGCTGCAATTTTGCTTGCAGTTTCAGTTAGCTGAACACCACAGATGTTCACCTCACCTGAGCCACACTAAAAATTAGGGAAACTGAAATTTGTAAGTCAGACACCAGGAGTAAATGACAGCAACCAGATCTGCCAGAAAGTCAGCTATTGGCCAACAGTTACTTGCAGGTGCAAACTCCAGATACAAATAGGAAGATGAGCATCTAATTTTCCCATATACTGAACTCAAATATAAATCTGACAATCCATCACCACTGTCTTGAACTGATTTTTCATCAATATGTACCAGCAGAACAAACTACTTCTAGCAGATCACAGCAGGGAAAAAAAATAAAGCAGTACCACAAAAAACTGTAAACCAAACAAAGCAAAAACAGAAAAACCCTAAATCAATATATTAAAAACTAGAGCATTTTCTGTCAATTATCAGCGGAAATGTAAGAAGGCTGAATACAACCATCCAAGTTAGGATACAGCTAAAACATTCAGGAAAATAACTCCACTCCCTTGAAGAGTCCAGTGTGATCTTTACTGACTGTACTTAGTCAAGTACTCAGTGTCAAATTTTATAGAAAAATCTGATCCTCCTGAATGATGCTGGGCCAGTGATACTGACTTGCAAGAAGAAATGTAACTGATTAAACAACTGTTTCATGTTCCATTTAATCTTACTTTGAACCTTTTATCCTGCCTCTGCACTTTCTCTAGCAGAGAAAAGCATTATAGTGGAAGTTATATGGTGACCATGCAGGTTCTTTTAGTTATTGTAAACGTAGGGTTGCAAGTTTCTGAGCAGCCCAATTTAGAGTCAAGGGCCTCGTTTCTCAAATAAGCACAATACTGGTAGATTGTGCTGCGTCAGCTTAAAGATGGTACATTTAAGGACATCTGAGGATGAGTGAAATCACTGCTGATGGGAATGATTAAGCTCTGACTGTTGTGTTTATAATCACTGTACTGTGCCATCAGTGAATGGTGGTGTCATAAATATAATGATATACAAAGTGATATTTTATGAGTATTTTCCTTACAAGATTTTCCATTCCAAAACATCATTTGAAATTATGTACGGATTCAGAAAAGCACTCCTAGATTTTCAGCATGTTTCTTTAGAGCTATAAAAATAAAAATGCTGCAATACAGGTGCAGAAAAAGGTAATAAGTTTTTGGTTTTTTTATGTTTATATGTTGTAACATTTTACTTTCCAAGACATGAAAAAGTTAAATTTTCTCAGAATAGTCCTCAATCAACAGAAAGATTAAAAAGATAGTGTAAAAACAAGGAACACCAACCCACATACAGATAGTCTCTTCCTAATACAGGCCTCAGTCTTTGTCAGTAAGGATCTGATCTTGCATCCACCTCCACCTGGTAAGGCTAATTGTCAGCCAGAGTAAATTAGCAATTCTAAAAGATTTTCCACCAAAATGTTGTTGTTGTCACCTACCCATATTCACAAGAAATTAACGTGAAAGTAGTTATTAACCTAACCAGTGAGTTAATAACCAGTGCCAGCAGAATTTTTCCCTAGCAACAGAGAAGACTGTATGTTAGTGATGACATCAGAATTCGAACCATGTCTGTTCTTTAAATGTGACCATAATTTCATTGTAGGTGATATACACTAAGTTTAGATATGGTACAGGGTAAAGGAGATGGAGGACATTCATTCCCTTCTTTATGGCCAAATTAGCTGGATTTTTCTCTCTCAGAACTTTTAAAGAAACTTATCAACCCTTACAAAACAGAAGCCCCAAACATTGTAAATCTTATATCCTCTCAGCAAGATTTGTTAGTTAAAACTCTCAGAAAGTCATATTATGTTCACAGGACTGTTTAATGAAAGGCAGTGAGTGCTGGTACACAGAACAGTGTACTTGTTCATAACATAAATGTACTCAACTGTCCAGAAATCCTTGCCAGTTTTATATCTTGCCAAGAGAGATCACTTCAACAGGTCATCATTTATATTAGCAGTTGGAGAAATGAATGCAGTGTGATGCATGAATTGTCTTAAGGAGAAACACCAACCTCCTACTAAGATTAACTGGAAATACCCCTGTCATTTCATTCTAAAATGAAGGAAGAAACTAAAACGTTTCTAAGTAGGTAATTTAAAATAATAAAAACATATTAGCAAGGTGAAAAAAAAAATAAATGTAATTTATGTCACACCAAGTTTCACACTCAAAATTATTTCCTTTGTTCTTTCGTGTTTTTATCTCTCTTTGAACTGGAGGAAACCTGAGTATTTCAGCAAACTCATTAATTTACCATTTTGAAGAGCAGTACTGTTGTTCACACACCTGGGGTAGCATTAGTAAGAAAGGTCATTTTGCTCTTGTTTTTGTACATAGTTGCAACTTCGCTGCTTCAAAAGCTGAAAATTACTTGACAAGATAAACACATTCTGTAGTGAACTTGGCACATGTGTGTGTTAAAATCTGAAAAAACCCCAATTATACCAAACTAATACCAAGGGGCCATATTCAGATGTAAACAAAACTGGCATTAAGAAAAGTAAATCATTTGAAAATTACAGTATTACACTGATATTACCAAGTGAAAACTGGAAAGAGATTTGATATGTTCAAACTCCAGCCCCACAGAGAAACTGAGTGGCAAAAAAAGTCCGAAGTTCTTTATTTAAAATAAGCTACTGAACCCTGGGGAATTGTAGTAGAACATCTCTTATCCATATCTGAGCATATTTAACTGGTCCATCTTTTTTGGTTTTTGTTTACTATAATTAATTCCTCCCAAAATCTCCACATCGTAACTTAAAGTTAGCTCCGTATGGAAGAAACAACTGGATAATACTGTTACTGTTAAAATCTGCATTTCAGGTAAATTCTGTTTCTATTTTAGGAAAGCAGTGGAAAGTCTTGTATTTTCTTTAAACAATGCCAAAAGTGCTGCTTACTCTAATGACACAAAATAAGTTTGTGACAATCTCAAATTTGCAGAGGAAAAGATAGAACTGAATATGCAGTTCTGTCTTTCATATTTTTCTGAGAAAATAAAATGTAGCAAAATGTTATTGTTGTCAATAAACCAAGTAGAAATGATTCAGAATGCAAACATAGGAATCAGACCTATGACTAAGGCACCATTTTTAAATTCAAAGAAAGATATTATTACAATTGAAACTTCATTGCTATTTTTCATCTGCACCGGATGCAACATTTTCCTGTGGAATAAAAAAACAAGGCAGTGAAAGCCCCTGAGAACTAACTACATAATTAAATAATTAACTAACCTTATCATCACTGTCTTTCACTCACCCCACTAAATTCTGCCTGGAGGGCAAGACACATCTCTTTGACCTTAAAAACATAGAGGTCTGGATATAATTTTACCATAAGGGAGGCATGAATGAGAAAAGATATCATGTATCAACATATCAGTATGTCCACATAGGGTGGTTATATGACCCAGTTTCAGCGTTTATTTTATAAAGGAACTTAGACGAAGATTCACATAGGGTGTCAGTCTGGTGAGGGTCTTTGTCTTCCCTTCCCTTCCCTTCCCTTCCCTTCCCTTCCCTTCCCTTCCCTTCCCTTCCCTTCCCTTCCCTTCCCTTCCCTTCCCTTCCCTTCCCTTCCCTTCCCTTCCCTTCCCTTCCCTTCCCTTCCCTTCCCTTCCCTTCCCTTCCCTTCCCTTCCCTTCCCTTCCCTTCCCTTCCCTTCCCTTCCCTTCCCTTCCCTTCCCTTCCCTTCCCTTCCCTTCCCTTCCTGTCAATGGAGGGACAGTAGTCTTGTAGCCTTTCAGAAAGAGAAAGCGAACCTATGAGAAATGGGAGAGAACTTATGTAAAATTCACCCTCTTCTAGGTGTTCTGACTCTCCCAGAATACTCAGCAGAGAAATCTGGATTTTTTTTAAACTTCACCTAATGTGCTTTACACACAGTGATAATAAAAGTCACCCAGCAGTCATATTCTTCTGTTCTTCTACTGACCCCTGGGGAGGATGAGACTCAGAAGCCCACCAGCCCTCCTCAGCCCTCCCCAGCCCTATCCTTTGCTTTTCTGTTTCCACAAGACAACCAGGCAAGTGCCTTGGAGGTCCAAGTCCCAGTGGAGGTGATTCAGGAGTTGGATTGCAGGATGAATTGTGTCATAAACTCACACTGTCTGGTCACAGCACCAACTGAAGACAATCAGAATATTAGCAGAGGTTTCTGCCAAGACCTCTTTCATTGTCACATTTCTTCTTCAACATATTTTTTTATTATATATTAATCCAAAAGAGCCTTTTTCAAGAATGGTTCTTACTACATTCTCACTATTTTAGACAGCACTAAAAGAGGAGGAATTTGAATATACAAAAAAATCTAGCTTCAAACACTCTTTCTTTTGAATTCCATAACTATAGCTAAAGGACCTTACATTTTTATTAGAGAATGTAGGCTTAAGTATGTTCACATTGAAGTATTGCTGTTATTTAATATCACTTATTAATGCACCTAACATGTTAAATATCATAAAATTAATTGACATAAGATAACATTCAACAATGATAGGCCAGAGAAAGAATTGTGAACAATTCTTTCAATAAGAATTTGGTAGCATTTTTTTGTCCTCTGGATAATGTGGAAAAATTATGTACATATGAAAGACATACAGTTCTTCATGAATAATTTTACCCTCACTGCTCATGAATGGAATAATTATTTAAATCCAGAGTGCTAGAAGTATGAAAAACCTCCTGTGTTGTGCCCTAGGTTATGAGAGAGGAAATGACACAGAGCTCAAATGGCAAATTCTACCTTCTCCTTTTCTTGAGTGGGCTTTGGAGAACTGTCTGGAGAGCATTTGCATGTGCCATCTGGTGGCAATCTTATGGAATTATGTGTTTAGGAGGGAAAAGCAGGAAGCAAAATGGGCTCAAATGTTCTGCCATTTAAATCACCAATGCTCCTGAAAAATCCCTGCTTTAAAAAGAAAAAGAAAAATGAAACAGAAAACATCAATTTTGTTGCAAAATTAATTACTAGAGCAGACTGGAAAGATAATTTCATCCAAGGTTGTCATCTCTTGCCAAACAAGAAAGGCAGCTGAAAATATTTCGAATATACTTGTGTCTTCAAAGGTAGAGTTTGAGTTTTGGTTTGTAGTTACATGAACTAGACTTGTGGATAAAGAAGATAAAGGAATCAGATCTCTAGTCTAGGCCTGTCTTAGGGGCTGACTGAATTCCAGACATCTAGCTAAGGGATCATGCAACATTTTCTCTACAGCTGTAATTTTTCCCTCACTTTTCTAAAAAGTTCTGTTGAGTTGTTTTAAAAAGTAAGTGAAAAGGAAGTTGTTATATTTTGAGTTTTATTTGGAAATTTGGTCGTAAGATCAGCTCTAGGCTATCCCAGGCTTATGTATGTTTGGTTTGGCTCCATACTGGTACGGGCACAGGCATTTTTTTCATGCTCTGCACTAGCCAGAGACATTATCAAAAATCTTCATTAAAGTCCAGGGTAGCCATCACTGCACGACATGACCCACTGAGGTATTTGGCAGCAGCTAGGACCTGCCACCAGACCTGATTTCTAAGTCAACCTCTACAAAAGCTCCTTGAAGAGCTCCAAGAAATGTCCAAGTATATAAAATAAATCTAAATATGAGAAATCCTTTTTCAATATGGGCCATTTCTAGGTTTTTTTCCATCTGTTTTGTTTTTTGGTTTTTGTTTTTTTCTAGGCTCTTATACTACTGCCCATGCCATCAAACTATCAGCACATATATGAACAGAGTGTGTATACCACATGGCATGGGTTTTTTGAAATGAAATTAAAAATTAGTGGTACTTATATGCTTACCCCTTTATTTACTCATACTCTAATGATAAACTGTGAGATGGCATTTTATAAGTCACCCCTTACTGAAACATCCTTTAAGGGAATTTAGCTCTTCTTTACTACTCCCCTGAACTGTGGACCAATCTAAATAACCTATCCTAAATCTAAGCATCACACTTTCTGCCAGGAATAAGGTTTTCTGCATGCTGACTGACAGCCCCTTATGAACTGGAGACAGTGGGGAACTGGTGTATCCCTCTATTTACTATGGCTCTGGCATGTTTTATTCCTCCAGTGTAGTGGAAGGTCCACAGGAACAGCTATCCTAATTTCCCTCTAAAATTCCATACACATCCTACACTCACTTTCACTGCTAGCCTCTGTGAGACAAGGTTTTCTCACGCTCATGGTGTTCCCTATCAGAGATTCACCACTCTGTGAATCACTCCCACACTGATTTTTCCATCTGGAAGATTCTCATTCTCCTCTTTGAGCACTCAAAGAGTGCTTTCAATAGATGGGTGATCTCTCATTGGAGTGCAGCTCTAGCAGTTAGCATAGTATGGGACATATATACATATGACATTTTGAAACTGACATAAAATTTGATACAGCAATGTGTTCTGTGCTCTGAGCTCCCAGGGGCCCTGTTGGATCAGGTTTTTTGAATGGTAGCTCAAGAGTCAAACTCAAAAGAAATTTATTAGAAATAGTTAGCTCTCCTAGACACCCATGAAATACCTAGTCTTAAAGCCAAGCTAGTTACTAAAAATATATATGGTTTTTAAAAAAGTTTGAGAGTAGCTGTAATCAAGCTCATTACATACAACTCGTTGAACGGCATCTTAAAACTAACTCTGAAAGGTTTCATGCACCCTTCATACATTTCTCTCTACGTATCTTCTGTGCTGCTTCAAAATGAGAACAGGCATTGGATGTTTTCTCTGTAACATTTGGCTGTCCATCAGAGTGAGAACAACATTAGGTGTAAATCACAAGAGCACTTGTTCCAATTTAAATATTATTTTTGTAATGGGTCTTAGACTATTCGCTCATATATCAGCTGTTCCCATGCAGACCAGCACAAGAACATCTGTTTAAAAACAATCTGTTTATTTTATTACATCTCCCAAAGTTTTGCTTGTGAAAGAATACAGAAATACTGGGAAAGGGAGAAGCCACCTTCTTTCTTTCAGTTCACATGCATGACTTAGTTAGATGAAACAAAGCCTGGCTGAATCAGCTCACACTGCCATTTTGTTCATGTGCTTTTTGAAAGCAAAGCAAAAGAAAGAGAATCTAATGTGCTATTTCTCGAAATTAAAAAGCCTAGGAAAAATGTGTGGCCAAATAAACACTCTAATGAGCTGTGGTTATGCTTTGCAACTTACTTTTATATGATGAAGTAGACTGGTTGTGTGTCCTAAAATACTACATAGAATATATGTTAACATGACTTCCATGATCTGTTTATTGCTGATACATCCACAGTTAAAAAACTGATAAATTTTAAGAATAATCAGTGCTGAAATGTTATTGGTACGATCCTGTAACTAATTATTGCAACTCTGTAGAAATATTCATGAATCTTCTTATGTGACAATTTTGAAATACTTGCTTTATTAAGCAATACTTTATTAAGCAATACTTTATTACGACATACAGCAGTCCCAATAATTAATCCAGTAAATCCCTTTTCACCTTGCAGGAAGGGGTACTAAACTATAAGTAAGTTCATTCTTACAAATGCCAAATATGTAATATCCTCGACATAAGAGACAGTTCATGTCTCAGTTACGGAGAAAACAACCTGACCTGTTGTTCAGCAACAAGTATCACCCATTGCATGAGTCTATAAAATTATTCCAAAAGGCTCAGGCTAAATCAATAGAGCAGGGAATGTTAAACAGTTTTATTGTTTCCACAGCAATAAAAATAGATTATAGAAATATGCTGGTTGCAATGGAGCCTAATTTGATTTTCAGGAAATGCTGTGGAAGAAAATTAATTCCATGATAATGCAACGTTAAATAGTCATGTTTTTTACATATATTTGCTATTCCAATCAAATTATCACTTCCTTGCAGTGCAATTGGTATTCCTGTGTCCAGGGCATTTAGTGTAGCTGAGGTTCCAGACCAGAGGTTCTCTAGCTATGGTAACTTGCATCTCCAAGTCAAACATCTCCAGTCCCTGGGTGTACATTGGAGCAGCAGCAGCAGCAAATGTCTTTCCTGCTCAGACAGGTCTCAAACGCGCTCCATTGCTGATACAGCACAGGAAGGACACAGAGCTTCTTCAAGCAGACCCAGAGCAAGTCTACAGAGATTATTAGAGGGATGCAGCACCTCTCTTATGAAGAGAGGCTCAGGGACCTGGGGTTATTCAGTCTGGAGAAGTCAGCAGCCTTTAAGGCACTTGAAGGGGGAAATAAGAAGAATAGGGACAAATATTTTAGCAGAACCTTTTCCAACATGACTAGGGGTAATTGAAGGAGGGTTAATAGACCTCCTATAAAAAGAAAGACATTTTGTAAATGAGGGTGGTAAACAAGTTTCCCAAGGAAGGTGGTATATGCCCCATCTCTGGAAACCTTTCTGGCCAGGTTGGATGGGATTCTGAGCAATCTGATTGAATTGAAGATGGCCCTGGTCCTTGCAGGGGGTTTACACTAGGTGATCTTTAAATGTTTCTCCCAACCCAAACCATTCTATGAGCCTATACTTGGTGCAGTATATGGAAATAATTTTCTCCAGGTCCCGAAGGAATATGGCCATTGCCAGACTTAGACTTCTGTCTTAGGACCTGAAGAGGACCATCAGGGGGTGAGTAAGGAAACAAGACACAGAGGGCCAGTGGATTGGCCATCACACAGTCAGAGTCCTGTCTCCTTTGGACAGGAGAAGGCAAGAGGAGTTGGGAGTGAAAATAAGGGCACGGAGCTGAATTCTTCTCACATTCAGGTCACTTAAATGCCTTTTCCAGTGGTCTTGACTGAGTATGTTCTCTGCAGTGGAAAAAACATTACAACAGATGGATGCTCAAGGACTCAGAAATACTAGATCATTTTGTTAATGTGCTAAAAAACATGACTGCCGCATCAGTCCAAAATAAACTATTTTTATTGAAAATGTATTTTCAGAACATATCTTTTGGTTGAAGTTTAAAAAAATACACATCACCCCCCTTTGTGGAAGAAATATTTTTTGAGAAGGAATCCTCCCTAAACAAACAAGGATTATTTGAGACAGTTCCTGCAACTCAGGGCATATTTTACATGCCAATTTTTGTGATGGGGAGTTATATGGATTCTTTAGAAAAATACCTGGAAAGTCAGGACAAAGGCACAAAACATGACTTGAGAGTTTTTACTGGTACTGCACAGACTGCTGGTGCTGCTACTAGGTGGTGCAATTTTTAATCCTTGTTTAGATGAAGGTGGACAGTGTCTATAAATACCATATATGCACACTCTACCTACCTCATCACTTTTATTTTTTGGTAAAACATTGCAGTGAGGTAGCACAGGGACCCAGCACTTTCTGACTCATCAGCATATGTCTTCTGGTAGATCATGATTACTCAAGAGGTTTGAACATTTTAACTCCCTCAGAAGAAGTGTCCCATGAGACCCCACCTGGAATACTGCATCCAGCTCTGGGATCCTCAGCACAAGACATGGAGGTATTGGAGCAAGTCCAGAGGAGGCCACAAAGATGACCAGAGGGCCTGAGCAACTCTCCTAGCTCTCCTCTATTATTCTATGATTATTCGGTCATTGCCTTGGAAGGAAAAAGTCATTAGGAAAAAGCTGTTCATCCTGCCTTTTAGCCCTGGAAAGCCAAATGAGTAGCTAAGTGTACTATATTTGGCCTATGAATTTTATATTACATCTGCCTGCTTAAACACCTTGGAGGATGTCCTAAGGCCAGATCTGTGTTACTAATGCCAGGACCTACAACAAGGATATTAGCATGAGAAAAGTCGGGGCTTCTGCCAAAAGACATCAGCTACTATTCTTGGGCCAAAGAACCAGAGTTTTATTCAGAGAGACGGTAAAGAAAGCTTGGGAGTTTTAGGTGGGTGAACTTGGAATGAGTCTACTGCAAAACATAATCATTCCCATATGTCTGAGAAAGGGAGTGAAGGATTTGCAGGGTAAAAAATATGGGTAAGAAAAGCAGTAAGTAGGGATATAGTAGACAGGAAAAGGACTTTTCTGAGGTTGTATGGATAGAGCTTTTTTCAAAATGAAGTTGTTGAAACCCAAAGATCTTTATGATGAAGAGATATGTATTGAGAAATTTAATGAAACCTATATATTGTTTTACTAAAGAGATAATAAAAATCAATTTTTAGAAGATACAGCAAAGGAGAAAGGAATGTCACTGGTTCTGAGATAGACAAACCAAAGAAAGTAAATATTAACACTGACAGTATTTGAAATTGTCTAACTTGTAAAGAAATGACTGTGTGTTGTCTGTATAGGAAACTTGATCTGGTTAGTGGTATGGAAGAACACTTCATATACGCGTTCAAGCCATTTGGGAAACAAAATGAAGGGAGCAGAGTTATGGAACGGGATTGGAAAGACACTAAAAGAAACACAGAGTCATACAAGTATAGCTAGGTCACACAGAAAAAATAAGAATAAAAACAAAAGCGGTGAAGCATCGCTAAGATTTAGTGATTGAGAAGAAAGGAAAGAAAGGAAAGGAAGGAAAGGAAGGAAAGGAAGGAAAGGAAGGGAAGGAAGGGAAGGAAGGGAAGGGAGGGAGGGAGGGAGGGAGGGAGGGAGGGAGGGAGGGAGGGAGGGAGGGAGGGAGGGAGGGAGGGAGGGAGGGAGGGAGGGAGGGAGGGAGGGAGGGAGGGAGGGAGGGAGGGAGGGAGGGAGGGAGGGAGGGAGGGAGGGAGGGAGGGAGGGAGGGAGGGAGGGAGGGAGGGAGGGAGGGAGGGAGGGAGGGAGGGAGGGAGGGAGGGAGGGAGGAAGGGAGGAAGGAAGGAAGGAAGGAAGGAAGGAAGGAAGGAAGGAAGGAAGGAAGGAAGGAAGGAAGGAAGGAAGGAAGGAAGGAAGGAAGGAAGGAAGGAAGGAAGGAAGGAAGGAAGGAAGGAAGGAAGGAAGGAAGGAAGGAAGGAAGGAAGGAAGGAAGGAAGGAAGGAAGGAAGGAAGGAAGGAAGGAAGGAAGGAAGGAAGGAAGGAAGGAAGGAAGGAAGGAAGGAAGGAAGGAAGGAAGGAAGGAAGGAAGGAAGGAAGGAAGGAAGGAAGGAAGGAAGGAAGGAAGGAAGGAAGGAAGGAAGGAAGGAAGGAAGGAAGGAAGGAAGGAAGGAAGGAAGGAAGGAAGGAAGGAAGGAAGGAAGGAAGGAAGGAAGGAAGGAAGGAAGGAAGGAAGGAAGGAAGGAAGGAAGGAAGGAAGGAAGGAAGGAAGGAAGGAAGGAAGGAAGGAAGGAAGGAAGGAAGGAAGGAAGGAAGGAAGGAAGGAAAGGAAAGGAAAGGAAAGGAAAGGAAAGGAAAGGAAAGGAAAGGAAAGGAAAGGAAAGGAAAGGAAAGGAAAGGAAAGGAAAGGAAAGGAAAGGAAAGGAAAGGAAAGGAAAGGAAAGGAAAGGAAAGAAAAGAAAAGAAAAGAAAAGAAAAGAAAAGAAAAGAAAAGAAAAGAAAAGAAAAGAAAAGAAAAGAAAAGAAAAGAAAAGAAAGGAAAAGAGGAATTTTTCTCATCTCAAACTCATAGAATTTTAGAAGCCAGCCCTGAGGGAGGCTATGAAGAAGAATCATTACAGTATTATTTCAGACCAAGGGCTCCATAAACTCTAACTGTGTGGGAGACTTTGCTTTCATAGTTATAGATTGGAAAACAAATGCTGTTACTCCTAAAGAAGCCTTAAAAATGTGAAAGTTTCCTCAGAATTACTGAGACACCTAATAATCATATTACACACCTGGCCTGAAGATATTTTTGATATAGTGGAATAGGAAAATAACCTTACCAAAGTGTGTTCATTGACAGGTTCAGTTTAAAACAGAAAAAAAAACCCCTTCCTCTACTACAAAAAGGGAAATTCTAGTTAATTAAATCATCTGGCCTAAACGCAAGACTTTTATGTAGAGGAAAGCCTTAGGCAAAGTTTCATAAACTATCTAGAACATGCTTCCATTTGAAAAGAAAAACGTGCAAGGAAGAGCATCAGACCTAGCTAAATGAATAAACAAAAAGAATATTAGAAGTAAGCAGAGAGCTATAAGGAATGGAAAAAAGGACTGAACAGCCAAGAAATCATCTTTTGAGGTCAAGAAGTGTTGGGATAAAATGAGAATAGCAAAAAGTCGAGCGGAGTTAGACCTTTAAAGGATATCAAAATAAATAGGAAAGAAAGGCACTTTGAGAATATAAATAGAAAAGAAGGAAGACCAAGGTTGAGATTTAAGATAATCTAGATATGGCCACCATAGTAAAGGAATAGTTTGCCTCAACTTTCAATAAGACTAATTATTTCAGTATGAAATGCCAGAGGCAATCTGAATAACAGAAATCAAGATTAAAAAAAAAAATCAAAATGGAACTTGACTAAAAATCAGACATCTTAATCTAGTCAGGATTAGATAATTGGGTTATCACCAATTTAAAAATTTTTAGATAATTAGCGGGTACTGTAGGAATTTCTTTGCTGGTGTAAACTGTGTTCTTAATGAAACACATAGTGTAGTCCATGTATAACTATGCTTGCATAAAGAATATGATATAACATGTTATGAGAAATTATGAGCCAAAATGGATCTGTTGAGTAACTAGAGGAGCCAATGATTTTGGCTAAAAGGAAGATCAAGAATAGAAAATAAATAGTGAAAATATCTAAAAGTACTGAAAATATCTATAATAGACAATTCAGAATGAATATAGTCTTTCCCAAAGTTTGCTGTTGGTACAAGACTGATTCCTTTATGGTCTTGACAGGAAAAAGAGAAGTTTGCCCTGTTGTTGGTGATGAGAAATTGGATGACTTTGAGAATAGGAGAAATTGAGAAGGAAAAAAAATTAAATAGGCCAAGGAAAGCTGCCGAACATTCAGTAACAATTACTGAAAACAGCGCCAAAGAGAAACTGCTTTCAGACATGGCCATGAAAAAGGTAAGAAGTAGTGTGTCAACACACAGCATGGAAATAATGTTACATGTCATCCTTTTCTATGCAATGCTTAAAAAAAAGTCTAGTGATCTAGGTAAAAGTAATCAAATAATTCGACCTCCTTACATTTATCAAAATCAGTGGCAGAAACTTCACATAGAGAAGATCAAGTTCATGGAAGCATACAATAACTTATTTCAGGATGTCATCTGATTCTCATGCACATTTTTCAATGAAAATACATGATTTTTTTTCTTTCACTTCACCCACTCTTGTGTTTGAACACATTGAAAAAGCACTTTTTTTTCTAAAGTATCATCACTTTTTGCTTTAGAGGATTTTAGAGGATTTTCTAAGTGAGAGCATAACTGAGCCGTCAGACTTAGTTCTTAAATGATGCTTCTGGAAATCTGATCACTGCTATTATAATGTCTAATTTCACTATTGTGTTTGAAAGTTCACTCCTCTTGAGGGTGGCTGTTGTCATGGAAAGTCAAAATCTTAGGCAGAAATAGAATTCCCTGATTCTCTGTATTGGCTAAGGACTGCTCATTTCAGCATCAAGCTTTGTACTGAGTGGTGTATTTTGTAGCAATAGAAATACAGTGTAGAGAAGATTCACATTTTCCAAAAGTAGGTGGGATTAGTGTGGATTCCTTCTAAATCATATCCCACAGGGGATTGTTTTAGAAGCTGTGTTTTTGTGAGAAATTTCTTTAACAAAAAGAAGAAAAAAAAAAAAAACAAACAAAGCAAGAGAAATAATTATGAAACAGATCTGTTTTTTTCTTAACCAATACATTTACATTAACTTTACATTAAGGCTTTTGTTGATCTTTTTCGTGTTTATAGTAATAGACATTGTAACTACTTGCAGAATCCTTATTAGATGCATTCAACATGCAGAATACTTTCGTAACTCTCCCTATTTATTCACAGAAGTTTCTGGATAAACCATTTGCTGCAAAAAACACAATTTACAGGTTCAAAAATTCCAAAACCTTCTCTGTTTTGTTTTTGGGGTGATTTTTTTTTTGTTTTCTTTTATTAAATAGGCAAGTATTAAAAACAATTTTCAGGGCACCATACACAAAATCTGCAAACTTCTGACCTTAAAGTGTTGAGCTGTTGAGTGAAAATGACTGATGTTAAACTACACATAGCTTCCCTTCTAGCCAAATAAAGCAGAGGAATAAAGCTTTTCGGTAGAGTCTGTAGCTTTTCTGAAGACTTCTACCAAGAATTTTATAGAAATTTATGCTTATGCCTTAGCAATTTTGACCATGTGTTGGGGGAAAAAAAAAGCTTAAAATAAGTTAAAATGAAGCAATAGTGTCAGAGAATGACTGATAATCATCTGGTAGCAAAAGAAGCTTTCAATAAATAAGCATGGTGTCAAAGGTGTGCACATCCTGTCCTCTGAGTAGCAAGAAATACATGAACCATATAAGCATAAGCCAGAAATAATGAAGAACATGTAGATGAGAGGATGAGAATTCCCTTCCAATATGTCTTTTCTGACACAAGATATCCAGATTTTTATTGTTTTTTCTGATAATTATCAGAAAAATTAGAGAGAGAATGTGAGAAGACAGAAAAAATGTGTAAAGGAATCGGGCCAGATCTAGTTATTCCTATAGTACTTTCTCGCCACCTATCAAAGGATCAAACCATAAATCTGTATTTCAGTGGGTCTTAAACCTGACAGCCAAGTTCTGTTACTTCTTAATGACTACTTTCTACAAAATTCTGAAAAAGTACAGTGATGCAAAGTGAGATTTCTCTTGCATTATCAAGCCTTAATTTCATGCTAACAACCAGTAGAATTGGCAGGTTTTTCGTAGCTAAATGGGTGCTGCTAAGAGAAACTCAATGTAACTGCAATAGAAACTCACTGAGGTCTCATCTACATTCACTTCAATTCCCATTCCTGCAAAAGAGCAGGGATAAACTCACTTGTGTAAGGATTTTACCATAACTATTGCACAGCATTATTATTTATAAATGCTATGCTACACATATTACTTGTGATCAGAATTTTAATAATCGTGTAGTTTACAAATGAAAAGAGTGCCCTCTTTGCATGAGGTTTTCAGCAATTATCCTTTGCATTGAGAACAGCAGTACCGAGTTGGGGACTTTGATTTGACTTCAGTTTTTTCCCATTTTCCCAACATTTCTGGCTGACCTCAAACTGGAAGATTCCTACTACAGTTTATCTGTCTGCTTTTCTTAGCATCTATTTTATCTCATGTATGATACTTGTTCTTCTCAAATTCTTCCATACTTGTTTTACAGATTTTTTTTTTTTCTTTCTTGCTTCCTTCCCCATGCAGAATTTGCTGACAGCTTCTCTGTAGATAGAGACAATCATACTCAGACAAAATAACAAATGACTTGGATTTTCACCCCAAGGCTGTAGTAGAGGGAATCTGGAACGGAATCTTTTCTGGGGTAGAAGGAGATAATAAAGTTTTCTCTCTATACTTTTAAAACACCGAGATTGTAGGAAAAAGTAAAATGAGTTGTAATGTTGCAGTAGTTCTTAGCCACCTTTTCCCTGACAATCTGACAGGATAGCTCTATCAGCATAAGGTAATGAAAGCACTTTTGTAAGAGATGTTCAGTCAACAGTAAAGGCCTTTCTTAAAAAATTACAATGAACAAGCAAAGAAAATGGAGGATTGTGCAGCCTTTGAAGTATTCAAGTACTGGTTTAAAAGTTAAAGTTTTACAGAAATGCAATTACAGAAAAATACAGGATGACTATAGTTGACTGTGATTTGTAATCTACAGGAGGTCAGATTATATAATCAAAGGGTCCATTTTGGAGTTACTCTTTATGATTCCATGAAAGAGAGAGGTGAGTTAAAATCCACATTACTCTTCCATCTTTCCTTCATTTCCATCCTCTTTTTTTTCCTGCCCACATCCACACTTAGAAGGGGAATTCCCCTCCAATCCCTCTCAGGGGAGCAAATGAGTTTACCTCCCACAGTTACAAATTTTAAGATATAAGATTGATAATAACTGCTTCACATTTTTGCTGTCATTCCACTTTGGAATTCCATCCACTGACTGCAGGTAACCAGGTTTTCCACCACACTGTGGTAAATTCTGTGTATTATTGATCATGAACTCTCAGTGATCCATCAACAATGAATTTTTAGGGATCAAGCATCCTGCTGTTTTGTGCAGTGAAGTGTTTTCAAAATGCTGTAACCCATCTCTGAAAAGTACCTCAGTGGGATCTTTAAATGTTTTACGTTTTACTGTTAATCTTGCTGGCAATCCCATGTAGAAGTTCAGTAGAATTGGAAACAGTGCTGATTATACTCAACCTTTTTTAATAAAACACCTTTTAAATATGTGGGTGTGATTTTTGTGGGGGGAGAGGGGTTATGTGTGACTGAGCTGATTACATGACATTTGATTTAAATAAGATAGCAATCACAGTAAACTGACTGGAACAATGCACCATAAAATATGATGATGTTCAACTTAAATTCATCACATCATGGTTCTGTTCTTCACTATTTCAGGGAACAGCTACAACCCAAACATTTGCAATTTTGCAGGTTTTATCAGTAGAAAGCTAAAATTTTGTATATTTATATGGTTTGGTGCTTTTTTGTTGTTCTTGTTTTGAGCTGAGTTTAGTTTAAGATTTTTTGGTTTTGGGTCAGAAAATAGGCCTGAGCTCAATTTATTGTCAGCTTTAGAGTGGCCTCTTGAGCATTTACTCCATATGGACTACACACATGGAAAGTCTAAACTATCATTTTCCCAGATCCTTTTTAATGAGTGCAGAAGATTACAGAAATACAGCTTAATGTTATAAAAGTATTCTCAGAAGGCAAAACAAAAGGACTCAGAGTAACTCTGAATGCAGCATTTTATCCTCTAATTCAATGTGGTATTAAAACTTCTGCTTTTCAAGGCTAGAAGAGAAATGGTGAGATCAATAATTTATCAAAGGAACTAGGAAACAACAAGGAATTTATAAAATTTGTCACTATGTCTATGCCCACCTATGATTTAAATGGTGGAGCTATTAGTGATCAAAAAAACAGACTTGTCTAGATAAAAGGATTTGATTGTTACAACATGTCAATGACATGCAGGAGAGGCATAAATAGCTTTTTTTTTTTTCCAGCCTAGAAAATGTTGGCAAATAAACGGGCTATGTGCCAATATAATTATACATAAAGCTGGGCAGTTTCTTATTTTTTCAGTGTTGAAGTTGCTACTCAATTGTTTGCCTTTTTAACTGTAATTAATGTGAAAGCTTCTATTCAGCACTGAAAATATAATTATTATTATTATTTCATAATCATTACCAGATATTGGCATATGGCTTTCTCTGATAAAATGTGCATAAAGCTGAAGAAGGTGTCAATATAAAATAAAATGACTGCAGGAGTGAAAGCAGATAATATAAAGATTTTCAAGATACTCATTGTCATCTCCACTTAAGGATCAAAATAAAAACTTTTTTTGGTTCCTCAAGACAAAATGTACCTTTGACTTTTACTTGTCCTTCTAATATGAAAATGAGTAGATTATTAATCAGCTGGAGAAGTGGGGTAGGAACAAATTTGGTTTTAGTAAGGCTTTTGACATTATTTGTCATCATGTCTAGAAGCCAAGGATGTGTGGCCTTGGAGTGCATTTTTTACTTGGACAGAATAATTACCAGGTGGACGATGCCTCAACATCCAACTGCCAGCAGGCACAGCACCCCAGCAGTTGATACACAGACCCATATCACTGGGGTATTCATTGGCAAAATGGAGCACAGGATACAGGAGGAAAGACTCAGAGCTAACCTTGTTCAGCTTATTAAAAAGGTGATATACCTCTTTACAACTATGTGTAGTGGTGTGACAGAGATGGAGAAACAAAACTTCCCTCTAACTGCAGCCTGAGGTGTTCAGATTAGACATCAAGAGAAGAACATTCACAGGGGTAAAAGTAGTACTGGAACAGGTTGCTCAGGAAGGTTATGGACTTTCAGAAGATTTTCAGAACCAGAATTCCCTGGTAGCCCTGGTCTGATGTTGGTAATAGCCATATTTCAAGCAGAGGGTTGGACTAGATCACTTTTAACCAACACCTCCATAATTCTATGAGTCTATAATTTGATTTTTCTCAAGGAAGGCATTTGATGTCGACCAGATTTCCAGCACTATGGTAATCTCAGTCTCTCTTCCAGGCTTAGTCTTGTGTGTCCTGAGTTCATACATATGCCAAATTTGCATCGATCAAAAGCAAGACTTTGATCTTATTCTTTAATTAAATACGAGTTCTTAGAGTGACATTAAACTCACATAATCAATCAACAAAATATGCTTTGATCTGACCAGCCAAAGAACTGGAATCACAGAAAGTTAAAGTAAAATAAAAACAACAAAAAACCGTGATTTACCTAACATGACTGTTCCCAGATATTAATGGTAAGATCAGGATAGGAAAAAAAATGAGCTTAAGGTTCAACATAAGTAACTGAGTGACTTTTATTTAGAACAATCTGAGTCCTGTTACTTTTGAACAATAATTATTTCTGTTATGTTTAAATATTAAAAAACTGAAAAAAAAGGCATGTGTAGAGGGGGGGTCATCTCCAAAGCAGATTTCTTCACCAAATTAACTCAGTGTAGAGGGTTGGATTTTTTCTTACACAGAAATTATTATGCAATATTTTTGCATACTCATATTTCATGGTGGTGTGAGAAAGGATAGAAATTCCACCATGGACCTCCTATCAGGTATTCCATGAGAACTTAAGAGCACAATAGAAAAACTCAGACAGCAAAACTTCTATTCTGATCTTTAATAGCAATGAATTCTAAGTCAGATACAAGGTATTAAACTAGTATTCTGCTCTCAAGCCTTGGCTATTGGTCTCATAATCAGTAAGAGGTACACAATCTAAAAATAAAAAAGCTGTTCTTCAAGAATACTTAGGGTGCTATCAGCTTTTTAACAGCAAATTAAAAAAAAACATTTTCTAATAAAACTCACTAGTAACTTTTGGTTTGGCTACCCTCTGTACAATTTGAAAAGGTACAGGAATGGCACTGTTAGAAGCAAAGAAATGTGCAGAATTCACAACTAGTTTTGCCATCCAGATGTAACCACTTACCTCATGCTCCCTGTCCATTTTCATGGTTGCAAATTACAAAAAAATATGAACTCTCAAGCTTAAAATTTTTCTTTTTCTGATTTAACTCCAAAATTTCTCATTCAGGAAATGTGAAGGTTTTTTTAAGTTTTTAATTAACCCAGAAACATGCTGATAGTTAATCTCCTACATACTTTGGGTCTTTTGCCCCAAAAAAGGTGGTTGAGTATTAATTTTGGCTAATTTAAATAGAACCAAGCTCAGGTAGAATTTTAATCAATTCATCAGTCTAGTGGTCAACTACATGTTGCAGCAATGGTGAAATCCTAGATGTTTTAAATAATTACTGTCGTTTTAGAGTGAGCAATTCAAATATTATCAAACAAAGAATTTAAAGGCTAATACTTTACACTAATATCTTGAGTTGTTCGCAATCTGGAATGATCCATATCTCTAGACAGATTTTAAAAAATCCAATTAATTCACATATAGAAGTGGAAAGAAAAGCATCACTAAAGAACAGATGGTTGTGTTCTGAAAGTACCATTTTCAAGGCATCTGTTTGGAAATCAAAAATATTATAAGGAATAATTTTTAAATTTCTTTTACTTCATAGAAATATGAAAATACAGAACAGAGATGCTTCTAAAAGCAATTACAGGATTCTGCTTCTAGCTTTGCTTAACAATTCAGATAAAGTGCAAGAGATAATGGTTTTCAAGTGGCTTTCCTTCCCTCTGCTGCACTCTGTTTGTTCTACTTAAAGAAAATTTGGTCTACTCATTGACAGCAAAACCAGTCTGAAATCTGGGTGAACACACCATTCACTGGAACAGTCAAGATTTTGGATAGGATCCAAATCCAATACCTTTTTGATATCCAATGCACTGTATTTATATAGAATATGGGCACCAATGTCAATGACAACTATCCAGAAAGTCAGCACTATGGCATCCATGTGTGAACATTTCTTATTTATCAACTCCTACTCACTTCTCAGTTGCTAAGACTGCCAAGGCTGCTGTGCATACATGGAATTGCTTTAACTGAAGGAACTAGGTGCTGGCATCCATCCATGTTCTTGCTTGATGCAAAGATGCAGTGGTAAAAAGTTGGGTGAGATACATCTTAGCTAGCTTTAGAGTGTGTGTGTCTCACATGTTGATGTCTGCATGGTAGACAGCTACAGCTGGATGTCCAGAAGCCAGTTCTAACCTCTACACAAGGCTTCCAGGAAGGACTGTCACTCCTGCTGTAAGTGCCTCTGATATCCAGAGGCAGTACCATAGTGTCAACATCTTCTATTCCAGGACACAGCCAAAAGTAGCACCTTTGCTGCAGACTCTGCATGGAAATGGAGACCTAGTTTCATGTCATTTGATTGAAATGAGGAAGAGTAGCAGACTCCTATTATAGCTAAGCCATTGAGCATGTGGTAGCACAAGTATTATGAGGCCAACAAAGCCTCAGGGATAAGGTGTCTGGTGGCTAGGTAGTTCAGAAACAAGATCTGTTATGAAGCTGTTTCCATCTGAATTACTTCTAGAGTTTTATCCAGTACTGTAAATGCATGAATATTCCTAATGTAAGGACCTGGAGTAGGTACAATAAAGTAAATGTAATTACACTTAAAGTCAGGCAGTTCATTGTCTCAGAGTTCAAGTTCAACAGTCACAGAGATGTATTTTTATCCCATAACAGATAGGCTTTTAAAATAAGTAGAATTAACTGTTCTATAAGTCACCTGCTGTCTCCTTTCTCTTATTTTTCCTCTTCCTGGAATGTAAAGCAAATAATATAATTTTACTAGACTAGACACAACTTCTAAATTGCCATCCTCATTTAAAATTAAGATTCTACTTTTCACTTTGTGATTTTGAAATGTCTAGCAGCAACAAAAATATTCAAGGTACTGTGATTTCAACTTTGTAGGGAGGAGACTTTTTTGAGTTGGTTGCTCCAAATCTTTTTGGCTCTTTTTTATTACTCTGGAGACTCACACATTATCTCACTGATCATCCTCTGTCACCTCAGGAATATACTTCAGCATCATTGCTTTCCAGATTTAGCCTCCTTGTGGTGTGGCTGTTTTGAATTAATTTTCTGCAGATGTATTTTCAGTTTTCCAACCTGACTCTCATTCTGTTATTCTCGGCCCATGTTTCAATTTTTTCTAAGACCCTCTATTATTTGCCTGTCTTGACTGCTGCTGGAACAACCTCTAATTTAACATCATCTGTGAAATGCATTACCATGCTTGTGTTTCAACTCCAAATTATTTATGTAAATTATAAAGAGGACAGCACCTTAAATAGAGCCTTGTGGCACCCCTGTTGTCAACTCATACAGCTCAATATTATCATGTTGTTTATTATCATATTTTGTTTGTGCTCTATGTGCTAGTTTTCAGTCCATGTGATGGAGCTCAGATCCAAGCCAATTGTAACTCATTTGAAGAGTAAGATTTCGTCAGACGTTGTGTTGAATGCTATACCAAAACCCAGATGATATCCTCTTTCCTTTCTCAATTGCTTTTGTAACTGTTCCACAAAAAATAATCCACATTTGTACTGCACAGTTTTCACTCCATAAATCCAGACTGCTAATAGGTCATGGGTCTATAATCTTTTTGTCTGCTTTATGCCAGTTCAGGATTAAGCCTTGTATAAAACTATATATAGCTTGGGATCTAGCTGCAGGTAAGTGGCACTGGAGCTTGATGAGGTGCCTGGACTGATTTCAGTGATCTTCATGGGGGAGCAGTGTTTTGTTACAAGAGCTCTCTCTAGTGGTCCTGGCTACTCCGCTCATTGTGTGACTCCAGAGTGGCTGACTGATGCATTTTCCTTCTGTGAATCTTTGGAGATGCAAACCTGCTTAGTTCCAGCATCAAATTACAGTTAAATCATATTGAGAAGAAAAACAATAATAATAGTAAAATAATGAGTAAGCTCCTGAAAAAGGAGTTGCCTGGTAAGGTTACTGAGGAAGCCTGATTCTTTAAAGAAGAAGATTTCTTAAACACCTCGATGATGACTTCATGGTACTGGTACTAAGAGAGCCAACTAAGAGATAACCTCCTTGATTTGTTACTTGTTAGCAGAGAGGGTCTTGTGAATGAAGTGGAGATTGGTGGCCATCTTGGCCAGAATGACCATGCAGTTGAGTTTCAAATCTCTGTTGACAGCAGATAAAGTGCCAAAAAAACTTCAGCCTTGGATGTGAAGCAAGCAGACTTCAAAATCCTCAGGCAAGTAGTTGGTAAGGTCCCCTTGGGAAATACTTTTGCAGGTGCTGGGCTCCATCAGCCATGGCCACTTTTTAAGCACCACCTACTTAGAGCACAGGAAAAGGAAATTCCAAAATATCAGAATTCAAGCAGATGAGGCAGAAGACCGGTTTGGCAGAGCAGGAACTAAGGAAGAAGAAAAATCTAAAAAGAAAGTGTATGCCCAGTGGAAGCAAGGTCGAGGGAAATGGGAGGAACACAGAAATGCTCTTTGCCACTGCAGGGAGAAAACTTGTGTGGCCAAAACTCAATTGGAGTTGAAGCTGGCCAGTACTCTGAGGGGCAATAAAAAGAGCTATTAAACATGTTAATAGCAAAAGGAAATCCAGAAAAAACATTGGTACATTGCTTGAAGAACACGGTCGCCTCACAATCCATGGGACATGGACAAACCAGAGATTAATGTTTTTTTTTCACTTCAGTTCTCAAAACTGATGCTGGGTTCTGGAATTCCAGAGCTCAGAGATGGAGGATTATAACCATGAGAATGATGAAATCCCAGTCAACCCTGAATATTTGCATCATCCGCTGCTCCAGCTGGATCTCTTTAAGTCTATGGGGCCTGATCGGATTCATCTGAGAATACTCAAAGGGCTGGTTGATATCATCATAGGGCCTCTCAAAGATTTTTGAATGGTCTTGTAAATACGGAGAGCTCCAAGTCACCTGGAAACTGGTGAACATTTTCCAGTTTTCAAGGGTAATAAGAATGACCCTGGAAACTATAGCCCCATCATTCTCACTTTAGTGCCTGCTAAAATTGTTGAGATTATCCTGGAAGTTACTGAAAAACACCTGAAGGACAACCTAGGCATCCATCACAGTCAGCATGGCCTCATGAGAGGAAAGTCCTGCTTGTCAAACCTGATTTTTTTTATGACAAGGTAACCCATTTAACTGATCAGGAGAAGCCAATTGATGTAATATTTTTGTATTTCAGTAAAGATTTTGGTACCATCTGTCACAGGATCCTTCTGGATAAATGTCCAGTCCACGGCTGGATAAATATGTCCTGGGAAGGGTGAGAAGCTGTCTCATGGCACAAAGGGTTACAGAGGATGTGGTGACATCAGACCAGTGACCTGTCACTAGAGGGGTTCTGCAGGGCTCCATCCACAGCCCTGTGCTCTTCCAAGTCTTCATAAATTACCTGGATGTAGGAATGGAAGGGATATTGAGTTTTCTGGTAATACTAAACTAGGAGGAGCTGTTGACCCCCCTGAAGGCAGAGAGGCCCTGCAGAGAGACTTACACAAATCAGAGGGCTGGGCAATCACCAACCATATGAATTTCAACAAGGGAAAGTGCCAGATTCTGCACCTGGGCTGGGGCAACCCTGCATGTACGGACAGAGTGTGGAATGTGAGGCTGGAGAGCAGTGCTGTGCAAAGGCACCTCAGAGTCCTGCTTGATGGCAAATTGAATCTGAGTCAGCAGTGCCCTGGCAGCCAGGAGGGCCAAGCATGTCCTGGGGTGCATCAGGCACAGCATGGCCAGCTGGACAAGGGAGGGGATTGTCCCACTCTGCTCTGCACTGGGGTGGCTTCATCTCAAGTGCTGGTGGCAGCTTTGGGCACTGCAATATAGGGAAGACATTAAACTATTAGAGAGTGTACAAAGGATGTACAAAAGATGGTGAGGCACCTTAAGGGGAAGCCATATGAAGAGTGATTGAAGTTACTTGGTTTGTTCAGCCTGGAGGAGACTGAGGGAAGACCTCACTGCAATGTACAAATTCCTGGTGAGGAGAAGAGGAGCAGGTGCCAATACAGTGATAGGACTCTAGGGAATGGTCTGCAGTTGTGTCAGGGGAGATTTAGGTTGGATATTAGAAAAAGGTTCTTCACCAGAGGGTATTTGGGTGCTGGAACAGGCTCCCCAGGGAAGTGGTCACAGCCCCAGACAGACAGAGTTCAAGGAGCATTTGGACAGTGCTCTCAGGCACACGATGTGACTCTTGCAGCTATCCTGTGTAGACCCAGGAGTTGGACTTCATGATCCTTGTGAGTCCCTTCCAACTCGGGATATTCTTATGATTCTGTGACTTTAAACTTTTAGAAAGCAATTAGCATAGTTTTTTTTACCACTTTCAGTTCTGGAAGAAACATATGTATTAGATTACATAATATGTAGTCAAATAGCAGAACACAAATCCAAATCATGCTGCCAATATAATATCAACAGGTACTTCCTAGGATTAATAAGTTACTATGGATGTTGCATTTTAAAATCCTCTTAATAAAGAACAAATTTTAAATGTAGCTCATAAATATATTACATTTTAAACAAGAACAGCTTAAAAAGTCATATTTTAAATGTGAATATTTATTGCTTTCCATTTTTGCACTCCTGTGTTAGTGAGAACAGAGTCAGAGCTCAGACCAGCATGCTCATAAGTTCAAAAGAAGGGTCCATGAATTATAGTGCTCACTGGCAATAACCACTGGTAAGTCAATGTACATAAGTCAATGTCCCAGATGATAGCATATATAATAAAGTTTATAAATGCTTTACAATAAGTAAGTGCATATTATTGTATTACATAGCAACTCCTAGGGAAGACAAACAACCCAACCATTTAAAAAGAGTTCAGCCTTCTATTTTCCTGAATCTAATCTGAAAAGGCGAAAAATGTACTTCTAATTGCTTCATTACTAATTTCTTTGTTAGTAGTGAAACTAAGACTTTATCACATATTTTTCTTTAGCTGAAAAAATTAATATTTTCTTGAACATACATTCTTTTTAAAATATTATTCCAGCTATATTTGCCTTATTTTTAAAAATAAAATTTCTTGGTATCTCTTCAGCAAATGGAGGTTTATTAGATACCGGTTTTAAAAAACATTTTAGTGAAAACACTGTATTTGCAAATAAAATATGCTAGACTTCTAAGAAGGTGTTCTCTTCAGAAGAAACCATTTCCTTGTGCAAGGGCTTAAAATTCTCCGAAGTAAGTGAACCCTGTGAGACAATGCATAGGCATTGACCAAAATCCCCTAGAATTATTTTGATCATGTTTGAATTAAACACTTGAAGTGAGGGGAAACTAAACATCAGTTTAAAAGTCCCCTTGAATGTCTACTTAAATCACAGCATGGAATGTCCCTGAAGCTGTGGAGCTTAACGAAATACATGCCAAGGCACTATGACAGAAATGAGACATAATTCATTAGAAACTGCTTTGAGAAGATCAGTTCTTCTCATTCGAATTAAATTCTTTTAAACGTGTTTTTTTTTTACAGAGTTCCAGGACTCGTTGGTATCTTTAGGAAACTGAAGTCTGATTCAGGTCATTCTGGAGTCAAAGAAAACCTTGCATTAACTTCAGTAGAAATGAG